>NC_056725.1:1116294928-1116359994 GCF_019279795.1 Protopterus annectens
CTATTCAGGTATGTGGCATGTACCAATAGTAACACCCTGTGCATCCACAGGATGAGATGTAGTTGTTAAAGATTTGTGAGCATCCATTGACTGCGATTCATGTTAACACCATCTACATTCATCTGTCCCTCTTACTCGTGTCATCTAAATGTGTTGTACAGTGTACATCCTGTCCTTTCTACAGCCAGTATTGTTGTTAATCTTTCTTTATTTTTACTTTGATGTTTTCTATTTTATCTGCTTTCTTACTAAATGTGTTTCAAAATACAAATTCTGTGTGCATGTATCAGGACACCCCTGACAAATATAACCACTGCATAACCTGTGTTGTGGTGATCTTTGCAGTATATAACCCTGTACTGAATTACAATCCTTCTGTATTATGGGTGAACTCTGTACTGTGTAGGCCTATGGAGCCTTGCTTCATTGTGTCTATCAGTAGAGACATGACCTATGAGCCTCTTGTCTGACTATACACCATTCATATTAGGCAATAATGATATGTTATACTGATAGATATATTACTGCAGGTTATACACCACTGTCCTTTTGCACATGTTCTGGGTTTGCACCCCTGCCATAAATGTGTCATATTCTGAGTGCTCTTTCATGGTAAAAGAGTGCATACACACATTTTGTTATAGAGGCATATAATCTCAGTAGCTATTAAAATGCATGTTCTGCCTTGTGCCCTCATGTGTTTCTGTACTCTTGTGGTATATAGTTCTGTGTACTGACAATGGTGGCCTCATCCATGCATTATAATGCGGTACATATCTTTGTTTGTGACTTGTGTTGAGTTCCTGTTGCTGCTTGATTTACATTGCATGTTATTCTTTTCTGCATAGTTAATGAAGCAAGCCATCTTGCATACATTATCTTCTTGGCATACTTTTCCTTGCCTGATATATTACTAATGCAATTTATAAATTCACATTCTTCTGAGTTTATTTTGAGTTATAGAATTTTTTGAAGCAACACTGTGTGCTTTCCTGTAGTACATGCCCCCTATGCTTTCTCCATTTGTAATGCTGAAAAGATTGTCCAAGCGACCACCAGAGCGGACACCATGCAAATGCATGCCACTGTTGTTGCTCTGTCTGCAAACTGGTTGAAAGATGCATGCGATTATGCTGTCTGTTGCATACATTGTGCAGGGCAGATGCATGGCATTCCTGACCCATTTCTTGTTGCAAAGCTTATTTTTTGAATCTTACCTAATGTTAAATATGAGGACTGTAAACAGAGAAATATGAGCATTTCATATCAATGAGCATATAGCAGTATAAACAAATAAAACTACCTTATTCACCATCTTGATGTCATAAAACTGTGTATCCTTTTAAACAGCTATTATGTTCGGTAACCATCTTAAAATGTGTTATTGGTTCTGGCGGATACAGATAATGAAAATTATGTAATACATTTTCTGGGGGATCTATACTTTGAATAAGGATATCTCCTAGAATGCAATACCCCTAATCCCACCTCCTCAAATTGATTACTCTTACAAATATTTTATCTTATGTGCATACATGTATTGTGCTGCAAGATTACGACAGTGTGATTCTTGTTTTCACCCTTGCAAGCTGTTACCCTTTTCCACACAGTAGAGCAAACATGGAGTTAGTATATACAAAGTAAGGAGTGTGGCAAAAAAAAAGTCTTATGTCTTCATATCTGCATCTTTTGGGAGGTGTGTTGTTTGATGATTTTGACTTGTCAGAGGATTTTCAACCTTCTATATGTAGAGGCTCATTTTTTTCCAGTCTAGGTTTTAGAGTTCATGTTTTATTTTAGCCTATATTGGTGATTTTTCTATAACTGCTAACATATTTATTGCACATACTCATTAAGCAGGTCATATGTCTAATGATTATCAACTTAAGGGAATGAACTTTAACAACTGTCACATTTCTAGAACATGCAAGGAAATTCATGGATCAGTCCTGATTGATATTGCCTTGTTTGCTGTGGCATGTCACCTGGAGTACATTGCTATGGTGCTTTGCATCATGGTTGGCATAGCTACAAAAGAAACAGAACTATAGCTTTCTTTCATCTCTTTAAGTTAATTTTGCAAATGTGATTATTTTCTCCAAGTTACTAAGGTAATATAATCTTCATATTTTTAATGATTTGTGCAGGATCAAAGTATACACAGCACTATGAACCATCTGGTTCAGCTCAGAACATTTTCTCACATGTTGTCATTGCAAGATAGCTGGACTTGGAAAAGAAAAGCAATTAGCTAGATGAATTACCAAATGGATTCCAAAAACAAAGATTAATGATGCATTGCTGTTTTGTGCTGAATCATATTTTTTAAAGTATGTGCGGACAGAAGAAATATTTTATGTTTTAAGTATCAGAAGGTTATTCAAAACTGAAATAATTATTATATCTAATTGTCCCACTTATATATATTTTCTGAATTAAGGTACTCTTACTTGTTGTAGTCAGCAGGCAATCAATGGCCAAGTGGCTGTCACTGAAAATACAGATGCTGTAGCAATGCCATTAATTTTCATGTTTTGTATTAGCCATGGCGTTAACATTCAAAACTTATCTTAAATTGATATTCTGACTTAATTGCTAAATGTCTATTATGAGCACACCTTGATCATTGCATTAAAATGTGTAGTACTCTGCAAAAAGTCATCTAAGTATGTACATTCAATACACACTTAAAGAGTATGGAGGCGTGATATTTACAACGAGATCAGCATGGACACGTACAAATAAAACCATTAAAGGAAACTTAGAACCATTTGATGGATGCTGTGTGCTTATAGTCCTGTGATGAAAACATAACTTACATACCCTTAAACCATTTGAATGCATGTATTTTTTGCTCATTCAATAAAGTGCTTCTTTTTTGCCTGTTTAGTGAGCTTGCAGATTTAAATGCCATTTATTTCTCTCTCCTGCACTTTTTTCAGTAATTGTGTTTATGTATTTACCACATATAGCATAAAAAAAAAATATTTATTCTTGATGCCTCAGACATAAAATCCCATGCTATTAAATATTTTAATCTGAAATTCACTGTTCACTTTGCTTGTTTAGTGGTTCAGAAGTCAGACATGTCTATAATTAAATTCCCTTTCCCTTTTTTCCGAAACGATTTGTGAATTAGGTCTTTAAGGTCTTTCCTTATGCTGTTGCTTTTATAATTTATTGCTGTGTCCACTTCTTAAAGACATTTTTGATTTCTGTTCTTTGGAAGATATGACTTTATTACCTGACAAATTTTTCCATGTAAGGTTTCACCTACAACACTGTTGGTACTGCTCTATATGTGTATTGATACATTTCTAACTTTCTCCATCTGTGTCTTACATTATTTATTAATAGTTTGTTGTCTTTATTCTAATACTATGCAAATGAAGTGAAGTATTCAACTGGCAATGATATGTGAGAGTATATATAAGCAACCTTAGGTGAAGGCAGGAATAACCATAGAGACAGCTGGCCCCTCATTATATTTAATTGCAAACAGGCATTAACAAATATAGACACGGGCCAGATTCAAATAATTTTACTGCATTTTGCTAAGTAGATTCATATAAGCAGCCATGTGCAGAGTGTGTGCTGTTCAGAAAAACTAACTACACAATGAAGGCAGCTGAGGCAGCTTGGCCAGTCTTGGTGTGTGGTAATCACCATATAATGAAGTGCCATGTATGATAATGAAGTGAAACAAAATGGCAGAGTGATTCAGAAACATATAAATGTCACACAATTGAGCTGCATCAACTGTATATTTTTACTTGGCCAAATGCACATGTCTAGACTGAATAAATCATCAAATAATGTTAGTGTTTGCTGCACTTTAGTAAAAGTTCATCTGTAAAAGGCTCTTATTGCTGCAGCCATACACTATGGTGGGGAATGTCACATTCTGAGCTGCAGGGTCATCCGGCCATATTTAACATTTCATAGACCCCACAACACCAACATTGTGGACCAGTACTGGGTTGATAATGACACCATTCAAGAAACTGTGGACACATGACAGCTTCATCTACAGCCCAGTGGGAGTCATGGAGCACTCATAGGTTCATAGGTTCATAGGTTTATACTAGGCTATCTGCCCTAAGGCATTTATAAGCCTAGCCCAAATTATTGTGGCTTACGCCACCCCTTATATGAAAAAATACTGTGCCCATTAGTTTGTTGTGCCTCTGTCCAGCAGTGACACAGAGATGATTCCTGGGGTAAACCTACGATCTCCCATCCACAGGTCTAGATTTCTCTTGAACAGAGTCAGCGAGGTGCTCTGCCTCACATGGACCGGGATTTTATTCCACAGCATAGGGAGTCTCTGAGTGATAAATCTATCCCTCCAGCACGTCCTATTTATATCCGTGCTAAGGTTTAAGTCGCTTGCTCTAGTGGTTTTGGTGGATTTGGATTTTTTGAGATGGAGCATGTCCATTAATTCCGGGTTGGACATGGCCTTGTATGTCAGGCACATGTCACCTCTGAGCAGACGGTATGCGACTGAATAGAGCTGGAGTTTCTTCAATCTGGCAGCATATGACAGATTTTGGAGTCCCTTTATCCTTTTGGTGAGGAACTTTTGGGGTCTCTCCAATTGCTGCAGATGTCGGGTGAGATACATCCCGAATGGGGCATTGTACTCGATCATTGGTCTGATAAGTGAAGAGTACAGGGGAACAATGACCTCACTAGATCTGGATGTGAATCCCTTCATGATCAGGTGGGCAATGTAGAAGGTCTTTCTAACCACTTTAGCAATGTGAGTGTCAAAAGAAAGGCCACTGTCAACCTGGGTCCCCAGGTCCCTGATAACCTCTTCTGTGCTTAGTGGATTGCCACCTATATGGTAGCTTGGGGTTACCTTGTTTTTCCCGAAGGGTATGACTATACATTTTTGGCGTTTAACTTCAGGCCATGGCTCTGGCACCAGCTATCTGTTTCCGTGAGTCCCTTCTGAAGGATATCCGTGTCCGATGCACTTTCCACTATGGCGCCCAGTTTGCAGTCGTCTGCAAACTTTGTCAGCCAAAGTCCTCCCATGTTGGCCTGTACTTCTGAGAAGTAGATGCCAAACAATAAGGGCCAAGGACCGAGCCCTGTGGGACACCACTTGTGACCGGCTTGGAGTCTGACACAGTGCCAGCAACTCTAACCCTGTGGGTTCTGTCCTTAAGCCAGTTTGCAACCCATCTTGTGACATATGGGTTTACATTTAAGCTGGTAAGTTTTTCTACAATACCCGAGTGGGGTATTGTGTCGAAAGCCTTTGCAAGGTCAAGGTAGGCTGTATGGACTGCCTTTCCCTCATCAATGGACTTGGTGACTGTTTCGAAGAAGTCAACCAAGTTCAAAAGGCATGATCTTCCCTTGACAAAGCCAAACTGGGTCGGGTCCAATGTCTGCAAGTCCCCTATATCTTTGTTTATGAGCTCCATTATGATCCTCTCCATAGCTTTGCAGACTAGACTTGTTAAGCTTATGGGGCGGTAATTACCAGGGTCCGTAGAGGCACCGCCTTTGTGGAGTGGGACCACAGTTGCCGTACGCCACTCCTTGGGCACGTATCCTGTGGTAAGGCTGAGATTAAACAGCTGCCTTATGTGCGGGTTTAATTCCTCATTTAGCTCGTGTAGCACACAGCCGGGGACACCATCCGGTCCCATTGATGCTGTGTTTTTAGCTTTAGAGAGAGCAGCTTTCACCTGCGCATTTGAGATGTCCGGGAGGCTACACTCGGCTGGGATAGTTATCTCTGCTTTAGGGGGGAGAGGGGGGTGAAGTTTGCACTGAACCTGTCTGCCAGTATGTTGGCAATGTCTGTGGGTTCAGTGATTTTTGTATCATTTTGGACTAATTCTGAGCATATCTGGGAGTTTCCACCCAGGTTCCTAACATAGCTGAAAAAGGCCTTATGATTGTCCTTTGAATCCATGGCAATTTTTCTCTCAAAATTGGCCTTAGTTGATTTTATGAGTGCTCGTATTTTTTTACTAATAATGATCAGGGGTGACTTCCCTTTTATGGATTTTGTTCTATCATGTAATAGCTTTCTCCTCTTATTGTAAAGTTTGTTAATGGCTGGGGTCCACCACTCTGGACGTTTGCCCTTTGTGGAAAGAGTCTTGGTTTAGTGGATGCTAAGATATGTGGGGCTTTATATATATTAGCTTTAGGGACACTTCAGTGACCTACTAGGGACATGGTGGGGATGTCTCAGGCATCTACCTTAAAAAAATTCTATCCAGTGTCATGTTTCAGCATGTGGGGGTGCATATGTGGCTCCACATATGCCAACACAATGCAATATTGTTATGATATAGCCCATTTTCATGAGATACAGGGTGAGGGGGCATAGACTGTACCCACATTATCTTGGTGAACTGGGAAGGCAGTATGTGAACTACAAAGGGGATCACTCCATCAACTGCCATATAGTCTGTAATGTACAGGGTATTATCTACAATGTATGTGTGGGCTATGAAGACAATTATCATTACTCCCATATATGGCATACCTGTGACCTTTATGAATGGTTGGCAGGGACTGACTTTCCATAGGGGCAGCTTGTTGATGATGCCAGAAATGCACTGGAACCCTGGTTCATGATGCCCATAAGAAATCCACAAAATCCAACATAAAATGGGTACAACTATGCATAATCACAAAAAAACATTACTGAGTTCGTGTTGGCAGCAGGTGAACTTTCACTATTACTTGGACATAAATAGGCTCAGTGTGTGAAGTGCTACATAATATTATACATAGGAAGCAGTTACAGCAGGGTGGGCCCTTTCACAACCAGCAGTTCCCAGAATGCAAATGCTGATTCTGGTAAAGAGTCAGATAGACAACAGGCAACAAGGGATGATCAAAACAGATGGAGGCAGGTGCAGTATGCTGTGGCACAGGCAAAGAGGCAGTGACTTGCAAATAGCTTTAGAAGACACTACAAGAGAGAAGCAGATACACTACAGTAAAAATGATGCATGCAAAGCCAACACCGGGATATGCTTACCCATACATAAGCTGGCCATGCTGTGCATCAGACACAGCAACCCAAGTACAAATGTACAAAGGGCAGGGCACAAATATCATCCTTTGCACAAGTAGTGAGGGGAGCACAGGTATGCATGCCTTCCTCAGGGAAGTGTGTGAGTGTGAGTGCTGAAGAGTATGAAAGTAAAGAGTGCTTTTATATGAAATGGCAGTAGTGGTGTGGGGGACCTTTAATTTTGAGAAGGACCAAAGTCAATGGAGGTGCGTTTTGCTGGAGGGCTGCTGTAGTGGGAGTGTGGGTCTGCAGGGACACAGTCCTAGTAGAAGTATTAGTAGCTGCAGTACTCTGGCTTGCAATACTGGACAGTCCCAGGGAATGCGTGGCAGGGGGTTTAGTATCCTGTGCATGTTCCTGTCCATTAAAGCTTGTCCTACCAGGAGTTGAATTGAATGTACCATTGTTCTGGTTAGATGCTGGTGTGCTAAATGATGACCTTGAGCAACATTTGCTAGGAGATGTGTCAGCATGATGTACCACAACCATAAGGATGGCATATTCTGGGAGTAGGCAACTCCACAATATATGTTACCATGGAAGTGCTATGATTGCAGGAGTGATATCTTGATCATCCATGGTCATGTTGGATAACATCTGTGGATGTAGCAGATGACCACATCCATTGATGGCTCCCTTGTCTGTAGCTGATGAACAAGACAAGACATTGCATGTTCAAGAGTTTGATTTGGTCTATAGAAGGGATCACACATATGGGACATGTAATCTCATAGGGCAGCATGCACACCCTGGATCACCCTCACTATCGCTGCCATGGCTGCAGTGACACTAGTCTGTGCCTCCACAATGTCCCTGCATAAATGTTGAGGTGCAGCCATTGAAATATCTACCTCAGGGGAGAATGGTAACCATGGTTCCAGTGAGCACCATTATCAATCTCTTCCTCTGTGTAGACCTGTCTGCCCATGAATGCTAGGGACAGATTAAGACATTTGTCTATTGGGGGCTAGCATGTCCCTCATCAGCCATGTTCCTATCAACCTGTGTTCTCTGAGATGTTTATGTAGCCTGGGTTTTCTACACCACAGGCAAAGAGATCATGTCCATGGACTGGGTAGGGGGATGCAGTGGGAATATTCCCTGTATCCAGCACACACTGTGTACCCTCTGACTATGTCAGCTCATCCCATGATCATTATCAGAGGCTGCAGGTGCTCCAACAAAAGACAGGGCCATTTTCACATTGCTGATGTCAGATAAAGAATCACCTTTGAGTACACCAAAGTAGAAAATATTCAGCATGATGATCCAGCACCAGATGTATATATGCAACTGAGTGTTTTACTACTAGCGACTTGATAAAAAGTATTCTTTTATGTGCATACCCTGTGAAATGGCTGTGTACACTGGATCCCTAATGTACTTGTATACTGTAATTCAGACATATTTAATGCAGTTTATAGTGACTAAGGAGTACCGCAGACTAGCAGGTATTGATATACAGAAATAGGTCTACATACCTGGGGATCAGCAGTGGATTGTCTTTAGGGCCTGTCCATCTCTACATCCAGCAACACACTGTGTTACTCCGAGGCAGTGCTAAAGTCTTTCAGATAGACCGTGAACTATTCTGTCTCTCATGAGGGGTGATACACTTGATGACCCCCACAGCTATTGCCCTTTGTTCCTGCACCAGGAGTTCTGCCATTTAATAATGGTTACAATGGTTACAATGTCTGCCCAGACACAGTTACAGTAGGGCTTGTTGGCTACATGCAGGATGAAGAGACATCTGCCATGGAGACGGAGGACTTTGAGTAGAACCTGAATCACAGAATCAAAGAATTTGGCCTTCCATGTTGAAAATGTCCCAGCGGTTGCATCTCTGTGCTTTTGCTTGGATTATTTTTTAGGCATTGCTCTGGTGGTATGCAAAACAATGAAATTAACAGCCTTGGATGACCCTTACAAATCCTAACACTAGCAGTATTCCCCTGCCCATATATCATATTGGTTTTGTGTCTGACAGTAACATATTTATATCCATAATCTTTAAGTAAGATGAACAAATATCCTCCACAAAACAATCCCAGAAATTGTTCACTATCTCATATGTCAATTAAATTTTTGCAGATTGTCCTTTCCAGACTTTTTTAGACTTTTCATTGGCTACTAGCTCGTTGCTGATAATTGAATATGCCAGACATCAGTCAGAATAGCTAAGGAACAGACAACACTGATACTGGAGAGACATTCTTTGAGGAGGGTACACCTAAGTCTCACTCCATAAAATAGTATGTAAACTTAAAGGGTGAGGGCTTAGATTTTAAAATGTGGCTTTGCTTCACTGTGTAACAGCTTTCATTCAGAAGTGTGGTAGAGAACTTCATTCCTAAACAGTTCACATTGACTGTTGACCCTTGAGATTGTTAATATATCAGCTATTTTCTGTTATTCAACCTGCTTATTCTCATGAGTTTATTGTGTTTCATCTTATCTGGAATAGCTCACAGTGGTAGCATTTCCCCCAGGCAAGTAAGCATTAAACCCCAATGCAGAGATTACAAATCATCAAAAAAGTATTGGTCAACAGAGTCGAGAGGCTAGGATGGGTTTAATCTAAATGGCAGCTTAGACATATTTAATGTCTTTTAAAATGTTCTCATAGTAGTATAGATATTTTAATAGCATACTGACATATAGTAAATATACGGAATGTCCTTATCCTTCTCAAACAATGAGTAAATAATATCCTAACTATAGGGACATACATTCATATGTAGCAAAATTATACTTAACAAGATTTCAAAGCAGTGCCTCACAGAAATAAGTGCCAAACTATAACTTCAACTTCCATTTTCTTTCCACAAAATTATAAATTTTGATTTAAAGTTGATCCGACAAAAATGATTTGTGAAAATAATAATCAGTGGATATTACCTTTTACCACAGATACTGTATTTGATATACTGAAAAATGATATATATAGCCCACCAAATCCACACTATAAAGCTCTGTCCCCAAGAGTTTTGTCTTATTCACTCTAGTACTTAAATAAGTCTGTTAGTATGCACACAGCTTAAAGATAATATCCCCATAGTACTCAACTCATTTAGCAATTATTTCCCTGTATATGTTATCTCAGTTCATTCAGGTGCTTGTAGTTGTCTGTATTATCTAAGGATGCCCGAAGCTGAGAAAATTGGTTATAAGATATAAATTAAATTATCAGATGATAGCAGTATGACATGTCAGTAACACTAGTATCAGAGTTTAGTATAGATCAGACATGTGCATCTGATCTCCCCAGCAATACAAAAGAAAAAAAATGAAAAAACCCAGCTTATTCTAACTCCCATCTTTAAAAGGAAAGCTGGTGTGGCCAGTGCTCGCCTAACAAATGCAGACATCACCAAAAGACTTGCATTCTCTTCCTCCTTGACATCTTCCTGAGTGATACAAAGACTGACAAAATTTGTTCTTACACAACTCACATTTACTCTTGGTTCTTAGGTTGTTTATTATTTCCAGTTAACTATTTTCCTGTGTTAATACTTTTGAATTTTCCATTTGACTATATTAAGTAATAATTCAAGAGTCTGATGAGATGAGGGAGGGTCAGAGCAGCAACAGTTTAGCAGAGTAATTCCATTGTTGAGCAATGGCAGACCTGATCATTGCTGGATCAGCATATATGTATATATATATATATATATATATATATATATATATATATATATATATATATATATATATCTATATATATATATATATATATATACATATATATATATATATATATATATATATGTATATATATATATATATATACATACATACACATATATGGAATCACTAGTAAATCCTAAACACTTACAATACCGAAGACCAGAATCCCGAGACCAGATACCCAAAAGACGAGAAGTCCGGAAGACTAGAAGCGCGCATTTCAAAATTGCGAAGTACAGAGATGTTGAAGTAACGCTTCTGGTGTTGCAGTTTGTGAATGGATAGGTGGAAGGTCAGGTAAGTATCTATGATTGTGTTGGTTAGTGGCTTTAGTGTGTGTGTAAGTGTATGTTGTGACTGTGATGTGTGTGTGTGTTGGAGGGGAATGTAGGTGTGTAGTGGTGTTTTTGTGTGTTTGCCTGAATAGTGCGACCTTGGAGTTAAAATATTTAAGTAGGGGGGTGTAGGGGGGCTTTCCCCCCTGCTTTTATGTAGTGTAAGTTTGTGTGTTTGTGTTTTGGGTGAAGGTGTGTGTATCTGTATGTGTGTGGTGTATGTTTAGTGTAGTGTTCATGATTTTAAATTTCACTCTTCTGGTCTTCCGGTCTTCTCGTCTTTCGGGTATCTAGTCTTGGGAATCCGGTCTTCGGTATTGTTAGTATTTGGGATTTAGTAGTGATCCCACACACACACATACACACACACACACACACACACATATATATATATATATATATATATATATATATATATATATATATACATATTATATATATATATATATATATATATATATATATATATATATATATATATATATATATATATATATATATATATATATATATATATATATATATATATATATATATATATATATATATATATATATATATATATATATATATATATATATATATATATATATATATATATATATATATATATATATATATATATATATATATATATATATATATATATATATATATATACATACATATATATATATCTATATATATATATGTATATATATATATATAAAGTCCCAAAACAGCATGGATGCGCGGAACCAAAATGGTGCACGGACATAAACATACAATCCACAAAGTAAATCCAGCACTCACGACATAAGAAAATCCAAAGTCAGCAGAGTTTGAACTGTTTATTAACCAAAACAGCCCATAGATACACAGACCGGTGGCCGGTTTCGCTCGCAGCGTCTTCAGTGTGCGAATGCTAGCTGTCAAGGACCCGGATTATATACGTAAACTGCGTTAGCAGTAACGTTTTAAAGGAGACAGTGCACATATGTAAAGAAAGTGAACTACCACAACGAAAACACCAACAAACCCCCGAAATAAATGATTATAAAGTATAAAAGTAAAATAAAACAAAATACCCCTATTTATCTATGCAATGTCCCAATATTAATAGAATATAGTATTAACTATTATTTCAAAAAAATTACCAATAACAAAGAAATCTATTTATTAATCTATAGTATGCCTATGGTAATACAGTAAAAACAAATAAATAACCTTAATGGTTTGCCATATTACCAAAATAATAACATTATATTTTGTTACATGTTCAATCTCACTACCAATGGTCATTTAGACCTGGTTTAAATAAGGCGCCCAAATTAACAATCCATCTACCCGCTTTTTGAGTTAATATGTCATGTTTTCTTTGTTCATTGGTAATGTGCATAGACACCATATCCAATCCTATAAAAATAAAGTGAGCAGTCTCATGTATCAATTTATGCTTGTATAGGGCACTTCTATTGCGCTGACATTTGATATCGCTAATATGTAGAGCTATTCTTTGTTTAAAAGCACATGAAGTCTGCCCCACATAAAAAGCACCACATTGACAAACCGCCATGTATATTACCCAAGTGCTATTACAGGTTATAAGACTACGGATTTCATAAACTTTTTTAGTGTTAGTGGGTATATGGTCCATTTATTAGATTTATAACAACATATGGTAGCAATACATATTGTATTAAAAGAGTACTGGCTGAACATTGGCATATATTAAAGTCTGATGAATTTTTTTCACAATATGTGGACAACCATTGTCATTTTGGTTATAGAAGAGGTAAAAATTTGGGACAGTATTTTTCGTCCTTTAAAAAAGGTAGTGTAAGAAGGGAATTGCATACAGCCACTGTGGGGAGCACTTTTTGTGGGGCTTGCAAGTATTGCAAAATAATGGCTAAAACTAAATCTTTTACATCAGTTAACACTAAAAAAGTTTATGAAATCCGTAGTCTTATAACCTGTAATAGCACTTGGGTAATATACATGGCGGTTTGTCAATGTGGTGCTTTTTATGTGGGGCAGACTTCATGTGCTTTCAAACAAAGAATAGCTCTACATATTAGCGATATCAAATGTCAGCGCAATAGAAGTGCCCTATACAAGCATAAATTGATACATGAGACTGCTCACTTTATTTTTATAGGATTGGATATGGTGTCTATGCATATTACCAATGAACAAAGAAAACATGATATATTAACTCAAAAAGAGCGTAGATGGATTGTTAATTTGGGCGCCTTATTTAAACCAGGTCTAAATGACCATTGGTAGTGAGATTGAACATGTAACAAAATATAATGTTATTATTTTGGTAATATGGTAAACCATTAAGGTTATTTATTTGTTTTTACTGTATTACCATTGGCACACTATAGATTAATAAATAGATTTCTTTGTTATTGGTAATTTTTTTGAAATAATAGTTAATACTATATTCTATTAATATTGGGACATTGCATAGATAAATAGCGGTATTTTGTTTTATTTTACTTTTATACTTTATAACCATTTATTTTGGGGGTTTGTTGGTGTTTTCGTTGTGGTAGTTCACTTTCTTTACATATG
Organism: Protopterus annectens; assembly: GCF_019279795.1. Taxonomy (NCBI): domain Eukaryota; kingdom Metazoa; phylum Chordata; order Ceratodontiformes; family Protopteridae; genus Protopterus; species Protopterus annectens. Next base: position 1,116,308,573 of record NC_056725.1, read on the forward strand.
TGCACTGTCTCCTTTAAAACGTTACTGCTAACGCAGTTTACGTATATAATCCGGGTCCTTGACAGCTAGCATTCGCACACTGAAGACGCTGCGAGCGAAACCGGCCACCGGTCTGTGTATTTATGGGCTGTTTTGGTTAATAAACAGTTCAAACTCTGCTGACTTTGGATCTTCTTATGTCGTGAGTGCTGGATTTACTTTGTGGATTGTATATATATATATATATATATATATATATATATATATATATATATATATATACAGAAGGTACAATGTGGTGTGCCACAAAGAGAGTTTTTTTTCCAAGTTGAGATCATTGTACCATATGGGGAAAGCTACATGAAGGTATAAGGTTCAGTTTTCCTAAAAAGGTACCTGTAGTCATTTAGCAGATAAGCACTTCTTCTATGGGTTCTTGAATGTAAAATTGCTGAAGACTGGACTCACTGAACTGTGATCCCACAAAAAAAAAAAAATAAATAATCACTGACAAACATGTTTTAAGTGATTAATTTCAGGGGCTCAAGCCCCTCTGCACACCCTGGTGTGGGGGCTTGCCTCCTACACCTCTGAAACTTACATAAACTTTATATATATATATATATATATATATATATATATATATATATATATATATATATATATATATATATATATATATATATATATATAGATAGATATATATATATATATATATATATATATATATATATATATATATATATATATATATATGTATGTATGTATATAGTAAATTCACAGTTGCACCAACGTGAGAAATGGAGAATTACCCTAAAAAGGGCATCACTGCAGGGACACCTTACCAACAATGATTTCATATGAAGGTGCTCCAACCCTCAGTGCCTTGAACATCAGGCAATTGATGGTTGAGCAATCTAACTTCATTTACCAGTAAGGTAGCCTAGAGAAGCATGTCAGATAATAAACCAGCATTCTTTGTGCTGGAAATCAACAAGAGGAGCCATACAGAATAATTTCATAGCTCATTTAGGTTCATAGGTTCATACTAGGCTATCTGCCCTAGGGCATTTATAAGCCTAGCCAGAGTGTGTTTGGCTTTTGCCACCCATTTTAAATTAATTTTGCTATGCCCTTTTTCAAGGTTAATATACTGTGCCTCTGTCTAACAGTGACACAGAAGTGATACCCAGGGTAAACCTATAATGTACTGAATTTTTGGTAATAATAACCTAATCATTTACTAGTCTATACAAGAAGGAAGTATGAATTAAGGAAATCAATGCATTTAAGTAGCAATGATATGGCTGCTAATTGTAAAATTTGCACCTAATAAAGAATCTGTTAGGAAATGTCTGGGCTGGAAATGACGAGTTTGACCTCTACTCTTTCCGTAGGCCATCACACTGCTACAACTCAAACAGGAAAGAAGCAAAATCCAGAAAGGTGAGTTGGGTGTCCCTAAAACAAACTTCCATGTGCTACAAAAGGCTACGATCAACTCACTGATCATAAGTGCAGTTTATGTGTTTTTAAAGCGGATATGAAGAAATTTGCCTCTTGATCATTACACTGAAGGTAAATTTCCTGAAATCCATTTTTCAAATACAAAAACTTTTACTGAACCTAATCATATTCTACTGTGATATGTACAAAAAGAAACCAAGATACTGGTAAGCCAACCAATAAATTACCTTATGTTCTAGCTGCCATGATCAACAAGCATTCAAAGCAGTGCCTCACAGAAATAAGTGCCAAACTATAACTTTACCTTCCATTTTCTTTCCACAAAATTATACATTTTGATTTAAAATTGATCTGACAAAAATGTTTTGTGAAAATAATAATCCGTGGATATTACCTTTCAACACAGATTTAGGACTTAGCAAGGGAAGAGTACTGCAAGTGTTCATAACAACAATAGACATAGACAATTGCATATGTGTTTTTCTAGCTCATGTGGTAAACTAATACTGTAAAATATTACATAGGCTACATACCGATATTCTCAATCTGTAGATATTTCTGTAGAATTGTAAAGAGTCTAAAATGGCACTATCTAGTATTTCTTCATGCTGAAAAATAAAATTAAATAAGACAGCAAATATCCCTCAATAATTTATTAAAATGCTTCAGAACAAAGTGTTGAGATATCTTCAGTGTCTCTTACTGATGTACCTGGCAAGGCAAACTAAATTATTATGCTGCAGCAACTGCTATTAAAGAATGGAATTTAAAGAAGGGAAATAACAGATACAGGATGTATTTATATCTAACTTAAAATTAACTTAATGATCATAGAACTGGTGCACAAGTTATATTGTTTTTCTGTATTCTATAACATGAACAACGAGTAGTGCAGATATATACGCAATTGTCCTTTACTTTCTAAATAAGATAGAATATTCTGTGGTCAAACAATATATTTTCTGACAGGGACTTACAGAGCTATGCTGGATTTTAAGTATAAGGATTGTGAATCAGATAAAGCATTCTATATCCAAGAGAAGAACCACTCAGTAGCTCTTCACTAGTTTTAAAAATGCAAAAATGTAATACCATTTTTTGGGAATATGTTAGACTAAGACAAGAATGAACCAATTCATTTAATTAGATTCATACACAATAATGATAGTAGTAATGGTATAAAATGGTTTACAGAAAGTGTGGTTGAAGAATGAAACACTTATCTGTAAGTGTAAAAACTTGTGAAAAATGTGGTTTCCTTTAAAGTTGACTTGTACAGTTTTACAGATCATGACGCAATGTCTTTTTTTAGACAGGCTGAAATGGTTCAAGACCATATCTGTCTTTGACAAATATTGTATTTTTAGAATGTTTTCTTTGAACAAAACTAAATTGTTTATGATTGTTTTCTCAGTGCTTCATTCAGAAGATGTATTGTATGATACTGGAACAGAAGTGTCTCAGTGTTCTGCATCTTATTTCAGAAGGAAAGACTGATTCCATTTGCACTGAAAAATAGCTCTGATCTCTGTGGAGTGTACTGCATTAGAACCACCGCTACTTTTTTTTCCCTTCTTGTTATTTGAGTCTATTATTTCATGTTTGGAAAATCATCCTATCCAACAAGTAGCATACTTGTTGCTGTTGTGCTTTTGTTTCTGTTTGTCTGGACTTAGTTGTACAGTCAGAAGCTTTATCAAGATTGTTATGTTTAAGGCTTTGTTGAATTGGGTCACATCCCAAAGCTTCAGTCATCAACCATAAACAATTGGAAATGACATCTATAGATGCAGGTTGAATTTTTCTATCAACAGTCTGTCTGTATGAAACTTTTTGTTTTGTTTTGTTTTCCTAGTGTAACAGTAATACTGTTTTATACATGAAATCAGATCTTTTAAAAATAGAATGGCTGTTATTTTGTGAAGTCTTGTAAATAATGTATGACTTTTCTAATGGAGGGTATCCACATAATATTGATGTGACTTGCTACCTACTGTTCTGAAGAGAGAAACTGTTTGCCCTTTAAATATCATAATATTATTTTGGTTGGCCAATTAAAACAGTGACCAGCACCTGAAGTCTAGTTGCCATATTAGCAGTCTGGTAGGTTGTAGCATATCATGAAGACAGCTTAAGGGGCACAATCAATGGGGAGGCATCAGTAGCCTTTCCTACAATTATTTAAGTGCGTATGAATATGAAAAACAATTTGGTTAAGTCTCAGTGCAGGGAATGACTGTAACACTACAAAAGTAATTTACAGGGCACAGTGCAATGAATGTGATGCATTTTATGTGGGCAAGACTGTAAATAAAAAGTGTAGGATTTCATGTCATCTGTCAGAAATCCGCTCTGGATGTAAAAATAATGCACTAGACAAACACCTTTCTCTTCATAAAAGACACACAGGTTTTAAGTTCCAGATACTGGATCACATAGACGTGGGTGATCTTGAAGGAGACATCCTGAATATTCTGGAGAAACATGCCCCCGGATTTACTAATCTTCCATGTAGGACTAGTCTAGGCCTGCATGGAAGTGGCTGCTTAGGAGCAGGATAGCAGCACACCATGCATAGTAATGAACGTGCGCTGCCCGAGCCCCCAGGCTTACATGGATCATGTATGAGTGCAGGGGGCGTGTTTGAGAGCAGAGCCCTCAGAATAAACACGCCCCTGCAATGTTGAACAGCAGAAAGTGAAAATAAATGAGCAATACCGCTCATAGGTGTCCACATATCCCCAACAACAGTCCCCCATGTGTACAACAGCAACAGGACATAAAAATCATAAGAAGAAATTGTCGTATTGGTGTCTAAAGTTCAGAGTACAGCTAACCGTAGGTGCATGGGTGTGCACATTGCTTAGCCACGGTGAAAGCAGCCTAAAAGGCTGAAAAGGATAACAAGGACAATATATGCAAATGAAGCATGTCAGCAATAGTGTAGTGGGCAGAGCGTTCACCTAACGAGCAGGCATTCCCAGTTCGAGTCCCAGCACAGCACAGTCTATTTTACACGGCAAAGCATGGTATAAGCAATATTTGTAATGCAAAACCCACTAAATAACACACATTTTTATGAACATGAATATTGCAGGAAATGCACATGTGAAGAGTCAGTATCATAATGAATAATGCAGCAGTAAGCAGGTGTAAGCACAGATAAGCAGTAGTAAGCATATATAAGCACTAGTAACCGAGTGCAAGTGCATTTGCATGAGGTTAAGCACTGCCGACATAGATTAAGCAAAGGAGAAGCTAACTGGGTGTAAGACACTGTGATTGGAAGTTAGCAGTGCTTACTTCTGAGCAAACCCGCTTACAACCGCTTTAAAGTGCCTTAAGCACACCGTATCCAATGGCCGGTGTTCTGGCCAGCAACAAAACAAACAGCTTCTGCAAGGCCGGAACCCAGGACCATGCACACCATACACAAAATGATTTACCACTAAGCCATGCCAGATATGCATAAATCGTATGTTGTCAGAAACATAACCCCAGCTCAGTCATGCAACAGTACAGAGAATGTATACCTACAGCTAGATGGACGTGTGGGTGCAAATATATCACTATCTAAACGGATACAACATATCTATAGATATAGTCACACACGCACATATATATATATATATATATATATATATATATATATATAGATATATATATATATATATATATATATATATATATATATATATATATATATAGATATATATGTATATAAATAAATATCCAGAGATATATACACACACATATATATATATATATATATATATATATATATATATATATATATATGGGTTCCATGCACTAGATCAAATTTTCACTAATTCGAAATAGTGCATGGAATGCTCACTACAGTGAAAGTGCACTTAATCGAAAGTGCACATACGCGAAGTTCAGTACAATGAACGGGTGTTGCACTGAACTTCCGTGCAGTACTCACAGACCTTAGGGTTAGGGCACGGGTCATAGGCTATCCCCTTACCATGACCCATGCCTTAACCCTAAGGTCCATGACGACTGCAGCACAGTGAAGGACATAGCAATGTCCTCCACTATGGTGTGATAGTCACAAACCTTAGGGTTAGGGCATGGGTCAGGGTAAGGGGATAGCTTTACTAACTATCCCCTTACCCTAACCCGTGCCCTAACCCTAAGGTCCATGACTATCGTACCATAGTGGAGGACATAGCTTGTTTTTTATGTCCTCCACTGTGCTGCGGTGTTTTCGGTGAAGTGCACTTACGCAAAAGTTCACTTTCTTTAAAGTGAACTTTTGCAGAAGTAAGGCTTCCTACTACAAGTTTGAAGTAGTTCATAGGTTGGTACTAGGCTATCAGCCCTAGGGCCTATACAAGCCTAGCCATAACAATTCCCTGGCTATTTCTTCCAACACTATTTACTTCCCTGGACCCCTGTCTAGCAGGGCAACTGACATGATCCCCGGGGTGAATTTCCTTTCTCCCATCCAATCATCAAGGTTCCTTTTGAAGAGGGCCAGAGAGGCACTCTGCTTGACATGTTTGGGCAATCTATTCCAGAGTCTGGGGAGTCTCTGGGTCAGGAACCTATCCCTCCAGCATGTTTTGTTTATTGTGATGACAAGGTTTAGATCCCTGGAGCGTGTGGCTCTGAGTGATTGGGATTTCTTTAAGTGTAGCATGTCCAACAGCTGTGGGTTTGACATGGCCTTGTATGTTAAGCAGAGATCGCCTCTGAGTAGACGATGTGCGACAGAGTATAGCTGGAGTTTTTTAAGGTGGTCAGCATAGGTTATCTGCTTTAGGCCTGTGATTCTTTTAGTGAGGTATTTCTGCAGCCTTTCCAGTTGTTGCAGATGTCTTGAGAGGTACATACCAAATGGGGCGTTGTATTCTATAATGGGTCTAATGAGGAATGAGTACAGTGGGACAATGACCTCCTTTTTTCCTGGATGAAAAGCCCTCAGTGATGAGGTGTGCCACATAGAAGGATTTCCTGACTGTTGTGATGATGTGGTTATCGAAGGTGAGACCATTGTCTACCTGTGTCCCTAAGTCTCTCATCACACTTTCGGTGTTTAGTGTACTGCCACCTATATGGTACTTCACGGATACATGTTTTTTTCCAAAGGGGATAACAATACATTTCTTGGCATTGAGCTTGAGCCCATGGCTCTGGCACCAAGCATCTGTTTCTGTAAGGCCCTTTCGTAGAGTATCCACATCACTTGGGGATTCAATAATGGCTCCCAGTTTGCAGTCATCTGCGAACTTTGTTAGCCAGAGTCCCTTAGTGTTGGCCTGTACTTCAGAGAAGTAGATGCCAAACAAAAGCGGTCCCAAGACTGAACCCTGAGGTACTCCACTTGTCACTTGTCTGGAGCTGGATTTGGAGTTGGCTACTTTTACAGTGTGGGTTCTTTCAGTAAGCCAGTTAGCAACCCATTGGGCGACATAGGGATTAATGCCCAGTTTAGTAAGTTTATCTATGATTCCAGAGTGGGGGATGGTGTCAAAGGCCTTGGCAAGGTCTAGATAGGCTGTGTGGACCACCTTATCCTTGTCCATGGCTCTGGAGACTGATTCGAAGAAGTCAATCAGGTTCAGGAGACAAGATTGGCCCTTCATGAACCAAAACTGGGTGGGGTCCAGTGTTTGAAGGTTGCCAATGTCTTTGTTTATAAGTTACATGATAATACGCTCCATGGCCTTGCAGATAAGGCTTGTCAGACTGATGGGACGGTAGTTTCTGGGATCCAAGGTGGATCCCCCCTTGTGGAGTGGGATAACTGTAGCTGTGCGCCACTCAGTGGGCACAAATCCTGACGTAAGGCTATGATTAAACATGACACTTAGGTGAGGTGCCAGTTCATTTTGTAGTTCATGTAGTACACAGCCCGGGATGTCATCTTGTCCCATGGATGCTGTATTCTTAGCTTTGGAGAGTGCGTTTTTTACCTGTGTGGCCATTATTACCGGAATTTGGCAATCTTCCAGTATTGAGATGGGCCATTTAGGGGGTGAGAGTGGGGTGAAGTTGGCACTGAATCCATCTGCCAGGATATTGGCAATATCCTAGGGATCAGTATATTTAATGCCATTCTGTTTTAGCTCAGAGCAGATCTGAGCATTGCCATTTAGATTCTTGACATAGTTATAGAATGCCTTGTGGTTGTCTTTGGAATCTTTGGCAATTTTATTTTTGTATCTAGCTTTGGAGGATTTTATGAGGGATCTCAGTTTCTTACTGTGGCTTGTAAGGGAGTTTTTTGCATCCTGGGATTTTCCTCTTTTCTGCAACAGTTTCTTCCTTTTGTTGTAAAGTTTGTTTATGGCAGGGGACCACCAGATTGGCTTCCTTTTTTTGGATGAGAGCACCTTGTTTCTATTTGGGATGGCACGATTCATGCATGAGTGGATGTGCTCATACAGTGCATTAGTGTAGGATTCAGCAGTTGAACTTTCAGTTCCCATCTGCATGGGTGTCTTGAAGTTTGTCTCTTCTGACTTGAGTAGTATGAAGTTAGCTTTGGAAAAGTTTTTTTATGGAGGTTTTCTTACTGGGGAGTGGGGGTGGGATCTGGATGTTAAGGGTGATTAGCTTATGGTCAGACCTGACTAACGAGGGGGTGACCATAGGTGTGGAAAATCGATTTCCCATGTTGGTAATGACCAGGTCTAGAATATTGGACCCCCTGGTGGGACTATGGATTAGTTGATCCAGGGCATTGGAATTTATGAATTCCAAGAACCGTTGGGCAAAGGTGTTGGTACAGGAGTAGTTTTCCCAGTTAATGGCAGGGTAGTTAAAATCATCCAGTATTAGGGTGTTTGGTTCTATCTTAATATTTTCCAGTATGTTTAGAAAGGTGTAGTGAGAATCTTGGGGTATGGTGGGGGATCTGTAGCAAGCTACAATTTGGATTGCAGTCTTACCTAGTGTTAGTTGCACCTGGAGAATTTCAGACGCATTGTGTTGGGCAACTAGCCTGGTGGTGTGAATATCCTTGGTGAATATTGACACTCCTCCACCTTTAGTGTTTCGGTCCTGGTTTGGTGGCCGAAAAGTGTGGTAAGAGTTGTAGCCTGGTATTGCAGGGGTGCTCTCTGGAGCCTTGAACTAGGTCTCAGTTACTGCACAGATATTGATGTTCTCCATTTTTAGGAGTGCCTCGAGAGAGTGCATTTTGAGGTTTATACTTCTAGTATTGAGTAGCATTACCTTCAGATTTTGCATGCTTGTACCTGTTACGGTGGTGGTTTTGTCCTTTGAACTTTGCCTAAAAAAGGCACTATAGGGGTTGCAAGAGCCTTAGCCAGTAACCTGAATCCCAGGGGCGACAAGTGCAGACCATCTCTGGCAAAGCATCATGGTCTGTCAATCATGTCGTCCCAGGCAGACAGATACTGGATCCCCTTTGAATGACACCAGAAGCTTAGCCAATTGTTGAAGTCAATCATTTTGTCCTTATATTGTGGTATCATTCTGGGTGAAGGCAGGATGCTACTCAGGGCTAGGGTCATACCTGCCTGGGCCACATGATCCGAGAGCTCTTCCATGTCTCTTTTCATGTAGTCCAGGGAGGTACATCTCAAGTCATTCACTCCAACATGGACAATGACAGAGTCATATTTGTACTTGTTGTGGAGTGACTTGAGTGCATGCGTTATGTGGCGGATCCTGTCACCTGCAGGCAGCTGACTGTAATTTTCTCCTTGTTCAACCTAATGAGAGGGACATCAGTGTGCCAGACTATAGAGTCACCTATGACTAAAGTGTTAGATACATTGTCTTGCCTTAGGGGCTGTTACTGGGTGGCACACTGGTGTTGTGAACTATGTGACACTTTGGTTGTGATTGGTGTTTGTTTGCGTTTCAGCTTCAGAGGTCCTTGTTACGTGGGCAGGTTACAGTTAAGGGCCTCTGCGTATGTGGATTTAGTGTTGCTATGTGTGGGTGTTGGTGGTGTGGGCTTAGAAGGGCTATGTGTTGCTTGAGGTGTAGTGTGGGTGTTAACCTTCTCCTCTTGATTGTCTAGCACAATCTTGGGTGGAGAGAGCTTTGCTTCCATTTTGGCTATGTAAGTGCATCTCTCACAGATTGTAGTGTTGGGTGGTAGGAGGAGAGGGTTGTCTGTATACATGAGGCAACTGCTGCATTGCCCCAGTATGCCCAGATTCACCAGGTGGACAGGAGAAATCACCAGAAGCTGACCCTTGGACATGCCTGGTTTGGTGCTTTTTTTTTTTTTTTTTTTTGTAAAGTACAGGAGCTGTTTTCCCTTACCTTAGCAAGGTACTTTGCAATTATAGGCTGTTTAGTGCCTACCATTAATTTCTCCTTATTAACAAGGAGAGTTGAGTGCTTGTATTAGTTTAAGGCTTCCTAGTGCTTTCCAGCAGGTATTAGAGAAAGTGCTAGTCACAGGGATGCTTAAAGGTAAGATGAAAAAAAAAATACACACTGCAGTGTGCACTAGAGAAGTTAGATGTGAAAGTAGGTAACTTAAGTTTTACCGGTTTAAAAAGTTAAGGTTTAGTGGAGAGTTACTATTTTTAAAACAGCAAGATGGATTGAAAGGGGTGGTCACTTTTGTATTCTGGTACTATGGAATACAGTAGGATGGCCAATAAATTTAAATTGTTGAAGGGGAGGGATTTCAAAAATGATGATTTTGTGATTACTCACACAATCCAGTGAAAGTAGAGAGTAAATGAGATATATGGTCAGATTAACATAAGAGGCAGGCAACAAGAAAGACAGTGGTATTTAACAAGACAAATGTGACTGGGTGGGAGGGTGAGGGAAAAATTCTGCCTGACTCAGAAGAGAGAGAGCTGTGGTCTCTTTTGAAGTTTTAATATGCTGTTAAATCAGAATGCAAGTAAAACACAAGGTAAAGAAAACAAACCACAGTATTCAAAATATAGAAAGGTAATAAATTAATATAAAATACAAAAAATAAAAGCAAACTAACCTTTCCTTCACAGCAAAGTGTAGCAGAGTCTGGATGAGCCTTTCTGGTAAAGCTCTGAAATGTTTTATTTTACCCCTTAAATAGAAGGTTTAGTTCCTAGCTTCACCCCCTCAGTTAACAAATGATTAACCTTAAGTGACCTCTTCTATCTTATGAATGAGTCCTTAATTGATCAGTTCTAATTTCTGCCTGACTCAGAAGAGAGAGAGCTGTGGTCTCTTTTGAAGTTTTAATATGCTGTTAAAGCAGAATGCAAGTAAAACACTAGGTAAAGAAAACAAACCACAGTATTCAAAATATAGAAAGGCAACAAATTAATACAAAATACAAAAAATAAAAGCAAACTAACATTTCCTTCACATCAAAGTGTAGCAGAGTCTGGATGAGCCTTTCTGGTAAAGCTCTGAAATATTTTATTTTACCCCTTAAATAAAAAGTTTAGTTCCTAGCTCCACCCCCCTCAGTTAACAAATGATTAACCTTAAGTGACCTCTTCTATCTTATGAATGAGTCCTTAATTGATCAGTTCTAATTTCTGCCTGACTCAGAAGAGAGAGAGCTGTGGTCTCTTTTGAAGTTTTAATATGCTGTTAAAGCAGAATGCAAGTAAAACACAAGGTAAAGAAAACAAACCACAGTATTCAAAATATAGAAAGGCAATAAATTAATACAAAATACAAAAAATAAAAGCAAACTAACCTTTTCTTCACAGCAAAGTGCAGCAGAGTCTGGATGAGCCTTTCTGGTAAAGCTCTGAAATGTTTTATTTTACCCCTTAAATAGAAAGTTTAGTTCCTGGCTCCACCCACTCAGTTAACAAATGATTAACATTAAGTGACCTCTTCTATCTTATGAATGAGTCCTTAATTGATTGTTCGTTCTTGTAATAGGAATCCATATATATATATATATATATATATATATATATATATATATATATATACACAAATATATGAGCAGATATACATGCAAATGCATATACATACAAATATATGAACAGATATACATGCAAATGCAGACAACTACACATATATATGTCAGCATCTATATGTCAACATATACACAGCAAGTTACATATATGTACGCAGATATATGTCTCCGTAAGTATATACAGACATAGAAATATGTAAGCAAATATATATACCCACAGAGGTATATATGACCATACATCTGTAGATAGCAATGGTAGATGAACAGAAACATATATGTCCACATGCACCGTTAATGAGCCTGAGAGGCCCCAAACAATATATGTCACGTACAAATTGCCATACCCCCCACCAGCCAAACACATCCGCCCTGCAATACACTACCAAGCTCATTGTATTGTACATGTGTCATTGAAATAGGGATTTAAATTAGTCCCCTGTTATGTTTCACATGTTGACATCACATACCCCTCTCCCCCACCCGCTAGGCAGGCCGAGCAGTACAGGCCCATCCAACCCAGGCCATCCTCGACCCATACATTCATTGCCCACAGTTCCACTTCCCCCCACCCACTTCACACATGCAGCAACCATCCCTACCCTGGTTACCGGCCCGTAGCTACCACACCACCATACACTGCCCCCCCTCCACTCCCCCCCGCAGGACCCATCCCGTATGTTGTCCCAACCCAAGTATCCTAGGTCTGGGCACACGCAGTAGTCCATGGACATAGACATGGGAACCTATGTAACTCTGGGTGTAGACAAAAGTTAAATACCCAATGTTTGGGTTGTCCCGCATGGGCCAAGTGTATTCCTGCTACTAACAACAGATTACATGTGTGACTCTGTGTGCACTAACGGATTTAGTTGTAGGTATTGCAAAGCATACGTGGCACACAATGTTGGCCGGTATGCACATGAAACACAGTATCCAGCAATACCAGTCAACATTACAAGATATGTAGCTAAATATGTAGAGGTGTGTGTGTGTGTGTGTGTGTGTGTGTGTGTGTGTGTGTGTGTGTGTGTGTGTGTGTGTGTGTGTGTGTGTGTGTGTGTGTGGACTAAAGATACTTTACAAACTACTTAGACTCATAGACCATCTGAAAAAATGTATGGCCAAAGATGGGGATATACACCCCAACCCAGGCCCAACCATTAACCTAGACTCTCCCACCCCAAAATTAGCTTCAAGATCCTCCAGCTCTCTCCTTATTTTCCATCTCAATCTAAGAAGTATAAATAACAAGGTTCATAATCTACATGCTATATTAGCCATGCATCTCCCAGACATTATGTGTCTATCTGAAACATGGCTTAAACCATCCACAAAGGATGAAGAGATTCTCTCACCTGGGTATAATATACTGAGGGTTGATCGGATAAAAAGAAAGGGAGGTGGAATAGCTGTAATGTTTAGAAACACACTGAATATCATTTTGAATCCATTACAACCTCCCAAGGTCTCTAATATGGAGCTAATTGCCCTAAAAATATGCTTAAATAACCATAAAACCATCAATCTCATTGTAGTTTACATTCCTCCCGGGAAAAACTTAGATACCTTGGAACTAACCCTAAGTTGGTTAGCTACAAACTACCCCCAAGAAACCATCATACTGGGTGACTTTAACATTGATTGGTCCCAGTTCTCTGACCAGTTGAATCCCCTACCCATCAACCTACATGGCTACTCCCAAAACATTACATCTCCCACAAGAATTGGAAATACTAAGCAAAAAGAAAGCACCATCGACTGGATTCTTACCAATAAAGATACACATAATTATACCACTGGGACCCTTCCCAATGATCTTAGCGACCACCTTGTCACTTTCATTATGAAACATAAATTGACGGTCACAAGCCCTCCTATATATAGACTTGTTAGAAATAAGAAGAAATTTCTCCCTGCACAATTCCTAGATGAACTCAAATCCTGTAACTGGTCCATGTTAAAAACGCTTCCCCTAGATGAGAGTGTGGGTTACTTCAACGACACATTCCTAAAGATACTGGACTCTCATGCACCAAACCGTCTTATTAGATCAAAGATCCGCACAGCACCTTGGCTAACCAAGGAAACTAAATCAAATATTAAGCTTAGAGACCAGGCATGGGACAAGTGGCGATCCACGAAAGCGCCCCTAGATCGCATTAAATTTCAACAGCTTAGAAATTCTACAAAATCAGATATCACCCAGGATAAAAAGAACTATTACTGTCACCTCCAGGACAAACATCAGAATAACCCAAAGAGTTTTGGGCAGGTTTCAACAACCTTCTTCATTCTGGGAAACCTTCCACCCCTACCCCCACGCAACTTACTGGTAAAGATCCTGAAGAACTCGCTAATACGTTTAACTCATTTTTCACTGAGACCATCCAGTCCCTAGCCAGTCAGTTACCTTCCTCTTCATCCTCAATAACTTCTTCTTCCCCCTCCATACCCAATGCTATTGGTAAATCTACACCTGCCTTTAACCTTCAACCAATATCCACCTCTTACATCAGAACCCTACTAAAGAAACTTAAACCATCCAGCCTATCGGCCGATCGACTCCCAGCTGAATACTTACAAATAGCATCAGATGTTATAGCCTACCCTATCTCAATACTGATAAACAGAACTATAACAGAGTCTAAAATCCCCTCTCTGTGGAAAATATCATATGTCATTCCACTTCACAAGGGTGGCTCCTCCACGGAAATTTCAAACTTCAGACCTATAGCAATAATGTCCCCAATAGCAAAAATAATGGAAAGGTGTGTTCACAAGCAACTCCTTTACTATCTTACCCTAAACAATCTTTTGTCCAAAACTCAACATGGCTTTCGCCCCTATCACAGTACAACTACCGCACTCCTCTCCTTTGTTGACTCAGTCAACTGCAACCGTAATAACAAATTAATTACTTCTGCTCTCTTTCTTGACTTGTCAAAAGCCTTTGACATGGTCAATCACCAACTATTGCTCCACACCCTCGAAACCCTTCACCTTGACAACTCAGCCCTAAGCTGGTTTAATGCATACCTTTCTGATAGACAACAAGCTGTCCAGTGGCAAAGCAAGCTATCTCACTTACTACCTAACACCATAGGAGTTCCCCAAGGCTCTATACTTGGTCCCCTTCTTTTCTCCGTATTCATAAATGATCTCTATTCAGTCATCCCCAAAGCCACCTGCATTCAATATGCAGATGACTCCACACTGATCTGCTCTGATGTTTCTCTCCATAATCTCCAGGTAGTTACCCAAAACTGCTTTGCTGCGGTTGAAACATGGTTCATAGAACGGAAACTTATCCTGAATCCAACAAAAACTAAGTTACTACTAATTTTCCCCACCTCAGCCACTTCCTTAGGACAACATCCTCCACTTATTAATAATATGACCTTCCACGTCCAGTCCACTAACGGCACCATCATAGAGCCTGTCACCAACACAAAACTACTAGGTGTCACTATTGATCACAAGCTCAAATTTGACTTGCACATCAGTCAAACTATAAAAACAGTAAACAAGAAACTTGGTTCCATGTACAGAATTAAGAACTTTCTAACTCCTAATACCAAACTAACCATTGCACGTACACACCTTCTCTCCACCCTACTGTATGCCTCTCCGGTACTTTCCTTCCTCAACAAAACTGAGCTCAATAAACTCTCTATTGCTTATAACCATATTGCCAAATTCGTAACAGGAGCACCGTACCATACTCATCACTGCTTAAACCTAAAGAAACTTGCCTGGTTAGAACTCCCCAATCTTCTCAAACTTAACCAACTTACTGAAGCATTTAAAATAATTAAGGAACCAGATAAAACCCCCTCACTGACCAAACTTTTAACCCCCTATACCAAACTCAGCTGCCTCCGATCTTCAAATAGTGTCCTGATACAAACTACGAAATCTAATAACTTAGGTGGTGATGCTCTTTATGCTAATTCCATTGGAAAACTATGGAATACCCTTCCCAATAACCTAAGACTAACTACCTCTCTCAGCCAGTTCAAAAGTAACCTTAAATTATTCCTAAAAGCTCACTGGCTTTGTCCTTGTACTAAACCGAACTAGTCCTAAACATCCCCTATCCCCTCCATGTTATTTCCCTATGCCATCTCTCTCTTCCCTTTTTCCACTCGATCCATGCAATTAATAAGTTTATAAGATCTCTATTTCCTCTCGACTGCCTTCACCTCATAATTCACTATGAGCGATGTATGGATAAAACTTCGCCCTTCTCCTCTGAGCTTAGAATTTAAATCCTCAATATTGTCTAGTTCATCCCTATTTCTTTTACCTACATATCTCATGAATACTTAACGTATAGCTATGTCTTAAATTGAAGTCTCTTCCTACCATGATACCAATAATTTGTTACGTATGTAAATCAAAGCCTTGTTTTTTTTTACGTGGAGATTTTCTCCTCGGATCTATTATGAAAATGGACATGTTCAAGTTGTGTTTTTTCCTACCATGTTATTATGTAATCACTTGTATGTAACTTAAAGTCTTGTTTTTGACTGTGGAGCTTTTCTCCCCGGGTCTCTGCTGAAAATGGATATGTATCCAGTTGGACTAACCCGGTAAACAAATGTAAAATAAAATAAATAAAATAAATAAATATATAGAGATCAAGAAATAACTCCCAATGAACCAAGGCAAATAAAACAAAATGAACTCCATGGACAAGGAGAGCCAAACCAGAGAGAACTAAAAAAGTATGGCTTTATTGAGCAAGAAAAAGAGAAGTCAGCCAAGCGCTTTCACCAGGTAAATACCTGGCTTTCTCAAGATAAAAAACAATGCAATTAAAGTGTTTAAATACATAAGCATCTAATCACGTGATCCCTAATTAATGTACTAAACATTCAATTAAGTAAATTGGTAAATGCCCTCATTCAATAAATAAAACTCCTGTATATACATAAGCAAAGCTTAAAATAAATAAAACATACGAGAAATCATTAGAAAATCATTAAAAAGTCACTAAAAAATCACTGAAGAAATAATTTACAGATTAAAAATGTATATGTAAATATGTATAAGAATGTAAATGCAAAAACAGTTGCTAACTATAACCGTAAAATTCATAACCTAGCTTTTCTTAGCTTGAGCACACTAGATATACTAATATTCTCATTGAGACCAGGGGGTCTTGCAGCATTGAGTTTAAGCTGCCACATAAGCTCTCTGTATTCAAGACAGGTTTCCCAGTCACCTCCCCTGGCGTCCTGTGTCACCTATTCAAGAACCATAAACTTGAATTGCATATTGGGGCAAGAAGCTAGATGTTTAAAAAAAGCATTTCTGTCCTTCTTTTTGGAAATATCATATTGGTGCTCATAGAATCTTTTCCTAAGGGGTCTCTCATTTTTCCCTATATAAAAACTAAGACATTGTATACATAGTCCCAGATATACAACCCCTTTTGCCCCACAATTGTAGTAACAGTCAGCATCAAATCTGAATTTCCTGGATGGAAGATAAAAGGAGCTATCATTCATGATAAAAGTGCACTGCTTACATGCCCCACATTTGCAAGTGCCAAGTTTAGAAGAATACCCCAAATCTGAAAAATGCTTTCTTTCGAATAAACCTTTTAAATTAACATCCCTTCTTTTCACAAAATTGGGGCATTCCTGAACTATACCCTTAAAATCATCATGGAGTGTCAAAAGGGGCCAATGTTTTAACACTATGTGTTCCACCTGTTGGGAATCCTCTGAAAATGTATGGATGAAACTATTGTACAAGTTGAATTGTTCAGTTTGTTCAGTCTGCTCGACCCATTGAAAGCCACTACCTAACAACGGGAAATACTTGGATTGCCTATTATCAATCACTTCTTGGGCCAAGTTATTAACTAGAGGAGCTGGGTAACCCCTTTCAAAAAAATGTTTCTTTAAAAAATCCACTTCCTCAAAAAAATGTTTATCAGTGCTAGACATCTTAGATGCACAAATGAACTGCCCCTTTACTAAACCTTTCTTCTGATGAAAGGGATGGCCACTATAAAAATGCAAATATGAATTAGAGAAAGTGGCTTTCCTGTATAACTTGGACTGAAAAGTATGGTTACAGTAGTCTTTGAATATTGATACATCAAGATAGTTTAGCGTGTCATTACTAACATTGTGAGTAAAAGATAAAAAATGTGTGGTGGAATTAATATAACTCATAAATGTCAAAAAACTATTCAAGGTTCCATTCCATAATAAACAAATGTCATCAAGGTATCATTTGTAATGGACTATATATTGTACCCAGTGTGTGGAAAATATGAAGTTGTTCTCCCAGTAGTGCAACATGATGTTAGCATATAATGAGGCGAATGCAGCGCCCATTGCTACACCCTTTTTCTGTTTAAACAATTCACCATTAAAATAAAGGAAATTGTTTTTGAGAACAACCTCCATAAGCTCTACAATTAAACTGATAATGTTGGAACTAAGGCCAGATTCAGAGGCCAAAATATCATTAAACCACTCTAACCCAGTGGAGTGGGGAATGCTGGGAAACAATTCTACGATGTTGATAGTTATCATAAGTAGGTCAGGATTGAATAACCTTTGTTCGAAACCTTAAAGTTTGACCAATGCTCTTGTGGACCTTAAATTATTTGTCAGACACCTGCACCTTGCATTACAGTTTAAAGGGCAATTATACACCAAGGAGGGGCTTACAAGGGCTAGTACTTAAAACCCCCCTTTACATTCATCCCTCAAAGTTTTTGAAGAGTTAGTAGAGATTGATTTAAGAAAGCAGTGCTCCAACAGGATCTATGCCCCACCCACCAACTTGGATTCTAAGTTGCAGTAGTTAATCAAGTCTTTTATCCAAGATGGTGTTAGGGTGATGAAACCTGACATGGGAGGGGGGATGGTCTTGATGTACAATTGTGCATATGACACCTACCTCCACAACATGTTACAGGATCCTGAACAATACGAATTGATTTCCAGGAATGAGGTAAATTTAGCTTATTCTAAAATTAGCTTTCTGTTATCGGACCATCTACTGCAGGGAGCCATTAATGAAAGGTTATATAACTATTTTAACTATTTACATGTTAACAAACCTAGGATCCCGGTAATTTTTGGGATACCCAAAACTCATAAAGGTTTAGATCCCTTGAAATTCAGACCTATTGTTTCATGAGCAGGTAGCATCACAGAACCACTGGGTAAGTTTATTGATTACACCATAAAGAACATTTCCTCTACATTACAACATGAATACAATGATTCCTGGGACTTTCTTAAAGGTTTCGAACAAAGGTTATTCAATCCTGACCTACTTATGATAACTATCGACATCGTAGAATTGTTTCCCAGCATTCCCCACTCCACTGGGTTAGAGTGGTTTAATGATATTTTGGCCTCTGAATCTGGCCTTAGTTCCAACATTATCTGTTTAATTGTAGAGCTTATGGAGGTTGTTCTCGAAAACAATTTCCTTTATTTTAATGGTGAATTGTTTAAACAGAAAAAGGGTGTAGCGATGGGTGCTGCATGCGCCCCATTATATGCTAACATCGTGTTGCACTACTGGGAGAACAACTTCATATTTTCCACACACTGGGTACAATATATAGTCCATTACAAACGATACCTTGATGACATTTGTTTATTATGGAATGGAACCTTGAATAGTTTTTTGGAGTTTATGAGTTATATTAATTCCACCACACATTTTTTATCTTTTACCCACAATGTTAGTAATGACACGCTAAACTATCTTGATGTATCAATATTTAAAGACTATTGTAACCATACTTTTCAGTCCGAGTTATACAGGAAAGCCACTTTCTCTAATTCATATTTGCATTTTTATAGTGGCCATCCCTTTCATCAGAAGAAGGGTTTAGTAAAGGGGCAGTTCATTCGTGCATCTAAGATGTCTAGCACTGATAAACATTTTTTTGAGGAAGTGGATTTTTTAAAGAAACTTTTTTTTGAAAGGGGTTACCCAGCTCCTCTATTTAATAATTTGGCCTAAGAAGTGATTGATAATAGGCAATCCAAGTATTTCCCGTTGTTAGGTGGTGACTTTCAACAGGTCGAGCAGACTGAACAAACTGAACAATTTAACTTGTACAATAGTTTCATCCATACATTTTCAGAGGATTCCCAACAGGTGGAACACATAGTTTTAAAACACTGGCCCCTTTTGATGATTTTAAGGGTATAGTTCAGGAACGCCCCAATTTTGTGAAAAGAAGGGATGTTAATTTAAAAGGTTTATTCGAAAGAAAGCATTTTCCAGATTTGGGGTATTCTTCTAATCTTGGCACTTACAAATGTGGGGCATGTAAGCAGTGCTACAAATGTGGGGCATGTAAGCAGTGCACTTTTATCATGAATGATAGCTCCTTTTATCTTCCATCCAGGAAATTCAGATTCAATGCTGACTGTTACTACAATTGTGGGGCAAAAGGGGTTGTATATCTAGGACTATGTATACAATGTCTTAGTTTTTATATAGGGAAAACCGAGAGACCCCTTAGGAAAAGAATCTATGAGCACCAATATGATATTTCCAAAAAGAAGGACACAAATGCTTTTTTTAAACATCTAGCTTCTTGCCCCAATATGCAACTCAAGTTTATGGTTCTTGAACAGGTGACACAGGACGCCAGTGGAGGTGACTGGGAAACCCGTCTTGAATACAGAGAGCTTTTATGGCAGCTTAAACTCAATGCTGCAAGACCCCCTGGTCTCATTGAGAATATTAATATATCTAGTGTGCTCAAGCTAAGAAAAGCTAGGTTATGAATTTTGTGGTTATAGTTAGCAACTGTTTTTGCATTTACATTCTTATACATATTTACATATACATTTTTAATCTGTAAATTATTTCTTCAGTGATTTTTCAGTGATTTTTTTAGTGACTTTTTAATGATTTTCTAATGATTTCTCGTATGTTTTATTTATTTTAAGCATTGCTTATGTATATACAGGAGTTTTATTTATTGAGTGAGGGCATTATAACAATTTACTTAATTGAATGTTTAGTACATTAATTAGGGATCACGTGATTAGATGCTTATGTATTTAAACACTTCATTTGCATTGTTTTTTATCTTGAGAAAGCCAGGTATTTACCTGGCGAAAGCGCTTGACTGACTTCTCTTTTTGTTGCTCAGTAAAGCCGTACTTTTTTAGTTCTCTCTGGTTTGGCTCTCCTTGTCCGTGGAGTTCATTTTGTTTTATATATATATTTATATATATATATATATATATATATATATATATATATATATATATATACACATATATATATATATATATATATATATATATATATATATATATATATATATATATATATATATACCCATAACTAAATAGATATATACCTCTCCCTCTCTGTAGTACAAATGTATACATACATAGACAGGCATATATATAAATACCCACATACAGATATGTACATATGCAGACACCCATACATCCACATGTCGTTAAATATATATATATACAGCAATATATATATATATATATATATATATATATATATATATATATATATATTATATATATATCAATGTAAATATATATATGTGTGTGTGTGTTTGTGTGTGTGTGTGTGTGTATATATATATATATATATATATATATATATATATATATATATATATATATATATACACATAGATGTATAGCTATGATACGATACAGCACTTAAGAAGTATATATGTTCACAGGCTGTGCCAATGGGGGTGAGGGGCCTAATCAACAAATGTGTAACACGTAGCATCACCCCCCCCCCAGGCAGACATAGGAAACATACAAACAAACACACAAACAATGCAAAGAATCCACTGCTCCCCAAACCACAGGCAGGATACAACCAGAGGGGGGGACACAGTGGACCCGCTAAATCTAATCTTGGAACAGAGACAGCAGCGTCCCTTGTGGGACACCCCAAAAATTGTCTTTTAATAGGAGGCCGTCCATGCAATGACTTATCAAGGTGGGCCGTGTATGTACCCAGACTACAAGGTTGGGAAAGCCTGATGACACATGGGTCGAGACAATGTACAAGATGGGTCCCATGAAGTAGAGAGTGGACAGTGTGTAGTGGTGTGTTTAGACCCAACCTGCACCCAGGGTATGGATGAGTGCTGTAGAGGAGGTGTGGGAGGGGAACTATGGGTATGCAATTATGGGCCTAGGTGTGTGGGTGTAGGCTGGAGTGGTTCTATTCAGACCGCCCCAGGGATGTAAGCAATAGTGTGCATTGGGCAGGGCAGCTGCCTAACGAGCAGCCACGCCCAGTATGAGTCCCACTGTAGCACAGTCTATTTTACATGGCAAAGTAAGGTATAACCAGATATGTTGTTGCAAATCCCACTAAATTACACCAAAGAACATATGGTCACAACACCCCCACTGTAGGCATGTAAGCTGAACTAATTGGCATCACAAGGTATTATTGTTGTCCTCACCCCCACCCAGGGGTGTGAGTGTCCAAACCTACCCCCAAATACACAGCTGTTGCTGTAGAAGAAATGGCCAACTGTGGACCTTTGCGCCAGCCTTCCTGCACATCCCTGGACATTTCCCCTATGATCTACCCCTCTGTGTGCCCCATTATCACCACTTACCTATCGACCCCTGTTTCATTACTATTAATGTTCACAGTCACAAGTAGGTGACACCCTCTTCCCCAACTATATCAGCAGAATCTGGAACCCCCTACCCACATGTATTACCTCAGCTGTTCCACACAACACATGTAAATGGCACATGAAGGAAGACCTCAAGCACACTTGGATCAGCACATGCTCATCATCTCGTGAAGTCCAACCCCCAATTAACACTCTATACCCGTGCAACAACTAGTAAAACCGACACCTCCTGTCCTGCCTCTTAGGCAAATCCCAACATCCTGCAAACCTTCCATATTGCTCCCCCACCAATCATTCCAACTGCCTACTACACAGTTACAATGTCCCCCCTCTTCCTACCTACCTACTCCTTCACTATTCTCTTCTCCTCTACCACACAGGTATGGCATAACCAAATCTAACCCAAATACCTGAGTGTAACCTATCCAGAACTGTTAAACTGGAATCTCACTTCACCTTAAACTGACCTTTGTCAACAGTCATACCCAACATGTAAACCTGACCTAAGCATGTATAATACCGACATGTTAATGTGAACTAAGCATGAAGAATGTGGTACATAGCTATGGTAAGTCTGTTACTCTCTATGAATGTGTACACCTCAGTAGTACATGTAATGTGTAGCTGGGGTTTTACTGTGGAGCTCCACTCCCAGGGCCACCACTGACAATGGGGAAGCATCCAGTCAGATAGCCCTGGACAACAAATGTGAATGAAATACATGAAGTAGAGCAGGGATATGCGGCAGCAAGCTGGGTTATGCCTGTTTTGGTAGCGGTAAGCAATGCCCACACTGGTTAAGCAATGTAGAGGCCAACTCAGTGTAAGACACCATAACCGGAGGTCAGAAAGGCTGAGCCTGGCACACACCAGTGTATACCCACCTACACTTCCTTCACAGTGCCTTAGGCACTCTGTAGCCAACATCTTTCATTGTGCCCATTAACAAAATACTCAGCACTCCCAGGTTCCAACCCCTCCACCCTGCACACTGTAGTCTAAGTGAGTTACCACAAAGGCATGGCAGGTACACATTCAGCTGCTGTTATCACAAACATATCATCCAGCACAATCATTCAACAGTATAGGAAATGTATGTAAGTATGTAGATTAATAACAGCAAACATGAGCACATTGCTCAATCACAGTATTCCGAGCAGTCTATGTGTATCAATGAACAGTGCCTGTTCACACATACTGTAAGAACAGTAGTCTTGCACAATAATGAAGAGAGGAATTAAAACGGTGCACGCTGTGGGGGCATGTGGGAGTGCTTCATGCACAGAATGTCACTCCTAGGGTGTTGGATCCGCTGAACCGGGAGATGAGGCTGGCCTGGTGTGTGAGCAAACCGCTGCTTCTCAAAGCCCTGGCAGGATGCTACTTGTGGGAGAAACAGTGTAGACCAGCAAAGTCTACTCGTGACACAACAACAGGTCCATCCCTGGCGGGATGAACCAAACTTTGTGGGTCACATAGATGTTCCCACCAGTATCAGAGGAGGATCAAGGGAAGGCTCGAATGTACATGGACTAAACAGATGAAGAGCCTGTAGAAGCTTGGGTGGAGACAGTATAATGGAGGAGTACCGACATGTGCAGGGAGGGAAATGTGTGGAGGTGTGGTATGGCTGGGCTAGCAACTGGAGAATGGATGGATGCTGTGTACGGTGAGCTCGGGGGCTGGGGAAAGGAAACATGGGTATTACAATATATTAGAAATATGCAAATGAAGCAGAACAGCAATAGTGTAGTGGGTAGAGCACCTGACCAATGAGCAGGCGTTCCCGGTTCAGGTCCCACTGTAGCATAGTCTATTTTACATGGCAAAGCATGTTATAACCAATATTTTTGTTGCAAAGCCCACTAAATAGCTGATATATATGAACTGGAGTACCGCAAAAATGTGATGTATCTGTGTCAGATGGAATAAGACACTAGTAAGCATGTGCAAGCACAAATAGGCAATAGTAGGCATATGTATGCACTAGTAAGTGGGCATATGGCCATACGACTGCTTTAGAGTGCCTTAATCACTCTGTATCCAACGGGCCTTTGTCAGCCCGGCAACAAACCAAACAGCCATGCAGGTCACTAACCCAGGACCCCATACACCATAGTCCCAGTAGCTATCCACCAAGCCATGACATACATACAGAAGAATGGGGTAGTAGTATACATGTCCGCACCATAGTATAACCAAACTGAACCTGTGAAAGGCATCTGTATGCAGTCATATGTGCCATAACTGACTACAGAACATACATATGTGAACTGGAGTACAACAGTAAGTCCAGATGTGAGGTGTGAATGTAATAAAGTGTAGAAGTTCCCAGGACCCCAGACAGTGTCCGTACACTTGTCAAGGATACATGACACATATGTAACAAGTGGTGAAGGAAAAATCAATGCCAAAAGGTGATTATCATGCAAATGTAATAATATGCACCGCTAAGTGTAGCACAGCACTGGCTCCCAGACTACTGCCAGGATACTACCAATGGGAGACACACTGTCACCCTGCTAAGTCTACTCTTAAACAAGTGCATGTCCGTCCCTGGTGGGACGACCCCAAATGTCTGCTAAAAAGAGTCCTCTGGGTAACATACCATGCCTAAAAAGGGGTCCTCTTTATGCGCTTGAAACATGAAAAACCCGAATCCGAATAGCGCGACACATAAAGAGCAAACTGTGAATACGTCGAAAGTACTAAAGTGTGAAATTTAAAACCTCGAACCGTCATTGTCGGCCAACCCAACACCTGCAACACACTACCTACCCAAAAACAATTAAAAAAACACATACATACATACACTAACCAAAACCCTACTTGTAACCATATATCAAAGCATCAAAATACTACTGCTAACCCTACACTAAACCCCACATACACAACTATCTATGCACTATGCTTAACCCCTCTCTAACCCTAAGGTCCGTAACTACCGCACACTTCCCCTACAGAGCTATACCCAAACAAACTATTCCACACACATACACTTAACAAAACCCTACACTAAACCTTACATACATTACCTACACATAACCTTACATACACTACTTACCTATGCACTTACCTTAACCCCTCCCTAACCCTAAGGTCCATAACTATCGCACACTTACCTTACAGAGCTATACCGCACATGGGCCAACTATGCGAATTCGATATTTTCACTTTTGCGGTTTCATTCGCTCGACGTATTCCCGGTTCGCTCTTTACATGTTGTGCTATTCGGATTTGGGTTTTTCAGCTTTCGAGTGCATAAGGTAGACCTCTAAAAAGTAAGCACAGACGGTCACGTATGTACGTGAACTACCTGTGTGGGGAAGCCTGAAGATCCATGGGTTGAGACAACATACGCGAAGGGTCCCGAGAAGTGGAGAGTGGGCAATGTGTAGTGGTGTGTTTAGATTAGGCTGGAACCTGTAGGAAGGATGACTGATGTGGAGGGGGAACGGGGGGGGTGATGGGTACAGCATTATGGACTGAGGCGTGCTGTGGTTGGATGAACCCGTTCTAATGAGACTGGCCCGTGTATGTCAATGAGAAAGGAGGGCACAGGGAATGTACTGGGACATACCGTTTCCCATGGCAAATCATGTTATGAGTAATAGGTATGCTGCATAACCCACAGAATAACATATATACATGAACTGGAGCACTGTGACCATGAAATATATATATATATATATATATATATATATATATATATATATATATATATATATATACACATATGAACAGGAGTACTGTAGGAAATGCACATGTTTGGTGTCGGTATCATAATGCATACAGCAGTAGTTAGGTTAAGCAGCAATAAGCTGTTGTAAGCATATGTCAGCACTAGCACATGTGTTTATGTTTCCCGACTCAGCAAATCTGACGCAAACTATCTGTAGACATATGTAACCAGAGGTCTGTGTTTGCGTGGCGGTGAGCACTATGTACACAAAGTAAGCAATGTTGGGGCTAACCTGGTATAACTGGCTGTTACCTGCAGTTGGTGACGCATACCATTGCGCAAACATGCTCATGACTGCTTACAAGTGCCTTAATCACACTGCATTCCACCAACCTTGTTCAACCCTGCAACATAACTGACAGCCATTGCACGGCCCAAACCCAGGACCCTGCATACCACAATCATAGTGAATTAACACTACACCATGTTGGATATACAGACCCATATATACCCAGATATATCATGCAGCACAGTCAATCTGCATAAGGGGAATTGTACTAATAGCACAACACTCAACCTCTTATTGCAAACATTGTAGACACAGTGTGACAAAAGTGGGGTACATATCTGGACACGTGAAATATTGTTCATATACATGTAAAACGTTGCTAGTTAAACAGTGATCTGCTGTAATACACATAATCTGAACAACATGATGTCTGCAACTGTAATGTATCGGCATTGCTGACTGACCACATGCCTGACATCATCCACGTCAATTGGCCAGATGAATGTGGGGTAGGCAAATATTGTGAGCCACTCATCCATGGACATATGGACAGTCAGAGATCTGTATATGTAGAGAGATACCCCGGTACATATAAATGTCTGACTCACACATCCATCATATCACATCAATGATATGTAGGTGGTGGATACATATGTCCATATATATTTAGATATAAATATAGATATACATATAGATATATGGATAGATATGTGAATTGCAGCACCAGATAGGAATAACAATCAGAACCCCCACCACAAAATAACTGACCTTATGTATGGTTGATGGGGGTAGTGGCTCACATGAGGGGAACCTGGTGATGACTGCTATGTTCCCTCCCACCACAGCTGTAACAGATATGCTGTGCAATGCAATACCCAGCACATGCAGTTCTTGACCCCATGACCCTCTGCAACACAGCTACAATGGTCTAACAGTACGTCACTACAGCTGTAGAAAGTCAGGGCAATAACCAAAATATATCAGCCAGTCCAGTCATGCAACTGTACAGAGAATGTATACCATCATCTAGATGTATCTGTGTGTAAATATATTACTATCTACACTGCTACAACATATCTGCATATATATATATATATATATATATATATATATATATATATAGATAATAGATAATAGATATATATAGAGATATATACAGATATATATATATATATTTACATATATAGCTTTCTAACACTATATACATATATATAACTATATATGGACATATATACATGCTGATGGCTACATCGACACATATAAGTGTCTATACATATATGTCTACATATACACAACACATTACATATGTGTATGCAGATATACAGCTATGTAGGTATATACAGACATAGTTACATATATGTCAGCAGACATATATATCTATATCGGTACATATGGCCATACATCTGCAGAGAGCAATGGCAGATTAACAAACACACATATGTCCACATGCACCATTACTGGGGTTGAGAGGCTCTACATACTATACATCATGTGCAAGTAGGCATCCCCCCCATGGCCAAGCACATCCGCCCGGCAATACACTACCAAGTGTTGCAGATCCCGTAACCAGGACCTGACACGACTTGGGCACAGGAAGTTAAGAGTACAACATCCTACCTGTATGATGTCAGGCTGGTATTGTTGACATATCATGCAGTACAGTCTGCCTCCCATAGGCAATGTAAACTGTGGTAGCCAGCAACATCCACAGGAGACAGATACACAGACACGGATATGCAGATACATACATACATATGTAGATATATATATATGTATATATATATATATATATATATATATATATATATATATATATATACATATATATGGATATACATGTAACTACACATACACACACAGATATATGAACAGTAGGATACATATGTAGTCAGTGCACACAATATGGAACAGCCACTATGCCTACAGCTATCCCCTGAACAACAGGACACTGTATGGGCCACCCATACAAATGACGACTGTTGCCTGCAACATATACCCACAGAGAGGTCATTGAGAAAACTCCACACAGATGTTTGCAGAAATGGAATACCTTTCATTGTGTACCATGACAGCTCTACATGCCATGTCATATACCTGTTCAGACAGTGACATCCATATAAACAGAGGAATGCAACCGTGAAACAGTTATACTAATGCAGCAGTCAGGTAAGTTCACAACCGTCGCTGTCCAGGCCAAGTCCTTAGATTTGTACAGCAGTGAGAACTGACTGGGCCATAGGATACCAAATGATCAACAGTGTGTAATGCAGGTGTATAGTTCAGCAGCCACTATCTACACTCTGTACAACAGCAGTGGGAGGTAAGGACATCATGTGACCACATGGGTTGTAACTGTGACATAACAAGGCATAACTGACACCATCACATGCACACTGACAAACTGAACAGTCCATCTGGTGGGTGGCAGTAGGCTTACAGTAACCAAATATATGTACGTGATGTACATATAGGTGAAGTATATGGCACTTTACATTCAGATACCTTATGGCAGCTCACCTCTGATACCCCTACATATTTAACAGCCAAGGTAATTTATGGTGCCCCCTAGACTCAATAATGCAGGCCCATATACCACAGTTACATACACTGGCCTCTGGAGTGCATACAAGCACGCACGTATTGTGTAGGTAATGCCCACACATATATGGCCCCAGCCCCACCATATGTGTGGGGGATACAACAGATGTGGACTGATGGCAGCAATGACAGTGTGATATACTCACAGCCCACTATGGAACAGCCCCCAACAGCATGTCATATGTGCAAAGCTTGATATGTAGGACAGGTGCTGAGAGCACTCCACACACACACTGCCAGTGGGATATCAGACACAGGACCTGTGTGGTGGACAGACAACACATGCTAGGCACACCTCTGGCCACCAAGATGATAGGCCTACAGTTGATGGCTATGCAGACAGACTGCATTCCAAGGTAAAGTAGTATGTACACACACACCCTGTAACACCAGTACTATACAAAGCATAACACGGCTCTCCTCACACTCTGTCTGTAGTTTCTGAACTTCCTACACATATTTAGCTGCCCTGAGTGTGCTGGTTCTCCT
Source organism: Protopterus annectens (assembly GCF_019279795.1). Taxonomy (NCBI): domain Eukaryota; kingdom Metazoa; phylum Chordata; order Ceratodontiformes; family Protopteridae; genus Protopterus; species Protopterus annectens. The sequence goes on from NC_056725.1 coordinate 1,116,337,611, forward strand.
GTAGAAGTTATTGCTACCTGCTGTCTGTAACACTGATGCCCACACACACATAGTACTGTACAAACATCCACAGAATGTCCAGGTTATGTCATCAAATATAACCCCTACTGTACATAATATGTGGAGTGGTCTGATACCTCACTGGCATGTTAGCAGATATGATGACACTAATTATGGTGTACAGCAAATATGCACCATGTCATGCACGACATATGTACACAGGTTTGCAGAGTTGTGGCTGACAGCACATACACAGGGCCACTAATGACATGTTGCTGTGATAACCTCATATGTTTACTATTGTAACAGGGTTTGTGGCAACATATGTCCTTTGAGGGATAAGACGCTAGTAACTGTCACGGCTTTTACCATCTACAGACTGCAATCCTCACACTACCATCTGCAGTCCACAGATAGATGCTCCGTAGGTAACACATGGCACCAACGGCACAACACACTGATGACCCTGCAGATGGGGATTCCACATAAACATGGAACTGACATGGCAGGTATGGAGACATGTAGGAAAGACATATCCACACACACACTGTTAAACCAACAGTATGCCACATGCAGTATAGCAGCACTTATAGTCTGTAGGCAGGTCAGGCACATCCTCCTCCTGTGTGTTGCCCTGTTTCCACAGTTTATGTTGTTGAAGGTAAATCTCCAATACATCGCAGTTGCTGTTTGCTAACCAATGGATCTAGTTCCTGCTCACAGTGAATGACAAGGGCCAACGCCAACATGATTTTCCTAGATATCAGAGTGTGTTTCCATGCAATTGGCTATGGGACTGTTACCACAGCTGTTCCACATGCAATCAGCTAGGGGAGGGCTGTGATTTGTGCAGAGGCCATCAGCTGATCATGAGCATCACTTAAAATACACATGCTGCTGCCTAAGCAAAGCTGGTGTAGGTCTCCACATCCACCAAAGAGATAGTGGAAGAGGCAGACAGAGGCAAAGACATGTCAGGGAGGGGTGGTGGAGTAAAACTGTAGCTTGTTTGTGTCACACATCTACTAGCACAGGGTATCAAACAGCTGACAACTATGTACTGCGTTCACAGTTTGATGCAGTTATTGGATGTGCCACATGGGTCACCTGCTGTGGAGCCCTCAGAACATATCTGTGATGGTGCGTGACATCTGCAACAGGGATACAGTAGCTATATGGTAGGTGACATACACATGCCTGTCAGCATGAACAGGTGTCAGGATCAACACAGCCACACTCTCACAGGGACATGCACACATTGACACACTTGGCAGAACCAGGGGTACAGCACATCAGTAGCGGGATTACCACAACACATCACCGTGAAGGTACCACATGCACCACATGGGTCATACCGAGATGGTATGGGCAAAGGGTATGAGGAGGTGTCTGACATCTGACAGTATGCTTCTGTATGAGCATGGGGGTTGTAGTGAGTGTGGCTGTGAACATACGCTCCATACAACACACAGACAAACACACAGGGTGGCAGTACTGACATGCATGGGTGCATGTTTGCACAGGTGTGTTGGGGTCGACTGTGGCAGCAGGTTATACAAGGGTAGGAGATGGGTATACCTTGGCATCAGGTCACATGACTATGGTCTGCATTGTGTCTCAAGGCTGTAGTTTCCACTCTTGCCCACACAGGTGGGTATTGTATCCTCCATCCAGTCACCTGGGTAACTATTGTGTGTGGCCAGTGCTGTGCATCGCTTGTCATTTATGTGTTCCTTACTGGACAGTGTCTGGGATGTGCACACCTCCAACATGCATGTACAGTGACATGTGGATCTCTACCTGGGGTGTCTGGCCCATGTTGTGCACACAAATTACCACCATATGTGCCAGTCTTGCCCCTGTGGCAGGGACCAGTAATGGGCAGCAGGTTTACCTGCACCTACATTGATGGCATGCTGACAGCATTTCCTGGTGTTAGTGGTAACTGTCCATACAGGGCATGCTGTCAGGCATGGCATGTCCGTTGTGGGACACATGTGATGGCACCACAGGTGGTGTAGGTGTCCATTGGGGAACATGGGGGAGGTGCACTGTCAGCATGTACATGCATATTGGACAGCTGGACAGGGGACATACCCTCTGTAGCCCACTGCTATCACTCCAGGGTTATTATCAGTAGCCAATATGCAGTGTGCTACCCACATATTGGCTGTTGCCTAGGCATGTGTGTGCATATGAGACATGTGTTGAAAGTGTGCTCTAGTTAATACTGGGGTTGCTAAATGTGATTGCCTGGCCTTGATGTCACATGTATGGGTATGGCTTTGCACCCCAGCTATATCTGTTACCCCTGTACGATGGACATTATGCTATATAGTAGGGCCACCATATAAGACTTATGCAAACCCCACTCCACAAGTAGCACATGCTAACAACCACCTCTACACAGGATACAAAAGATGAACACACACACGCACACACACACACACACACACACACACACACACACACACACACACACACACACACGCACACCTGTCATGTCTGGGAGTAGAACCCCTACCTAACTAGTTTGTTATACCTCAGCACTATGCAGTTATAGTACATGCCATGCACATTACTGAAGTACTCCTTCCCCAAGGGTGTATTCCACAATTAACAACATCAGCAGAATTGCCAAAGTAGGCCATTTGAAATGTACTGCAGGTGACTACTCTAAAATGCATTACTCCCTACACAGACAGTGAGATACACACAAAACAGCCATGACTGACATGTGTGGGTATAGAACCCCTAACAGAGGTTTATACCACACTACAGTATAGAGCTGTTATAGGACACACCACAGGGATTACTAGGGAACTCCTTCCCCAAAGGTGTATTTCACAAAGAATGACATCATCTGGATTGCCAAAGTGGGCCATGTCAAATGTACTGCATGTGACTAGCCTATCATGCATTGCTCCGTATACAGACATGGACACACACAAAATGTCCAGAACTGCCATGGGTGGGGATAGAACCCTGTCACAGTTCTAATTCATACTTGAGTGGGATGCAGTTACAGGACACACTATGGTAATTATTGGGCTATTATATTCCCAGAGGTGTATTCCTAGGTAGGTGACATCAGCAGGCTTGCCAAAGTCGAGTATAGGAATTGTAATTTGTGTGGCTACACTAAAATGTCAAATGCATTGCTCTCTACACAGACAAACACACACACTGAGTTGCCATGTCTAGGGTTAGAACACCCATCTAGCTATTTTATCACTCTACAGCACTATGCAGTTACAGGACATGCTACGGTGATTACTAGACTACACCCTTCCTGGAGGTGTATTTCTAGGTGGGTGACATCAGCAGACTTGCCAAAGTCGAGTATAGGAATTGTAATTCGTGTGGCTACACTAAAATGCATTGCTCTCTATACAGACAGACAGTTGCCACGTCTGGGGTTAGAACACCTACCTAGTTACTTTATTACTCTACAGTAATATGCAGTTATGGGACATGCTACTGTGACTACTGCACTACAAGTATCCTGGAGGTGTATTTCTAGGTGGGTGACATCAGCAGGCTTGCCAAAGTCAAGTATAGGAATTATAATTCATGTGGCTACACTAAAATGCATTGTTCTTTACACAGACAGACAGTTGCCACATCTGGGGTTTGAAAATCTACCTAGCTACTTTATTACTCTACACCAATATGCAGTTATGGGATGTGCTACGGTGACTACTGGGCTACAACTTGCCCGGAGGTGTATTTCTAGGTGGGTGACATCAGCAGGCTTTCCAAAGTTGAGTATAGGAATTGTAATTCATGTGGCTACAGTAAAATGCATTGTTTGCTACACAGACAGACATACACAGTTGTCACCTCTGGGGTTAGAACACCTACCTAGCTACTTTACCACTCTGCAGCAGTATGCAGTTATGGGATGCGCTACAGTGATTACTGGGGTGCAACCTTCCCGGAGGTGTATTTCTAGGTGGGTGACATCAGCAGCCTTGCTAAAATTGAGTATGGGAGTTGTAAGGAGTGTGGCTACTATAAAAAGCATTGCTCTCTATGCAGACAAACTCGCACACTAACACACACTTGCCACGTCTGGGGTTAGAACACCTACCTAGCTACTTTATCACACTACAGCAGTACGCAGTTATGGGACATGCTACAGAGATTACTGGGCTACACTTTTTCCAAGGGTGTATTTCAAAGTGGATGACCTCAGCAGGTTTGTCATAGTAGGGCTATGGGGAGGGCAGTGTGTGTGCATGGGCCATACCCATTCATCTAGAGGTTGACACACCACATGTGGGCACATGCAGGGTTATATTCCACAGGTATTTGTATACAGCTGTTAGATGACTACTTCCTTGTACAGTCATGTTGCACAGATAGCACTTGCACCACATAGTCCGTAATATTGACAGATACCGGTGGCTAATGTCTACAGTGATTGACATCTGAACATCATGTGGTTGTAGTCATTTGGCTGTGGCTGGGTGGGACAAGCCTCATAATGGTTGGCTCCTTATCACAGTCACTCTCCCACACATCTATGTACATGTACGTTTGGCTTATTATAGTGTATTGTCCTTGGATATATGCATGTATTCCTATCCAGTGTGTGTGCAAAGCATGGATGGTGCATACTGAGGAGTGTCTGCACTAACATCTGTGACTGCCAGATATGTCTGGTCCACTGTTGTTTGAAGACATGGGCTTCTTTTGTTTACGTGTGTGAGCATGCCTAGTATGACCTTTCAGTATGTTGTTGACTGACATTGCCTTCATTTCTCTATGTGTGTGAGCATGCCCAGTATGTCCTTCTGTATTGAATGTGTGGATCAATACTAGGTAGTTTGTACTCCAGTGCAGACCTTTGTGTTGTACACCTACAGGTAGCAAGGTGTTTCTTTTGGGTATCCGTCGATCATTTTCACTGTTAGCAGAGATATTCAGACATGTGTACTGTTATACACAGTGATGTTGTCTGTCTCCATGTAGAAATTGCCAGGCGGACATTCTTGCTCACAGTGCTGTCTTGGGGGACAAGGGTGACTGCAGCTGTGTCCGGTATTGTGGGCAGACACCTACGTATTCATGGTAAGTTATGCCGTTCTGGAGGGGGAACTGCAGACACCTGATGCTGGGTCTGTGTATCTGGTTCAGCACCTTGGTAGAGTGCTGGCAGAGATCCCATACTTGTACACCCATTGACAAGACAGTCTGGGCTTATCTTGCTGTGGCAATGCCTCACAGCTGTACAGATTTGCAGAGGTTGCCCAGAGGCAGAGGCCATGGGTCAGGACATTAACCCTATTGTGGTGTATGGGCAGGTGTGTAGCCACTCATTTATGTGTTTGCAGCCAGGGATAGTGTGGGCACACAGCTTGGTGTCAGACTCTGCACATTCCGTGCTGCCCATGTTATTCTAACCTCTTCCAGACATTATGCATACATTCTCTGATACTTTCCCTAAGGGTATCACCCCATCACAGGTGTGTGTTAGTGTTGGTCCACAGTTCATGCAGTGGGACATGGTGGGCATGTTACTGTGGTTTGTCCACATGGCCTTGCATATGGCTTATGTGGAGTGTGCTATGTTGTTATTTGGGTGTCCATGACTTCACATGCATTAGCAGTACGTGTGAGACACAGGCCTTTGGCAGAGGCCTGTGGGGCATTAGGTGTTGCTGTGTGCCACATGTGGCATGCCGTTGCATTCTGTCAGGCCTACAGTCGCAGACCACCAAACAGTATATTCCCCTGTGGTGACAGGGAAGGTATGATAGGTGTTCATGCAAATTTCTTCTATCAGTCTTGATCAGGTGGTGTGGATGCTGGCAGGGTGCTACGTACAGCTAGGGCACACCTGCATGGGACACCTACACTGCATGCTACATTCTTCCACTATTGCCATGTACAGGAGGGGGTCATACTGTACCTATTCCCCACAGCAGGGATATGGCCAGAGAGGTACATGTGGGTGGTGTTTGCGTGAGCTGGGTGCATGTGTGCTGTGGACAGTACTTGCATCTGACACACAGATATGCATGGGGCATTCCTGGTATGCTGGCATGTGCAGGTGCATCAGCTGTTTCCCAATACATCAGTCCTACCTCTTTGGTGATATGCAGGTGTTCGGCTGGACATCACCAGCATCCCCTACTACAGGACCAGTTGCTGTGATGCATACCTGTATGTACAATTCCAAGGGTGTCTCCATTTCACAGTGATACAATGTATATTGTATGTCTTGGGTACTTTCCCCTGTGTACTGCTTGTATATCTAGCTCAACAGCCATGCTATGTCAGTCTTTCTGATGGTGACACATATTACCACCATGCATTTACACTGACTTACTGCTAGCAGGTGGTATACTGGTGGGGATTGTCCTTGGCATTGCAGTTGTGAGGGCTTGTCCCTGTCATCAGCAGTACTGGGCTATAGCCACCAGGTCTTATCTCGACATGCATACATACTGACCACTCTCACACAATATGGAATACACACTGTCCTACCACACACAGACCTGCATATTGTACACATGCTACAACCTATCCTGCTACCTTAGGCACACCTGGACATATCTGCTCCACTCGTATTATACCTACTCATGCATATTACTACATTTCTACACAGGACTGGGGGGACAAACCTGACTGTTACTACATTTCTATGCTGGAGTGGGGGCAGGGGCACACCTGACTGTTTCTACATGTCTACATGGAAGTGGGGGGCACACCTGACTGTCATTATATTGCTATGTAGGATGGGGGGGCACAAGTGACACTTGTACACATTTGCTATGACTGTATTGGTATGTCATGTACTCCATTTCATTCTGTATTGCTAATTATCATGCTGTCTAGAGGCACACCAGCATACTACAGATTGTGGCTTTGGTTGCCCTACATATTATTGTCTGACTTCTGACTCCTTCAGAACTGGCATTCCACTGACTGCCCTGCTGTGGTCTGTCTGTGTAGGCCTGGGGGTGGGGTTAACCCTAGCCATCATTCTGGGGCCATGGCACAGGCCCTGTTTGGCTTTGTGCCCACCTGTCCTGCTGGCTGCGACTGTTGTTGGGTATGTGAACCTTCCTGACTGGCATGTGCAGGTTATATGGACCACATTTCGCACAGCACATTTCCTGCAGTTGCTTCTGTCTCCCTGTGTAGTATTGGCTACTATGGTGACTCCAGTATGTGTTACACATGTCAGGGTGCCACTGTAGGTGTCTACTGTCGTCTGCTGTAATATTCAGCCACCAAATTCCCTTGCATGCTCACATTCATACCATAGCTACAGGTGACAACACATTCTACTCCATTTGGCAATTGGTAGGTTGATTGACCTAACTTGTGGGTGCGCCAGACTTGCAGATGGTGCTGGAGGGCTGCCTATGTTGGATGCACATAGTACACTCCCTATACATGGTTGAGCACAGGTGGTGTCATGTTTGGCATCCCTTTTACTGTATGTGTGAGTCAGAGAGAGGTGTCATTCCCTGGGACCCTACTGTGTCAGTGCATGTGCTATGCATTGCCTCTTTTCCAAAGCCAGGGCATACTGAGCATGCCTCATTTTGCCTACTGAGGCAGGCTCAGGTTCTTCCTCCTCCGGGTCACTCTGTGCCTGTGCAGGCCTTGGCATTGGTGGGGGGGCTGTGTGGCCCTGCCTCATGCTGTTCCTGATGCAGCTGTTTCCGCATGATCATATTGTGTAGCATGGCACATACCATAACAATTTGGGTACATGTAGCTGGTGCATACTGCAAGGCTCCACCGGATGTGTCCAGACACTGGAACTGTGACCTGAGCATCCCAAACACATGCTCTATTATATGTCTGGCCTGTGCGTGTGCCTCATTATGGTGTTGTTGTTCAGGTGTGTGTGCATTTCTGATGGGTGTCATCAGCCATGGCCCCAGTGTGTACCCAGCATCCCCCATTAGGTGTCCATAGTGGATGTCCCCATTGGCAAATCTCTGGTACAGCTGCATCAGATGCCATATGTGGGAATTGTCATAGCTTCCAGGGCAGCCAGCACACACATTCATTATAATGCCCTGGGCATCACATATGACCTGGCAGTTGATGGAGCGGATGCCCCTGCGGTTTATGTAGGCCCTACCGTGCTCACCGGGTGGTGCTTTGATGCATTTGTGTGTGCAGTCTATAGCACCCACTACCCCAGGGTATTCTGCTATTTGGTGCAAGAGACACATATTGCTGGTCAACACCTCACGGGTGTTGAGGAAATATACTTACTCAGTGGCATGTGCTGACATGGCATCCAGGAACTGGTGGAATACTCTGGATGCTGATGCCTGTGAGATCCCCATGTTATCCCCAGTTGTGCTTTGGGAGGTACCTGTGGCTAGTATACCTTGGCCTACACATACCTTGGTATCCACTGGGGTGGGTTCCCCTCGTTCGGTTTGGTGTGTCAGGTGTGGCTGACACAGCTCAACAACTTGCTGTAGGAGGTCTCTGTCCACCCTATAGTGCTTCACTATTTCCAGCTCATGTAGCCCATGGTAGGTTACCCTGTATCTGTAAACTATTCTCCGTCTCCTCACTGTGGGTTGTTCAGCAGCATGCACGTCCTCACCACCCTCAGCCTCTTGCACATGTTCTATGTCACCTGCTGCAGCCCTTCTCATTTTGTAGGCTTGTTTGTTAAAATTTCCCCGCTTGTATACATTGGTGGTGTAGAGTGTGGGAAACACCAGTGAGGAAGGTGTTTGCTTAGTTTATAGAAGTGTTCTGGGCTGGGCTGCTGTCTGTGTAATTGGCTGCTTCTGATACATTTCACCTGCCAGATATGCCAGTTCTCCTTGATTGCCTTCCGACTGCTGATTTCCCTTCCCATTGCCATTCTGTTTGGACTCAGGGCCGCGCCGCACAAACAGAGTACTCGGATGTGCACACTGCTGCTGTTTCCTGGTTTAACTTATTTTTTGCTTCCTGTAAAACCCGATGCGTGGTGCGCACACTCGCTTACAGTTTGTAAAGCGTGCTGGGCAGGGTTAGACACATCCCCTAGCTTGGCTGTGCTAAGCTGAGGGCATACCCAAGCCACAGGGCTCCAGTCCACTTACAGTATGCCTGACACACCCACCCATGATGTCACCTACCTCCTAGTCTTGCACTCAGCTATTCATACTCTTAACCTGTTGGGACCTGCTTCACATGCTGGGGAAAACAGGATTCACTATCCTTCCCCTCATTTGCATAGGATTGCCTGCTAATGCATAGTTACATGTGTCACACTGTGCTTCCCCCCTTAGCAACCTCTATTCACTGGCCAGGTTGTCTTTTGCCTGCCACTGACTTGCCTTGCGGAATACTGATTTTAGTTAGACTGCTTTTTTTAGGTTTATTTTCTTATTTCCCCACCGATCCTGTTTGCGCGCCACTGCTCTATGCTTTAACAGCCATGATCGGCGGACATATAATAAAAGTTGTATTTTGTACACTTTGCATTGTTTGCAATGCCAATGGCCTTATACTTGGCCGTTGGCATGCTTCCTCAATGATATACAGCATTTATTTGGAGTTGTCATGTCCCCGTTTTGGATTTTGCAGTACCATACTCGATTACTAACCAAGTACATTTATGCATATTACGCTAATCCTGCACACCCTGATTCCTGCTTCCTGGATGGCAGATTTACCTTATTTGCATGGTTTTCACCTGCAAATGGGGTAATTTACATATGGGGGCTGGGAACGTACAGCACTATTGCTAGAGCACTCGCTCATGTTAAACGAGCATGTACGTGGATCGCTCGGCTGGCATATTGCCAGCATTACCCCTTACACTGATCACGCACGCCGTGCAAGCTTTTGAGAATCCAGGGGATGAACTCATGTGGCAATTAAACCTGAACTCTTTTAGGAAGCATGGAGTAAATTACTACTGTTGGGAAGCCTGGACTAAACTAGTACTGTTCACTTAAAAGTATATCTGAAATTAGAAAATTGTCACATTGTTTACAAGACCAATTTTATTTTTTTTATTCTTCCAGTTGGTTTTAAATACCATGTTAAATACTGTGTTAAATCAGTTTTAAGTGTATATTTTGTTTCCATCATCATACATTTTTTTTCTTTTTCTGGTTCTCTTTTTTCCACTTTATTTAAAATGATGTGTAATAACAATACTTACTAATTATACAATAATATTTTTGTAGATAGTTTTTAGGGTCCTTGTACACAGACCTGAAGAAGTCTAGAAGGACAAAAGCAATCTTTGTTAACAATCGGTTATGAAAATAGAATATGATTTTTACACTGGATTTTTTAAATGCAAAGTGAATATGTATATATTTTATATATATTTTTGATTGCCAAATGGTTTAAGGTTTTTATATATCTCCAGCCATGTAGTATATTGGCTTGGATAAAATCACAGACTTAATAATCTACTTAATAATTTGGTTAAATAAGAGGTACCACATCATTATTAATTTTATTGAAAGTACATAAGGGTTATATTATTATGACAGCTACTAAGTAGGGTAGGACCAGTTCGAATGTCACACTGATGGGGGAAGGGATGTGAATTTAACATGTATACCAGTAATACTGTTTTACAGCACAATAAACCACTCCCTTGCCTGATAAAAAGTGTATGTGTGTATATATATATATATATATATATATATATATATATGAGGAAACTATTACTCTGTTATTTTTGTTTTACTTGGATCGCTTGTCTGTGTACTTAATAAAGGATTTTTGACTGGAAACAGACTGCTTACCCTGCTTGGATTACTTTCGAATACTTAGTAATTCCATACAATATTCTAATCATATATTTTTTATTCTTTTTTGACTTAAGACGAGTTTAAGTTTGTTAATTCTACTACCATTGTCTGATCTGATTAATATATAGTGATTAACTGGATATATATGGCTTGAAAATCTTCCACACAGAGAAGTTTCTTACACTGTTTTATGGCATGTTTTTAAGATACAGGCAACATTTCCTTCAAATCTTGTCATAAAAATAAACTAAATATAGTTAATTTTTAAAGGGGGGGGGGTTCTTAAGCCACCAGTCCTTATCCAAATTAATGGAGGCTACAGTACAGGGAGTCAGTTGTCAGATTTTGAACTGTAAGGATGGCCCAACTTCTGGCATATCTGATTACTATGTATTTTTCTCATCATACCTGATATAATAACAAAGCAATGTGCAAATAAGCTGAAACTGATATGTCTCACATTCTGCTTTGAAAATTAGATTCAAAACTGTTACTGTTTTAATTGCTGACAGTTATTGTAACTTGCCTGAAATGTGTAAAAAGTTATTCGATGAACTTCTGTCTCCCACCTCTCTGGACATGTAGCTAAGTTTTTCCTGATTCTTTTTTAGTCTATGGATTACTTTGTCTAGAATAAAGTTGCTTCCTTAAGCAATCTGGTATACTCTGCAAGTTGCTGGGGGGATATATTTGGCTTTCTTCAAACGATATTCCATACTCTGAAGGTGTATTGGCATTTGTCACCCCTTTACCAGTGACTGACTGATGGTCAGCACTGACGTAACTGACAAAAATGTCTGCTACTCAAAATAACACTATGATGCACTGCACTGTACTCTGTTGTTGGTATTGTTTTAAAATGCTACTCCACATCTCCAGAATTTGCTTTTATCAGTGTATGCATCTTGTTACTTTCCTTCATGAAGTGCTTAGTTTGAGGGATGCTATTTATTTATTTATTTAAGTACTTTATTTTCCCCCTATACTGGGCTGATAATTCAGTCTGTTCTTTGTTGAAGGCCAGGTAACAACCAGGTGTGAAATTTTTCCACTCTTCACAGACTAACAGCATGTGTGTGCATGTGTGTGTGTGTGTGTGTGTGTGTGTGTGTGTGTGTGTGTGTGTGTGTGTGTGTGTGCGCGCGCGCATGCATGCGTGAATGTGTGTGTGTGTGTGTGTGTGTGTGTGTGTGTGTGTGTGTGTGTGTGTGCGTGTGTGTTATTGTTGATTTATCCTAAGTTCTCTGCAAAACTCTTTCTTAAAAAAGGTGTGCTAGTAGTAACTTACCTTATTACTTGCTTGTTGGCTGGATCCATTGAAACTCCTTCTAACATGGGAGGCAGGACCTGCTTGCTCCCTTCCCACCACCAATTTCTCTGCCACTCCTTGTATTATCACCTATCCACTTCCACTTTTGCAGTCATAACATTTGCTATCAAATACCCAACTAGTATGCTAACACACTTTAAATATCATCTTTTGTTCTTAAGTTACAAACCATTTACAGCTACATTCCTATATTCAGACCTGCATAGTTATTATTGAAATACATCAACTTTATTCTAATGTGACATTAACTGCAACACATTCTCAATAGAACAGTACCCTCAATCCACATTGCTTCAACATTCACACTCTCAGTGCAACTTACATTATTCCTTAGCTTGCATTTAGAACATTGCAAGGACATGAGCACTCATAATGTTCTCCTTACATGAGTTCCACCTCATCTTCTCATCTGTGCTTCTCTCGGACCATTATTTATCACTCATCCTTACACTCCAAACATCTTGATTCATAAATCTCAACCCCATTTACTCAAAAAACTCCCCATGTCACTATTCACATAGTCTCTACTCACTCACAAAACTCCCCAAGTCACTATTCACACACAGGCCACCCACTCACAAAGCTCCATATGTCATTACCCACACACAGCCCACACTCACTCATAAGACTCCTCATGTCATCATAAACACAAAGCCCCCCACCTCACTCACAAGGCTCAACATGTCACTATTCACACACAACCCTCCCATTCACTCACAAAACTCCCCATGTCACTACCCATATACAGCCCCCACTCACTCACTCACTCACTGACTCACTCACTCACTGACTCACTCACTCACTCACTCACTCACTCACTCACTCACTCACTCACTCACTCACTCACAATACTCCACATGTCACTCTTCACACACCGACCCCAATCTTTCACAAAACTTTCATTTTATTATTTACACACAGTCTGCCACTCACTCTCAATTACACATGTCACTACTCACACACAGTCCCCACTCACTCACTCACAAAACTCCCCATGTATCTATCCAAACACAGCTACTGACTCAGTCACAAAATTCCCCATGTCACTACCCACACACAGCGACCACTCACTCACTCACTCACTCACTCACTCACTCACTCACTCACTCACTCACCCAAACAATCAAAAAACTCCCCATGGCATTACCCACACACAGCCCCCACTAACTCACAAAATTTCCCATGTCAATAAACACAGACAGCTCCCACTCTCAAAACTAGGCATGTCACTGCCCAAAAGCAGCCCCCACTTAGTCATAAAACTCCCCATGTCACTATTCTCACACAGCCCCCCACTCACTCACTCACTCACTCACTCACTCACTCACTCACTCACTCAAACACTCAGTCACAATACTCGCCATGTTATAACTCACACACAGCCCTGCACTCACTATAAAACTCGCCATGTCACTACACACATGCAGCTCCCAACTCCCACTCACTCACAAATCTCCCAATGTAATTACACACACTCAGCCCCAACTCATTAAAAAAATTCCCCATGTCACTACCAACACACAGCCCGCACTCACTCACTCACTCACTCACTCACTCACTCACTCACTCACTCACTCACTCACTCACAAAATGCCCTATGTTACTACTTACACACAGCCACTAATTGCTCACAAAATGCCTAACGTGACTACCTACACACAGACCCGACTCACTCACAAAACTCTCCATGTAACTATTTAAACACATCCCACCACTGACTCACTCACTCACTCACTCACTCACTCACTCACTCACTCACTCACTCACTCACTGTCATGTTAAAACTCACACACAGCCCTGCACTCACTGTAAAACACCTCATGTCACTACCCATATGCAGTCCCAACTCCCACACACTCACAAGCCTCCAAATGTAATTACACACACTCAGCCCCAACTCATTAAAAAAATTCCCCATGTCACTACCAACACACAGCCCCCATTCACTCACTCACTCACTCACTCACTCACTCACTCACTCACTCACTCACAAAATGTCCTATGTTACTACTTACACACAGCCACTAATCGCTCACAAAATGCCTCATGTTACCTACACACAGACCCGACTCACTCACAAAACTCTCCATGTAACTATTTAAACACATCCCCCCACTGGCTCACTCACTCACTCACTCACCATACTCCCCATGTTACTACCCACACACAGCCCTCAATCACTCACAAAACTTCTCATGTCAATAAGCACAGACAGCCCCCACTCACAAAACTATCCATGTCACTATGCACAGCCTCCACTTAGTCATAGAACTCCTCTTGTCACTGTTCTTACACGGTCCCCACTCACTCACTCACTCACTCACTCACTCACTCACTCACTCACTCACTCACTCACTCAAACACAATATTCCCCATGTAACAACTTAAACACAGTTCCGCACTTACTGTAAAACTCCCCATGTCACTAAGCATATGCAGTCCCACTCACTCACAAAAATCCCCAAGTCACTATTCATACACAGCCTCCCATGTGACTACCCACACAAAGCCCCCACTCACTCACTCACTCACTCACTCACTCACTCACTCACTCACTCACTCACTCACTCACTCACTCACTCACTCTCTCAGAAAACTCCCCATGTCACTACCCACAAATAGCCTCCACTCACTCACAAAACTTCCCATTTCAATAAACACAGATAGGCCCACTAACAAAATGTCACTACCCACAAACAGCCATCACTTAGTCATTAAACTCCTTATGTCACTATTCACACACAGCCACTCACTCACTCACTCACTCACTCACTCACTCACTCACTCACTCAAACACTCAGTCACAATACTCGCCATGTTATAACTCACACACAGCCCTGCACTCACTAAAAAACTCGCCATGTCACTACACACATGCAGCTCTCAACTCCCACTCACTCACAAGCCTCCAAATGTAATTACACACACTCAGCCCCAACTCATTAAAAAAATTCCCCATGTCACTACCAACACACAGCCCGCACTCACTCACTCACTCACTCACTCACTCACTCACTCACTCACTCACTCACTCACTCACTCACTCACTCACTCACTCACAAATTGCCCTATGTTACTACTTACACACAGCCACTAATTGCTCACAAAATGCCTCATGTTACCTACACGCAGACCCGACTCACTCACAAAACTATCCATGTAACTATTTAAACACATCCCCCCACTAGCTCACTCACTCACTCACTCACTCACTCACTCACTCACTCACTCACTCACTCACTCACTCACTCACAATACTCCACATGTCACTCTTCACACACTGACCCCAATCTTTCACAAAACTTTGCATGTTATTATTTACACACAGTCTGCCACTCACTCTCAATTACACATGTCACTACTCACACACAGTCCCCACTCACTCACTCACTCACTCACTCACTCACTCACTCACTCACTCACTCACTCACTCACTCACTCACTCACTCACTCACAATACTCCACATGTCACTCTTCACACACTGACCCCAATCTTTCACAAAACTTTGCATGTTATTATTTACACACAGTCTGCCACTCACTCTCAATTACACATGTCACTACCCACACACAGCCCCCACTCACTCACTCACTCACTCACTCACTCACTCACTCACTCACTCACTCACTCACTCACTCACTCACTCACTCACTCACTCACTCACTCACTCACTCACTCACAAAATGTCCTATGTTACTACTTATACACAGCCACTAAACGCTCACAAAATGCCTCATGTTACCTACACACAGACCCGACTCACTCACAAAATTCTCCATGTAACTATTTAAACACATCCCCCCACTAGCTCACTCACTCACTCACTCACTCACTCACTCACTCACTCACTCACTCACTCACTCACTCACTCACTCACAATACTCCACATGTCACTCTTCACACACTGACCCCAATCTTTCACAAAACTTTGCATGTTATTATTTACACACAGTCTGCCACTCACTCTCAA
The DNA here is from genome assembly GCF_019279795.1 of Protopterus annectens. Classification (NCBI taxonomy): domain Eukaryota; kingdom Metazoa; phylum Chordata; order Ceratodontiformes; family Protopteridae; genus Protopterus; species Protopterus annectens. The sequence goes on from NC_056725.1 coordinate 1,116,353,666, forward strand.
TTACACATGTCACTACTCACACACAGTCCCCACTCACTCACTCACAAAACTCCCCATGTATCTATCCAAACACAGCTACTGACTCAGTCACAAAATTCCCCATGTCACTACCCACACACAGCGACCACTCACTCACTCACTCACTCACTCACTCACTCACTCACTCACTCACTCACTCACTCACTCACTCACTCACTCACTCACTCACAAATCTCCACGTTACTATTCACACACAGCCCCCAATCTCTCACAAAATGCCTCCTGTGACTACACTCACTCACTCACTCACTCACTCACTCACTCACTCACTCACTCACTCACTCACTCACTCACTCTCTCAGAAAACTCCCCATGTCACTACCCACAAATAGCCTCCACTCACTCACAAAACTTCCCATGTCAATAAACACAAACAGCCCCACTCACAAAACTATCCATGTCACTACCCACAAACAGCCATCACTTAGTCATTAAACTCCCTATGTCACTATTCACACACAGCCCCTCACCCACTCACTCACTCACTCACTCACTCACTCACTCACTCACTCACTCACTCAAACACTCAGTCACAATACTCCCCATGTTATAACTCACACACAGCCCTGCACTCACTATAAAACTCGCCATGTCACTACACACATGCAGCTCCCAACTCCCACTCACTCACAAACCTCCCAATGTAATTACACACACTCAGCCCAAACTCATTAAAAAAATTCCCCATGTCACTACCAACACACAGCCCACACTCACTCACTCACTCACTCACTCACTCACTCACTCACTCACTCACTCACTCACTCACTCACAAAATGTCCTATGTTACTACTTACACACAGCCACTAATCGGTCACAAAATGCCTCATGTGACTACCTACACACAGACCAGACTCACTCACAAAACTCTTCATGTAACTATTTAAACACATCTCACCACCCACTCACTCACTCACTCACTCACTCACTCACTCACTCACTCACTCACTCACTCACTCACTCACTCATGTTATAACTCACACACAGCCCTGCACTCACTATAAAACTTGGCATGTCACTACACACATGCAGCTCCCAGCTCCCACTCACTCACAAACCTCCAAATGTAATTACACACACTCAGCCCCAACTCATTAAAAAAATTCCCCATGTCACTACCAATACACAGCCCCCACTCACTCACTCACTCACTCACTCACTCACTCACTCACTCACTCACTCACTCACTCACAAAATGTCCTATGTTACTACTTACACACAGCCACTAATCGCTCACAAAATGCCTCATGTTACCTACACACAGACCCGACTCACTCACAAAACTCTCCATGTAACTATTTAAACACATCCCACCACTGACTCACTCACTCACTCACTCACTCACTCACTCACTCACTCACTCACTCACTCACTCACAATACTCCACATGTCACTCTTCACACACTGACCCCAATCTTTCACAAAACTTTGCATGTTATTATTTACACACAGTCTGCCACTCACTCTCAATTACACATGTCACTACTCACTCACTCACTCACTCACTCACTCACTCACTCACTCACTCACTCACTCACTCACTCACTCACTCACTCACTCACAAAATGTCCTATGTTACTACTTATACACAGCCACTAAATGCTCACAAAATGCCTCATGTTACCTACACGCAGACCCGACTCACTCACAAAACTATCCATGTAACTATTTAAACACATCCCCCCACTAGCTCACTCACTCACTCACTCACTCACTCACTCACTCACTCACTCACTCACTCACTCACTCACTCACTCACTCCACATGTCACTCTTCACACACTGACCCCAATCTCACAAAACTTTGCATGTTATTATTTACACACAGTCTGCCACTCACTCTCAATTACACATGTCACTACTCACACACAGTCCCCACTCACTCACTCACAAAACTCCCCATGTATCTATCCAAACACAGCTACTGACTCAGTCATAACATTCCTCATGTCACTACCCACACACAGCCCTCACTCATTCATGCACTCACTCATTCACTCCTCACTCACTCACTCACTCACTCACTCACTCACTCACTCACTCACTCACTCACTCAAATCTCCACGCTACTATTCACACACAGCCCCAATCTCTCACAATGCCTCCTGTGACTACACTCACTCACTCAACTCACTCACTCACTCACTCACTCACTCACTCACTCACTCACTCACTCACTCACTCTCTCAGAAAACTACCCATGTCACTACCCACAAATAGCCTCCACTCACTCCTCACAAACTTCCCATGTCAATAAACACAAACAGCCCCACTCACAAAACTATCCATGTCACTACCCACAAACAGCCATCACTTAGTCATTAAACTCCCTATGTCACTATTCACACACAGCCACTCACTCACTCACTCACTCACTCACTCACTCACTCACTCACTCACTCACTCACTCAAACACTCAGTCACAATACTCACCATGTTATAACTTCACACACAGCCCTGCACTCACTATAAAACTCGCCATGTCACTACACACATGCAGCTCCCAACTCCCACTCACTCACAAGCCTCCAAATGTAATTACACACACTCAGCCCCAACTCATTAAAAAAATTCCCCATGTCACTACCAACACACAGCCCGCATTCACTCACTCACTCACTCACTCACTCACTCACTCACTCACTCACTCACAAAATGCCCTATGTTACTACTTACACACAGCCACTAATTGCTCACAAAATGCCTAACGTGACTACCTACACACAGACCCGACTCACTCACAAAACTCTTCATGTAACTATTTAAACACATCTCACCACCCACTCACTCACTCACTCACTCACTCACTCACTCACTCACTCACTCACTCACTCATGTTATAACTCACACACAGCCCTGCACTCACTATAAAACTTGGCATGTCACTACACACATGCAGCTCCCAGCTCCCACTCACTCACAAACCTCCAAATGTAATTACACACACTCAGCCCCAACTCATTAAAAAAATTCCCCATGTCACTACCAATACACAGCCCCCACTCACTCACTCACTCACTCACTCACTCACTCACTCACTCACTCACTCACTCACTCACTCACTCACTCACTCACTCACTCACTCACTCACTCACTCACTCACTCACTCACTCACTCACTCACTCACAATACTCCACATGTCACTCTTCACACACTGACCCCAATCTTTCACAAAACTTTGCATGTTATTATTTACACACAGTCTGCCACTCACTCTCAATTACACATGTCACTACTCACACAGAGTCCCCACTCACTCACTCACTCACTCACTCACTCACTCACTCACTCACTCACTCACTCACTCACTCACTCACTCACAAAATGTCCTATGTTACTACTTATACACAGCCACTAAATGCTCACAAAATGCCTCATGTTACCTACACGCAGACCCGACTCACTCCACAAAATTCTGCATGTAACTATTTAAACACATCCCCCCACTAGCTCACTCACTCACTCACTCACTCACTCACTCACTCACTCACTCACTCACTCACTCACTCACTCACTCTCTCAATACTCCACATGTCACTCTTCACACACTGACCCCAATCTTTCACAAAACTTTGCATGTTATTATTTACACAGTCTGCCACTCTCTCACTCACACATGTGACTATCCACACACAGTCCCCACTCACTCACTCACAAAACTCCCCATGTATCTATCCAAACACAGCTACTGACTCAGTCACAAAATTCCCATGTCACTACCCACACACACCACTCACTCACTCACTCACTCACTCACTCACTCACTCACTCACTCACTCACTCACTCACTCACTCACTCACTCACTCACTCACTCACTCACAAATCTCCACATGTCACTATTCACACAAAGCCCCCAATCTCTCACAAACTGCCTCATGTGACTACCCTCACTCACTCACTCACTCACTCACTCACTCACTCACTCACTCACTCACTCAAAAAACACCCCGTGTTACTAACCACAAACAGCCTCCACTCACTCACAAAACTTCCAATGACAATAAGCACGGACAGCTTCACTCAAAATAAAATCCATGTCACTACCCACAAACAGCCATCATTTAGACATTACACTCCCCATGTCACTATTCACACACAGCCCCACTCACTCACTCACTCACTCACTCACTCACTCACTCACTCACTCACTCACTCACTCACTCACTCACTCACTCAAACACTCAGTCACAATACTCGCCATGTTATAACTCACACACAGCCCTGCACTCACTAAAAAACTCGCCATGTCACTACACACATGCAGCTCTCAACTCCCACTCACTCACTCACAAATCTCCCAATGTAATTACACACACACACAGCCCAAACTCATTAAAAAATTCCCATGTCACTACCAACACACAGCCCACTCACTCCTCACTCACTCACACTCACTCACTCACTCACTCACTCCTCACTCACTCCTCACTCACTCCTCACTCACTCCTCACTCACTCCTCACTCACTCCTCACTCACTCACTCACCACTCACTCACCACTCACTCACAAAATGTCCTATGTTACTACTTACACACAGCCACTAATCGGTCACAAAATGCCTCATGTGACTACCTACACACAGACCAGACTCACTCACAAAACTCTTCATGTAACTATTTAAACACATCTCACCACCCACTCACTCACTCACTCACTCACTCACTCACTCACTCACTCACTCACTCATGTTATAACTCACACACAGCCCTGCACTCACTATAAAACTTAGCATGTCACTACACACATGCAGCTCCCAGCTCCCACTCACTCACAAACCTCCAAATGTAATTACACACACTCAGCCCCAACTCATTAAAAAAATAACCCATGTCACTACCAATACACAGCCCCCACTCACTCACTTACTCACTCACTCACTCACTCACTCACTCACTCACTCACTCACTCACTCACTCACTCACTCACTCACAAAATGTCCTATGTTACTACTTACACACAGCCACTAATCGCTCACAAAATGCCTCATGTTACCTACACACAGACCCGACTCACTCACAAAACTCTCCATGTCACTATTCACACACATCCATCCACTGCCTCACTCACTCACTCACTCACTCACTCACTCACTCACTCACTCACTCACTCACTCACTCACTCACTCACTCACTCCACATGTCACTCTTCACACACTGACCCCAATCTTTCACAAAACTTTGCATGTTATTATTTACACACAGTCTGCCACTCACTCTCACACATGTCACTACTCCACACAGTCCCCACTCACTCACTCACTCACTCACTCAATTCACCTACTCACTCACTCACTCACTCACTCACTTACTCACTCACAAAACTCACTATGTTACTTCTTACACACAGCCACTAAACGCCACAAAATGCCTCATGTTACCTACACACACAGACCCACTCACTCACAAAATTCTCCATGTAACTATTTAAACACATCCCCCCACTAGCTCACTCACTCACTCACTCACTCACTCACTCACTCACTCACTCACTCACTCACAATACTCCACATGTCACTCTTCACACACTGACCCCAATCTTTCACAAAACTTTGCATGTTATTATTTACACACAGTCTGCCACTCACTCAATTACACATGTGACTATCCACACACAGTCCCCACTCACTCACTCACAAACTCCCATGTCTATCCAAACACAGCTACTGACTCAGTCACAAAATTCCCCATGTCACTACCCACACACAGCGACCACTCACTCACTCACTCACTCACTCACTCACTCACTCACTCACTCACTCACTCACTCACTCACTCACTCACTCACTCATTCACTCACTGACAAAACTCCTCATGTCACTATTCACAAACAGCTCCCAGTCTCTGCCTCCTGTGACTACACTCACTCACTCACTCACTCACTCACTCACTCACTCACTCACTCACTCACTCACTCACTCACTCACTCACTCACTCACTCACTCAAAAAACACCCCGTGTTACTAACCACAAACAGCCTCCACTCACTCACAAAACTTCCAATGACAATAAGTACAGACAGCTCCACTCACAAAACTATCCATGTCACTACCCACAAACAGCCATCATTTAGACATTACACTCCCCATGTCACTATTCACACACAGCCCCACTCACTCACTCACTCACTCACTCACTCACTCACTCACTCACTCACTCAAACACTCAGTCACAATACTCCCATGTTATAACTCACACACACAGCCCTGCACTCACTATAAACTCGCCATGTCACTACACACATGCAGCTCCCAACTCCCACTCACTCACAAACCTCCCCACACACCCGCCCCA
>NC_056725.1:1116360494-1116423298 GCF_019279795.1 Protopterus annectens
ACCCCCCACCCCCCACTCACTCACAAAACTGTCCATGTCACTATCCATGCAGAGTCCCAACTCACTCACTCACTCTCTGTTTCACTCACAAAACTCTTCATGTGACTACCCACACACAGCCCCCAGTCACTCACTCACTCACTCACTCACTCACTCACTCACTCACTCACTCACTCATCACTCACTCACCGCCACACACTCACCTGCCAGCCACTCACTCACAAAACTCCACATATCACTATTCACACAATCTCTCACACAATGCTTCATGTGACCACCAACACACAACCGTCACTCACTCACAAAACTCTCCATGACATTACCCACCCACAGTCCCCCACTCACTCACTCACTCACTCACTCACTCACTCACTCACTCACTCACTCACAATACTCCCCATGTTACTACTTACACACAGCCCCACACTAACTGTAAAACTCCTCATGTCACTACCCATATGCAGTCCAACTCAATCACAAAACACCCCATGTCACTATTCCCACACAACCTCCTATTCACTCACAAAGGTCCCCTGTTCTATCCACACACAGCCACCTCTTACTCACAAAACTTTCAGTGTCATATCCATCCACTGCCCCCACTCACTCACTCACTCACTCACTCACTCACTCACTCACTCACTCACTCACTCACTCACTCACTCACTCACCAAACTCCCCCTGTCACTACCCACACACAGCCCCCACTCACTCACAAAACTTCCACTGTCAATAAGTACAGACAGCTCCACTTATAAAACCATACATGTCACTACCCATAAAAAGCCATCACTTATATGCTCCCCATGTCACTATTCACACACAGCCCCACACTCTCACTCACTCACTCACTCACTCACTCACTCACTCACTCACTCACTCACTCACTCACTCACTCACTCACTCACTCAGTCACTCTCTCACTCACAAACCTCCCCATGTCAGTGCCCACACATCTCACACTCACTCACAAAACACCGCATATCACTACCACACATAACCCACATTAATTCACTAAACCATCCATGTCATTATCCAGACACAGCCCCCCACTCATTATAAAATAACCCATGCCCCTACCCACACACAACCCCAACTCATTCACAAATCTCCCCATGTAATTACACACACACACACACAGCCCCCAACTCATTCATAACATTCCCCATGTCGCTACCCACACACAGCCCTCACTCATTCATGCACTCACTCATTCACTCACTCACTCACTCACTCACTCACTCACTCACTCACTCACTCACTCACAAAACTCCCCTTGCCACTACCCACACACAGCCCTCAATCACTCACAAAACTTACCATGTCAATAAACACAGACAGCCCCCACTCACAAAACTATCCATGTCACTACCAACAAACAGCCTCCACTTAGTCATAAAACTCCTCTTGTCACTAATCACACACGGCCCCACTCACTCACTCACTCACTCACTCACTTACTAACAAAACTCTCCATGTCACTACCCACAGAAAACATCCACTCACTCACTCACTCACTCACTCACTCACTCACTCACTCACTCACTCACTCACTCACTCACTCACTCACTCACTCACAATACTCCCCATGTTACTACTCACACACAGCCCCACACTAACTGTAAAACTCCTCATGTCACTACCCATATGCAGTCCAACTCAATCACAAAACTCCCCATGTCACAATTCACACACAGCCTACCATTCACTCACAAAGCTCTCATGTGACTACCCACACACAGCCCCAACTCGCGCTCTCACTCACTCAACTCACTGACTCACTCACAAAATTCACCATGTTACTACTTGCACACAGCCCCTAATGTCTCACAAAATGTCTCATGTGACTAACTGCACATAGACCCCTCTCAGAAAACTATCCATGTCACTATTCACACACATCTCCCCACTGGCTCGCTCACTCACTCACTCACTCACTCACTCACTCACTCACTCACTCATTCACAAACATCCACATGTCACTATTCACACACAGCCCTCAATTTCTCACAAAATGCTTCTGTTGACTAGCTACACAGAGCCTCCACTCAGTCACAAAGCACTCCATGTCACTACCCACATACAGTTCTCCACTTACTCATCCCCTCATTCATTCACTCACTCACTCACTTACTAACTCATTCACATTACTCCCCAAGTTACTACCCACACACAGCCTCACACTCACTGTTAAACTCCCCATGTCACTACCCACATGCAGTCCCACTCACTCACAAAACTCCCCATGTCACTATTCACACACAGCCTCCCATTCACTTGCACATCTCACAATGTCACTACCTATATACAGCCCTCAATCACTCACTCACTAACAAAACTTCCCATGTGACTACCCACACACAGCCCTCACTTGTTCATAAAACTCGACATGTCACTATCCATGCCCAGCCCTCACTCACTCACTCACTCACTCACTCACTCACTCACTCACTCACTCACTCACTCACTCACTCACTCACTCACTCACTCACTCACTCACAAAACTCCCCCTGTCACAGACAGCTCAACTCACAAAACCATCCATGTCACTACGCTCAAACAGCCATCACTTAGACATTAAACTCTCCATGTCACTATTCACAAGCAGCCCCACTCACTCACTCACTCACTCACTCACTCACTCACTCACTCACTCACACAGTCACTCACAAAACTCCCCCTGTCACAGACAGCTCCACTCACAAAACCATCCATGTCACTACCCACAAACAGCCATCACTTAGACATTAAACTCTCCATGTCACTATTCACAAGCAGCCCCACACACTCACTCACTCACTCACTCACTCACTCACTCACTCACTCACTCACTCACTCACTCACTCACTCACTCACTCACTCACTCACAATACTCCCCATGTTACTACTCAAACACAGCCCTGCACTCACTGTAAAACTCCCCATGTCACTATGCATATGCAGTCCCACTCAATCACAAAACTCCCCATGTCACTATTCACACACAGCCTCCCATTCACTCACAAATGACCCATGTTCTAGCCACACACACCCTGCACTCACTCACAAAACTCTCTGTGTTGCCATCCATACACAGCCCTCACTCACTCACTCACTCACTCACTCACTCACTCACTCACTCACTCACTCACTCACTCACTCACTCACTCACTCACTCACTCACTTTCACTCACTCACAAAATTCCCCATCTCACTACCCACATACAGCCCCCACTCACTCACACAACTTCCCTTGCCAATACAAACATACAGCCACCACTCACTCACAAAAAACCCATATCACTACCACACATAGCCCACACTCACTCACTAAACCATCCTAGTCACTACCCACACACAGCCACCACTCCCTAAAAAACTCCCCATGTCCCTACCCACAGACAGCCCTCACTCACTCACTCACTCACTCACTCACTCACTCACTCACTCACTCACTCACTCACTCACTCACTCACTCACTCACTCACATAACTCCACGTCACTATTCACACACGGTCCCCAATCTCTCACAAAATGCCTCATGTGACTACCTACACACAGCCTCCACTCACTCACAAAATTCTCCATTTCACTACCCACACACAGCCCCCACTCACTCATCCTTTCACTCACTCACTCACTCACTCACTCACTCACTCACTCACTCACTCACTCACTCACTCACTCACAATACTTCCCATATTACTACTTACACACAGCTCTGCACTCACTGTAAAACTTCCCATGTCACTAACCATATGCAGTCCCACTCAATCAAAAAATATCCCCATGTCACTATTATCACACAGCCTCCTACTCACTCACAAAGCTCCCATGTTCTACCCACACACAGCCCCACTCACTCACAAAACTGTCCATGTCACTATCCATGCAGAGCCCCAACTCACTCACTCACTCACTCTCTATTTCACTCACAAAACTCCCCATGTCACTACCCACACACAGCCCGCATTCACTTGCTCACTCACTCACTTGCTCGCTCACTCACTCACAAAACTCCACATATCACTATTCACACATGGTCCCCAATCTCTCACAAAATGCTTCATGTGACCATCTGCACACAGCCCCTACTCACTCACAAAATTTTCCATGTCACTACCCACTCACAGCCCCACATCCACTCACTCACTCACTCACTCACTCACTCACTCACTCACTCACTCACTCACAATACTTCCCATGTTACTACTTACACACAGCCCTGCACACACTGTAAAAGTCTACATTTCACTACACATATGCAGTCCCAGTCAATCACAAATCTCCCCATGTCATTATTAACAGACAGCCTCCCATTCTCTCACGATGCTGCCATGTTCTACCCACACACAGCCCCATTCACTCAGAAAACTCTCCATGTCACTATCCATGCACAGCCCTCACTCACTCACTCACTCACTCACTCACTCACTCACTCACGCACTCATTCACTCACAAAACTACCCATGCCACATCCTACACACAGCCCTCACTCACTCACAAAATTTCCAATGTCAATAAGCACAGACAGCTCCACAAACAAAACCATCCATGTCACTACCCACAAACAGCCATCACTTAGACATTAAACTCCATATGTCAGTTTTCACACACAATCCCACACACTCACTCACTCACTCACTCACTCACTCACTCACTCACTCACTCACTCACTCACTCACTCACTCACAAAATTTCCCATACTAATACACACACACAGGCCCCCACTCACTCTCAAAACACCCTGTATCACTACCACACTTAGTCCCCACTCACTCACTAAACTATGCATGTCACTACCCACACACAGCCACCACTCCCTAAAAAACTCCCCATGTCCCTACCCACAGACAGCCCTCACTCACTCACAAATCTCCCCATGTAATTACACACACACAACCCCCAAATCAATCAGAAAATTACCCATGTCACTACCCACATACAGCTCCCACTCACTCACTTGCTCACTCAGTCCCTTACTCACTCACTCACTCACTCACTCACTCACTCACTCACTCACTCACTCACTCACTCACTCACTCACTCACTCAGAAAACTCCTCATGTTACTACTTGCACTCAGCCCCTAATCTCTCACAAATTGCGTCATTTAGCTGCCAAGAGATAGACCCCACTCACTCACAAAACTCTATATCTCACTACTCACTCACTCACTCACTCACTCACTCACTCACTCACTCACTCACTCACTCACTCACTCACTCACTCACTCACTCACTCACAAAACTCTGCATATCACTAAACACACACAGCCCCCACTCACACAAAAAACTTTCCATGTCATTACACACACACAGCTCCCAGTCACTCACAAAACTATCCATATCACTACTGCCAACAGCCCCAATGACTCATAAAACTCCCCATGTAACAACCTACAAACAGTTTCTGAGTCACTCATAAAATTCCCCATGTCACTACCCATGCACAGCCTTCACTCACTCACTCACTCATGCACTCACTCACAAAACTCCATGCTACTATTCACGCATAGCCGCCAATCTCTCATAAAATGCCCCATATGACTATGTACACACAGCCCCCACTCACTCACAAAACTGTCCATGTAACTATTGACGCACAGCCTCTAATTCACTCACAAAACTCATGTGACTACCTACACACAGCCCCCCACTCACTCACTCACTCACTCACTCACTCACTCACTCACTCACTCACTCACTCACTCACTCACTCACTCTCGCACTCACTCACTCACTCACAATATTCCCCATGTTACTACCCACACACAGCCCCCCACTTACTGTAAAACTCCACATGTAACTACCCCCATGTAACTACCCACACACAGCTCACAAAATTCCCATCTCACTACCCATACTCACTCACTCACTCACTCACTCACTCACTCACTCACTCACGCATGCACTCACTCAATCAAAAAACTTTCCATGTTACTACTGACACACAGCCCCCACTCACTCACAAAACTTCCCATGTCAATAAAAGCAGACAGCGCCAACTCACAAAACTATCCATGCCACTACCCACAAACAGCCTTCACTTAGTCATAAAACTCCCCATGTCACTATTCACCTACAACCACTCACTCACTCACTCACTCACTCACTCACTCACTCACTCACTCACTCACTCACTCACTCACTCTTTCACTCACTCACTCACCCACTCACTCACTCACTCACTCACTCACTCACTCACTCACTCACTCACTCACTCACTCACAAAACTCTCCATGAATGTTAGTATTCAGACACAGCCCCCCAGTCACTCACAAAATTCCATGTCGCTACCCACTCACAACCCCCACTCACTCACAAAACTCCCCATGTAACTATCCATACATAGCCACTGACTCACTCGTAAGATTCCCCATGTCACTACCCACACACAGCCCCCACTCACTCACTCACTCACTCATGCACTCCCTCACAAAACTCCACATATCGGAATTCACAAACAGCTTCTGCTTACTCACAAAACTGCCCATGTCAATAAACTCAGACAGCTCCCACTCACTCATAAAACTAGCCAGGTCACTAGCCACACACAGCCCCCATGCACTCACTCACTCACTCACTCACTCACTCACTCACTCACTCACTCACTCACTCACTGACTCACTCAGAAATCTCCACATATCACTCTTCACACACTGACCCCAATCTCTCACAAAACTCTCCATGTAACTACCCACACACAGATCCCAACTTCCTCACAAAATTCCCATATCACTACCCATACACAGCTCTCACTCACTCACTCACTCACTCACTCACTCACTCACTCACTCACTCACTCACTCACTCACTCACTCACTCACAAAACTCTCCATGCTACTATTTACACACAGTCCCCCAGTCACTCACAAAATTCCACATCACTACCCACTCACAGCCCCCACTCACTCACAAAACTCCTCATGTAACTATCCACACACAGCCACAGACTCACTCACAAGATTCTCCATGTTACTACCCACACAAAGCCCCCACTCACTCACAAAACTTCCCATACCAATACACATACACAGGCCCCACTCACTCACAAAACACTCCATATCACTACCACACGTAGACCCCACTCACTCACTAAACTATCCATGTCCCTACCCACATACAGACCCAACTCATTTACAAATCTCCCTATGTAATTACACAGACACAGCCCCAACTCACTCAGAAAATTCCCCAAGTCACTACATACAGCCCCCACTCACTCACTTACTCACTGAGAAAACTCCTCGTGTCACTACTTGCACACAACCCCTAATCACTCACAAAATGCCTCATGTGGCTGAAAACAGATAGACTCTATTCACTCAGTCACAAAACTCTCCATGTCACTATTCACATATATTCCCCCACTGGCTTGCTTGCTCACTCACTCATTCACTGACTCACTCACTCTTTCACAAAATTTCCCTTGTGCCTACCCACACAAAGCCCTCCACATCACTCTTCATACACTGACCGCAATCTCTCACAAAATGCCTCATGTGACTACACTCACTCACTCACTCACTCAGAAACTCTACATGTTACTACCCACACACAGCCCCTGCTCACTCACAAAACTTCCCATGTCAATAAAAACAGACAACCCAACTCTCAAAACTATCCATGTCACTACCCACAAACAGCCCTCAGTCATAAAACTCCCCATGTCACTATTCACCCACAGCCCCTCACTCACTCACTCACTCACTCACTCACTCACTCACTCACTCACTCACTCACTCACTCACTCACTCAATCACTCACAAAGCTATCCATGCCACTACCCACAAATAGCCCTCACTTAGTCATATAACTTCCCATGTCACTATTCACCCACAGCCCCTCACTCACTCTCAAAATTCCCCATGTCACTACCCACACACAGCCCCCACTCACTCATTCACTCACTCACAAAACTTCATATTTCACTATTCAGCCCCTCAGTCACTCACTCACAAAATTACATGTCACTACCCACACACAGTCCCCACTCACTCACAAAACTCCCCATGTTGCTATCCACACACAGCCACTGACTTACTCACAAAATTCCCCATGTCACTATGCACACACAGCCCTCACTCACTTACTCACTCACTCATTCACTCACTCACTCACTCACAATACTTCCCATATTACTACTTACACACAGCCCTGCACTCACTGTAAAACTCCCCATTTCACTAACCATATGCAGTCCCACTCAATCAAAAAATCTCCCCATGTCACTATTATCACACAGCCTCCTACTCACTCACAAAGCTCGCATGTTCTACCCACACACAGCCCCACTCACTCACAAAACTGTCCATGTCACTATCCATGCAGAGCCCCAACTCACTCACTCACTCTCTATTTCACTCACAAAACTTCCCATGTCACTACCCACACACAGCCCGCATTCACTCACTCACTCACTCACTCACTCACTCACTCACTCACTCACTCACTCACTCACTCACTCACTCACTCACTCACAATACTTCCCATATTACTACTTACACACAGCCCTGCACTCACTGTAAAAGTCTACATTTCACTACACATATGCAGTCCCAGTCAATCACAAATCTCCCCATATCATTATTAACAGACAGCCTCCCATTCTCTCACGATGCCGCCATGTTCTACCCACACACAGCCCCATTCACTCACAAAACTCTCCATGTCACTATCCATGCATAGCCCTCACTCACTCACTCACTCACTCACTCACTCACTCACTCACTCACTCACTCACTCACTCAGAAAACTACCCATGTCACTACCCACACACAGCCCTCACTCACTCGCAAAACTTCCAATGTCAATAAGCACAGACAGCTCCACAAACAAAACCATCCATGTCACTACCCACAAACAGCTATCACTTAGACATTAAACTCCCTATGTCAGTATTCACACACACCCCCACACACACACACACACTCACTCACTCACTCACTCACTCACTCACTCACTCACTCACTCACAAAATCTCCCATACTAATACACACACACAGGCCCCCACTCACTCTCAAAACACCCTGTATCACTACCACACTTAGTCCCCACTCACTCACTAAACTATGCATGCCACTACCCACACACAGCCCCCATTTACTATAAAACTCCCCATGTCCCTACACACACACAGCCCCCACTCATTTACAAATCTCCCCATGTTAATACACACACACAACCCCCAAATTAATCAGAAAATTACCCATGTCACTACCCACATACAGCTCCCACTCACTCACTTGCTCACTCAGTCCCTCACTCACTCACTCACTCACTCACTCACTCACTCACTCACTCACTCACTCACTCACTCAGAAAACTCCTCATGTTACTACTTGCACTCAGCCCCTAATCTCTCACAAATTGCCTCATTTAGCTGCCAAGAGATAGACCCCACTCACTCACAAAACTCTATATCTCACTACTCAATCACTCACTCACTCACAAAACTCTGCATATCACTAAACACACACAGCCCCCACTCACACAAAAAACTTTCCATGTCATTACACACACACAGCTCCCAGTCACTCACAAAACTATCCATATCACTACTGCCAATAGCCCCAATGACTCATAAAACTCCCCATGTAACTACCTACAAACAGTTTCTGAGTCACTCATAAAATTCCCCATGTCACTACCCATGCACAGCCTTCACTCACTCACTCACTCAATCACTCACTCACAAAACCCCATGTTACTATTCACTCATAGCCCCCAATCTCTCACAAAATGCCCCATATGACTATGTACACACAGCCCCAACTCACTCACAAAACTGTCCATGTAACTATTGACACACAGCCTCTAATTCACTCACAAAACTCATGTGACTACCTACACACAGCCCCCCACTCACTCATCTCCTCACTCACTCACTCACTCACTCACTCACTCACTCACTCACTCACTCACTCACTCACTCACTCACAATATTCCCCATGTTACTACCCACACACAGCCCCCCACTTACTGTAAAATTCCACATGTAACTACCCCCATGTAACTACCCACACACAGCTCACAAAATTCCCATCTCACTACCCATACTCACTCACTCACTCACTCACTCACTCACTCACTCACTCACTCACTCACTCACTCACTCACTCACTCACTCACTCACTCACTCACTCACTCACTCACTCAGGCATGCACTCACTCACTCAAAAAACTTTCCATGTTACTACTGACACACAGCCCCCACTCACTCACAAAACTTCCCATGTCAATAAAAGCAGACAGCGCCAACTCACAAAACTATCCATGCCACTACCCACAAACAGCCTTCACTTAGTCATAAAACTCCCCATGTCACTATTCACCTACAACCCCTCACTCACTCACTCACTCACTCACTCACTCACTCACTCACTCACTCACAAAACTCTCCATGAATGTTAGTATTCACACACAGCCCCCCAGTCACTCACAAAATTCCATGTCGTTACCCACTCACAACCCCCACTCACTCACAAAACTCCCCATGTAACTATCCATACATAGCCACTGACTCACTCACAAGATTCCCCATGTCACTACCCACACACAGCCCCCACTCACTCACTCACTCACTCACTCACTCGCTCATGCACTCCCTCACAAAACTCCACATATTACAATTCACAAACAGCTTCTGCTTACTCACAAAACTGCCCATGTCAATAAACTCAGACAGCCCCCATTCACTCACAAAACTAGCCAGGTCACTAGCCACACACAGCCCCCATGCACTCACTCACTCACTCACTCACTCACTCACTCACTCACTCACTCACTCACTCACTCACTCACTCAGAAATCTCCACATGTCACTCTTCACACACTGACCCCAATCTCTCACAAAATTCTCCATGTAACTACCCACACACATCCCAACTTCCTCACAAAATTCCCATATCACTACCCATACACAGCTCTCACTCACTCACTCACTCACTCACTCACTCACTCACTCACTCACTCACTCACTCACTCACTCACTCACTCACTCACTCAGAAATCTCCACATGTCACTCTTCACACACTGACCCCAATCTCTCACAAAATTCTCCATGTAACTACCCACACACATCCCAACTTCCTCACAAAATTCCCATATCACTACCCATACACAGCTCTCACTCACTCACTCACTCACTCACTCACTCACTCACTCACTCACTCACTCACTCACTCACTCACTCACTCACAAAACTCACTATGTTACTTCTTACACACAGCCCCCCAGTCACTCACTCACAAAATTCCACGTCACTACCCACTCACAGCCCCCACTCACTCAAAAAACTCCTCATGTAACTATCCACACACAGCCACGGACTCACTCACAAGATTCTCCATGTTACTATCCACACAAAGCCCCCACTCACTCACAAAACTTCCCATACCAATACACATACACAGGCCCCACTCACTCACAAAACACTCCATATCACTACCACACGTAGACCCCACTCACTCACTAAACTATCCATGTCCCTACCCACATACAGACCCAACTCATTTACAAATCTCCCTATGTAATTACACAGACACAGCCCCAACTCACTCAGAAAATTCCCCAAGTCACTACATACAGCCCCCACTAACTCACTTACTCACTGAGAAAACTCCTCGTGTCACTACTTGCACACAACCCCTAATCACTCACAAAATGCCTCATGTGGCTGAAAACAGATAGACTCCATTCACTCAGTCACAAAACTCTCCATGTCACTATTCACATATATTCCCCCACTGGCTTGCTCGCTCACTCACTCATTCACTCACTCACTCTTTCACAAAACTCCCCTTGTGCCTACCCACACAAAGCCCTCCACATCACTCTTCACACACTGACCGCAATCTCTCACAAAATGCCTCATGTGACTAAACTCACTCACTCACTCACTCAGAAACTCTCCATGTTACTACCCACACACAGCCCCTGCTCACTCACAAAACTTCCCATGTCAATAAAAACAGACAACCCAACTCTCAAAACTATCCATGTCACTACCCACAAACAGCCCTCAGTCATAAAACTCCCCATGTCACTATTCACCCACAGCCCCTCACTCACTCACTCACTCACTCACTCACTCACTCACTCACTCACTCACTCACTCACTCACTCACTCACAAAACTATCCATGCCACTACCCACAAATAGCCCTCACTTAGTCATAAAACTTCCCATGTCACTATTCACCCACAGCCCCTCACTCACTCTCAAAATTCCCCATGTCACTACCCACACACAGCCCCCACTCACTCATTCACTCACACACAAAACTTCATATTTCACTATTCAGCCCCTCAGTCACTCACTCACAAAATTACATGTCACTACCCACACACATCCCCCACTCACTCACAAAACTCCCCATGTTGCTATCCACACACAGCCACTGACTTACTCACAAAATTCCCCATGTCACTATGCACACACAGACCTCACTCACTTGCTCACTTACTCACTAACTCACTCACTCACAAAAATCTCCATCTTACTATTCAGACACAGGCCCTCAGTCACTCACTCACAAAACTATCCATGCCACTATGCACAAAGAGCCTCCACTTAGTTATAAAACTCCTCTTGTCACTAATCACACACGGCCCCACTCACTCACTCTCAAAATTCCCCATATCACTACCCACACACAGCCCCCACTCACTCATTCACTCACTCACAAAACTTCATATTTCACTATTCAACCTCTCAGTCACTCACTCACAAAATTACATGTCACTACCCACACACATCACCCACTCACTCACAAAACTCCCCATTTTGCTATCCACACACAGCCACTGACTTACTCACAAAATTCCCCATGTCACTATGCACACACAGCCCTCACTCACTCACTCACTCACTCACTCACTCACTCACTCACTCACTCACTCACTCACTCACTCACTCACTCACTCACTCACTCACTCACTTACTCACTCACTCAAAAAACTCCACGTCACTCTTCATACACTGACCCCAATCTCTCAAAAAATGCCTCATGTGACTACACTCACTCACTCACTCACTCACTCACTCACTCACTCACTCACTCACTCACTCACTCACCCACTCACTCACATTACTCACTCACTCACAAAACTCTCCATGCTACTATTCATACACAGATCCCCGGTCACTCACTCACAAAATTTGACATCACTACCCACTCACAGCTCCCACTCACTCACAAAACTCATCATGTAACTATCCACACACAGCCCCTGAGTCACTCACAAAATTCCCCATTTCACTACCCACACACAGCCCCACTCACTCACAAAACTTCCCATAGCAATACACACACACAGACCCCACTCACTCACAAAACACCCCATATCACTACCACATGTAGACCCCACTCACTCACTAAATTATCCATGTCCCTACCCAAACACAGACCCAACTCATTTACAAATCTCCCCATGTAATTACACAGACACAGCCCCAACTCACTCAGAAAATTCCCCATGTCACTACCTACAGCCCCCACACACTCACTTACTCACTCAGAAAACTCCTCATGCTACTACTTGCCCACAACCCCTAATCCCTCACAAAATGCCTCATGTGGCAGCCAACAGATAGACACCATTCACTCACTCACAAAACTCTGCATGTCACTATTCACACACATCCATCCACTGCCTCACTCACTCACTCACTCACTCACTCACTCACTCACTCACTCACTCACTCACTCACTCACTCACTCACTCACTCACTCACTCACTCACTCAAAAAACTCCCCATGTTACTACCCATACACATCTTCCCACTCACTCACAAACCTCTCCATGTCACTAGGTGCATACAGGTCCCCACTCGCTCACTCACTCACTCACTCACTCACTCACTCACTCACTCACTCACTCACTCACTCACTCACTCACTCACTCACTCATAAACTCCCCATGATACTACCCACACACAGCACTCACTCACTCACTCACTCACTCACTCACTCACTCACTCACTCACTCACAAAACTTCCCATATCAATACACACACAGGCCCCAATCACTCACAAAACACCCCATATCACTACCACACCTAGACCCCACTCACTCACTAAACTATCCATGTCCCTACCAACCACAGATCCAACTCATTTACAAATTCCCCCATGTAAATACACAGACACAGCCCCATCTCACTCAGAAAATTCCTCGTGTCACTACATACAGCCCCCACTCACTCACTTACTCACTCAGAGAACTCCGCATGTTACTACTTGCACACAACCCCTAATCTCTCACAAAATTCCTCATGTGGCTGCCAACAGTTAGACCCCATTCACTAAGTCACAAAACTCTCCATGTCACTATTCACACACATCCCCCCACTGGCTTTATCACTCACTCACTCACTCACTCACTCACTCACTCACTCACTCACTCACAAAATTCCCCTTGTGCCTACCCACACAAAGCCCTCCACATCACTCTTCACACACTGACCACAATCTCTCACAAGATGCATCATTTGACTACACTCACTCACTCACTCACTCACTCACTCACTCACTCACTCACTCACTCACTCACTCACTCACTCAGAAACTCTCCATGTTTCTGCCCACACTCAGCCCTCTGCTCCCTCACAAAACTTCCCATGTCAATAAAAACAGACAACCCCAACTCTCAAAACTATCCATGTCACTACCCACAAATAGTCTTCACTTAGTCATAAAACTCCCCATGTCACTATTCACCCACAGCCCCTCACTCACTCACTCACTCACTCACTCACTCACTCACTCACTCACTCACTCAGTCACTCACAAAAATCTCCATGTTACTATTCACACACAGCCCCTCAGTCACTCACTCACAAAATGACACGTCACTACCTACACACATCCCCCACTCACTCACAAAACTCCCCATGTTACTATCCACACACAGCCACTGACTTACTCACAAGATTCCCCATGTCACTACGCACACACAGCCCTCACTCACTTACTCCCTCACTCACTCACTCACT
Organism: Protopterus annectens; assembly: GCF_019279795.1. Lineage (NCBI taxonomy): Eukaryota > Metazoa > Chordata > Ceratodontiformes > Protopteridae > Protopterus > Protopterus annectens. The sequence goes on from NC_056725.1 coordinate 1,116,375,473, forward strand.
CACTCACTCACTCACTCACTCAAAAAACTCCACGTCACTCACTCACTCACTCACTCACTCACTCACTCACTCACTCACTCACTCACTCACTCACTCAAAAAACTCCACGTCACTCTTCACACACTGACCCCATTCTCTCACAAAATGCCTCACTCACTCACTCACTCACTCACTCACTCACTCACTCACTCACTCACTCACTCACTCACTCACTCACTCACTCACTCACTCCCTCACTCACTCACTCACTCACTCACTCACTCACTCACTCAGAAACTCTCCATGTTTCTACCCACACTCAGCCGCCTGCTCCCTCACAAAACTTCCCATGTCAATAAAAACAGACAACCCCAACTCTCAAAACTATCCATGTCACTACCCACAAACAGCCCTCAGTCATAAAACTCCCCATGTCACTATTCACGAACAGCCCTCACTCACTCACCACTCACTCACCACTCACTCACTCACTCACCACTCACTCACTCACAAAAATCTCCATGTTACTAGTCACACACAGGCCCTCAGTCACTCACTCACAAAATTACACGTCACTACCCACACACATCCCTCACTCACTCACAAAACTCCCCATGTTACTATCCACACACAGCCACTGACTTACAAAATTCCCCATGTCACTATGCACACACAGCCCTCACTCACTCACTCACTCACTCACTCACTCACTCACTCACTCACTCACTCACTCACTCACTCACTCACTCACTCAAAAACTCCACGCCACTCTTCACACACTGACCCAATCTCACAAAATGCCTGATGTGACTACACTCACTCACCTCACTCACTCACTCACTCACTCACTCACTCACTCACTCACTCACTCACTCACTCACAAAACTCTCCATGCTACTATTCACTCACAGCCCCCCGGTCACTCACTCACAAAATTCCACATCACTACCCACTCACAGCTCCCACTCACTCACAAACTCATGTAACTATCCACACACAGCCACTGACTCACTCACAAGATTCTCCATGTCAGTACCCACACACAGCCCCCACTCACTCACAAAACTTCCCATACCAATACACACACACAGACCCCACTCACTCACAAAACACCCCATATCACTACCACACATAGACCCCACTCACTCACTAAAATATCCATGTCCCTACCCCCACACACAGACCAAACTCATTTACAAATCTCCCATGTAATTACACAGACACAGCCCAACTCACTCAGAAAATTCCCCATGTCACTACCTACAGCCCCCACTCACTCACTCACTCACTCACAAAACTCACTATGTTACTTCTTACACACAGCCCCTAATCTCTCATAAAATGTCTCATGTGACTACCTGCACATAGACATCACTCACTCACAAAACTCTCCATGTCACTATTCACACACATCCATCCACTGCCTCACTCACTCACTCACTCACTCACTCACTCACTCACTCACTCACTCACTCACTCACTCAGAAACTCTCCATGTTACTACCCACACACAGCCCCTCCCTCACAAAACTTACCATGTCAATAAACACAGACAGCCCCCACTCACAAAACTATCCATGTCACTACGCACAAACAGCCCCACTTAGTCATAACACTCCCCATGCCACTATTCACCCACAGCCCCTCACTCACTCACTCACTCACTCACTCACTCACTCACTCACTCACAAAAGTCCCCTTGTGACTACCCACACAAAGCCCTCCACATCACTCTTCACACACTGACCACAATCTCTCACAAGATGCATCATTTGACTACACTCACTCACTCACTCACTCACTCACTCACTCACTCACTCACTCACTCAGAAACTCTCCATGTTTCTGCCCACACTCAGCCCTCTGCTCCCTCACAAAACTTCCCATGTCAATAAAAACAGACAACCCCAACTCTCAAAACTATCCATGTCACTACCCACAAATAGTCTTCACTTAGTCATAAAACTCCCCATGTCACTATTCACCCACAGCCCCTCACTCACTCACTCACTCACTCACTCACTCACTCACTCACTCACTCAGTCACTCACAAAAATCTCCATGTTACTATTCACACACAGCCCCTCAGTCACTCACTCACAAAATGACACGTCACTACCTACACACATCCCCCACTCACTCACAAAACTCCCCATGTTACTATCCACACACAGCCACTGACTTACTCACAAGATTCCCCATGTCACTACGCACACACAGCCCTCACTCACTTACTCACTCACTCACTCACTCACTCACTCACTCACTCACTCACTCACTCACTCACCCACTCACTCACTCACTCACTCACTCAAAAAACTCCACGTCACTCTTCACACACTGACCCCATTCTCTCACAAAATGCCTCACTCACTCACTCACTCACTCACTCACTCACTCACTCACTCACTCACTCACTCACTCACTCACTCACTCACTCAGAAACTCTCCATGTTTCTACCCACACTCAGCCGCCTGCTCCCTCACAAAACTTCCCATGTCAATAAAAACAGACAACCCCAACTCTCAAAACTATCCATGTCACTACCCACAAACAGCCCTCAGTCATAAAACTCCCCATGTCACTATTCACGAACAGCCCCTCACTCACTCACTCACTCACTCACTCACTCACTCACTCACTCACTCACTCACTCACTCACTCACAAAAATCTCCATGTTACTAGTCACACACAGGCCCTCAGTCACTCACTCACAAAATTACACGTCACTACCCACACACATCCCTCACTCACTCACAAAACTCCCCATGTTACTATCCACACACAGCCACTGACTTACAAAATTCCCCATGTCACTATGCACAGACAGCCCTCACTCACTCACTCACTCACTCACTCACTCACTCACTCACTCACTCACTCACTCACTCACTCACTCACTCAAAAAACTCCACGTCACTCTTCACACACTGACCCGAATCTCTCACAAAATGCCTGATGTGACTACACTCACTCACTCACTCACTCACTCACTCACTCACTCACTCACTCACTCACTCACTCACTCACTCACTCACTCACTCACTCACTCACTCACAAAACTCTCCATGCTACTATTCACACACAGCCCCCCGGTCACTCACTCACAAAATTCCACATCACTACCCACTCACAGCTCCCACTCACTCACAAAACTCCTCATGTAACTATCCACACACAGCCACTGACTCACTCACAAGATTCTCCATGTCAGTACCCACACACAGCCCCCACTCACTCGCACAACTTCCCTTGCCAATACAAACATACAGCCACCACTCACTCACAAAAAACCCATATCACTACCACACATAGACCCCACTCACTCACTAAAATATCCATGTCCCTACCCCCACACACAGACCAAACTCATTTACAAATCTCCCATGTAATTACACATACACAGCCCGAACTCACTCAGAAAATTCCCCATGTCACTACCTACAGCCCCCACTCACTCACTTACTCACTCAGAAAACTCCTTGTGTTACTACTTGCACACAACCCCTAATCTCTCACAAAATGCCTTATGTGGCTGTCAACAGCTAGACCCCATTCACTCAGTCACAAAATTCTCCATGTCACTATTCACACACATCCCCCCATTGGCTGGCTTGCTCACTCACTCACTCACTCACTCACTCACTCACTCACTCACTCACTCACTCACTCACTCACTCACTCACTCACTCACTCAGAAACTCTCCATGTTACTACCCACACACAGCCCCCTTCTCCCTCACAAAACTTCCCATTTCAATAAAAACAGACAACCCCAACTCACAAAACTATCCATGTCACTACCCACAAACAGCCCTCACTTAGTCAGAAAACTCCCAATGTCACTATTCACCCACAGCCCCTCACTCACTCACTCACTCACTCACTCACTCACTCACTGGCAAAAATCTCCATGTTACTATCCACACACAGTCACTACCTTACTCACAAGATTCCCCATGTCACTATGCACACACAGCCCTCACTCACTCACTCACTCACTCACTCACTCACTCACTCACTCACTCACTCACTCACTCACTCACTCACAAAATTCCCCTTGTGCCTACCCACACAAAGCCCTCCACATCACTCTTCACACACTGACCGCAATCTCTCACAAAATGCATCATGTGACTACACTCACTCACTCACTCACTCACTCACTCACTCACTCACTCACTCACTCACTCACTCACTCACAAAACTCCCCATCTCACTATCCACATACAGCCACTGACTTACTCACAAGATTCCCCATGTCACTACGCACACACAACTCTCACTCACTCACTCACTCACTCATGCACTTACTCACAAAACTCCACATCACTATTCACACACAGCTCCCACTTACTCACAAAACTTCTCATGTCAATAAACACACTAAACTATTTATGTCACTACCCACACACAGCCCCCGCTCACTCTCAAAATTCCCCATGTCACTACCCACACACAGCCCTCACTCACTCACAATACTCCCCATGTTACTACCCACACACAGCCCCCCACTCACTCACAAAATTCTCCATGTCACTAGCTATACACAGCCTTCCCTCACTCACTCACTCATTGACTCAGAAAACTCCACGTCACTCTTCACACCCTGACCCCAATCTCTCACAAAATGTCTCATGACTACCTACACACAACCTCCACTCACTCACAAAACTCTCCATGTTAATATTCACACACATCCCCCCCTCAATTACAAAGTTCCATGCCACTACCTACACACAGCCCCCACTCACTCACAAAACTTCCCATGTAACTACCCACACAGAGCCTCCAACTCACTCACAAGATTCCCCATGTCACTACTGACACACAGCCTTTACTGACTCACTCACTCACTCATTCAGTCATGCACTCACTCACAAAACTCCACATGTCACTATTCACACACAGCTCCCACTTACTTACAAAACTATAAACAAAGACAGCTCCCACTCACTCACAAAACTCACCATGTGACTACCCACACACAACCCCCACTTGCTCATAAAACTCTCTTTGTCACTATCCATGCATAGCTCTCACTCACTCACTCACTCACTCACTCACTCACTCACTCACTCACTCACTCACTCACTCACTCACTCACAAAACTTCCCATGTCACTACCCACAGACAGACCCCACTCACTTACAAAACTCTCATCTTCTCTACCCATATACAGTCCACACTTGCTCACAAAACTCTCCATGTCACTAGCCACATAGAGCCTCCACTCACTCACAAATGCACCCCTTATTCATTCACTCCTTCCAATTTCACTGTGATGTGGCATACCCTTAAGGAATATGATGCCCCTTTGCTAAGGTGTACAGCATGGACAAACTTCAGCGATTCTTCTGTCAGCTGTGGTTAGTTAACCATTTCTAGGTATTCTATGAAATGAATGAAGTAAATTTCTTGAGGTTTATGCCATCTAACCGTAGAAATTTGCTTGGACTGGAGCAGTCAAGTCTAGGAATGAAAACAATATTTCTGTCTGTGCTTTTTACTTAATATACTGCTGAAAGTTTTTATTATAATTCATCCTCTTCAGACAATTATGTATCCAATGCATTTACAAAGGAAAATCATCTTACAGACAAATGAGTGATGGGCTCGGAGTGTAGCAGATTTGGGCAACATATGCAGGCAAAAGTAATGATGATAGAAGTGGCAGTGTATTCCATCAAGATTAGGTGAAGTGACATGGAAAATTCTACTTTGTTCTATGCAGCTTCTAACTGCTGGCTTATTGAACAACTCCATTTTATGTTTGCTATAAACTAGCATTGACTCTTTGCTCCTTTTTGGAAGAAAACACACACATGCATGTGCACACATATGGACCATGGAACATTGCCTGCAGCTCAGGATTATTAATTCAAATTGAACGACTGTTACCTACAGAAAATTCATGAGACACATGGCCATCTTAGCAGCAACTTTGGCTCCATCATGTTTTCACTTGAATGGATAAACTCATTGTAAAGACCAAATAATCAGGTATATTTTTTCCCATCCCCACCTCTCTGGTACCTGCCTGATTACTCCTCTCGATGCACCCAGCCTGCCTATTCATTCCATTGGGGTGAATGATAGGCACCCTAGACTAAATGAGAGCCCTAGTGTCCATTTGTTTCTGCCCAGGAAGTATAATTAGCCCATTTGTTCCCTCCCTCTGATGAGAATCAGGTGGATCAGGCCAGCTTCATTTCCCAAGGGATGACTTTACCATCCTTCTCAGAGATGGACTGCTGACTCACAATTGCTGCCTGGTCAGAATGAGGAGATATTCATGCCCCCACACATGCCTCCTTTTTCTCAACTTAGAACTTTACTTTGACAGTGTAAGCCAACAAATAAGTGCTCATTGTGGGATAAAAATCCAGAGGTGGAGAAATTGTGTTGTTACTTAGTGTTTGATTTCTTTTATATGCAGGAAAGCCTGTTAAGAATAAACAACAATCCCAGGTCATATCTCGCGTTATTTGTTTCAATATATGTATGCCTGCACTCGAGAGAAACCGTTCAACATAACTAATCATATTCACCATTCTTATACATCATGCTAGCTACATTACCATGGCAAGATATACTTAGCATGTTTTTATTTTATTATTTTGGACAGGTGAGATATAAAATTGTTCCTCTGATCTTGCGATTGTATTTACAAACCACCTCTACTTACTCATTTACTGTTAAGTGTTAATGGTTCTCTACTTTGCACTACACAATTTTAAAGTTGCTGATGCATCAGTTGATTGGGTGAGTAGTCTCAGGAATAAGGATGACCTAAATGATATCTAGTGGCTACAGATCTTTTTATTTAATTGCTGTCTGCTCTACCTGATGGTAACCAGCCAACAAATCACTTGTAATTTCTCTCTTTAGTTATGGTTTCCTTTTTTGTTCTTATTGAAATGAATTCTTCTTGATTTATTTATTTGTTAACCAGGCCGGTGGACTAGTCCACAGACTCTTTTCACTCACAACCAGGGTAAAGAGTCATTCAAAAGAAGAGATAAATATATGACATGTTATAACACTGTTTGAACATCTTCCTTGTCACTGCTTCAAAAAAAAGAGGTGGTTCCTGTGGCTCAGTTGATTTGTGTCAGCACAGTTTTTGCTAAGCATATTTTATAACTCTTTAAAAATAGGGAAAAAATAGGAAAAGTACATGAAGCAGAAATGCATCTCTTCATTTGCAATCCAAAGAGAGGTAAAAAATTAGTAAAACAGCTATTGTATACACGTTATGATGTAAACAATTGCAAAGAATAGATGGAAATATACACCTTTAGGAGAAAATAAAGTATCACAGTGATTTTATTGTGTTACCACTTTATTATAGAGTGGTAACATATTGCAGGGCTTTTACTGACAATGTATTGTCATAGGTAACAAAACCTGCAGTTGGCAGAGTCCTTCATTTAGTTTTAATTATATAGAAACTTTGATGAAGAAAGAAAAATGCCTTCATCTTTAGACTCTATCACTTTGTGTCCTCCTTTGTTTTATTTAAATATGTACTTAGAAAGATTAATATGGCAGGCATAGCACCTTTCTTTTGTTATTTGGTAATTTAGGAAGCTAAATGTCCTTTGTATATCCCTGCCTCTTTCTCTAGCAATAATTTCTGTCTCTTCCATAATAATTTAGTGTCACAAGCAGACATGCTGCTACTATAAGGTGAAAGGTTATTACCTTTCTGGTGCCCAGAGACATTGAGACAGCCTATCTTGATTAAAAAGAGGATGTTAGTCATTAGTGAAGGGACACTATTATATTTTCCCCCTTCATTTTTGTAATTATGGAAAATGCTGCCAGATGCATGTGAAATGTATTTTTTTACCTATTAACATGGTATGTTTTTTTACAACCAGAAACATGAACACAGATGATTTAAAAAAGCTGATATGCTTGAATATGTTTTCATCTCTACTGTGGAATAAAATCACGTTTCCAAGATATAACTGAGATAATACAAACATTCTGAGTTCAATGTTGTTTTAAAAGATCAGCCAAGAAAACAGAAATAAATTCTGAAGTATTTCTTTTCACTTGGGATTGATTATTGTGGGTCAGTGTAGGTAGCCTCAGCTGTAATTCACATGCCTTTTGTGTGTGCAACTAGGAGCTCTCAGAAAGCTATGCATAGCTACTGGCCAAGCATAACTGACTTGTATTAACTCTCTCCAAGTAAAACTAGTGAAAAATAACTGAGGTTGAATGTTCAGCACAGAAAGCATTTTTCATCCATTAACACTTCTTTGTGTACACTGATATTGTATTAGTATCGAGTACTTCCCCTCAGGTTGGGAATAAAGATCACTGAAATTCTGACAGGAAAATGCAACCCTGTGAAAGTTGTTACCTTGACCCATGACTAGCTCAGGTTAGGGGAAATATGAATCACAAGTGAAAATAATGTTGTTTTCTGCACTGCTGTCATCTTTCAGCATTTTGTTTCACCATATCTATGAAAGACTTGTACCCTAATTCTGAAGTTACTCAACTTCGGCCCCAGACTGTGGTCCCATGATACAATGGTAATCATGATGATGATAAGGGAAATTTTAACGAAAATGATATATTTTGCAAAACTAAAATAAGCATAAGATTGTAGGCTTGGCAAAACAAATCTGATCTAATCGGTAAATGTCTGTTTTGGAGGAGGCTGCCAAAGTGTGCTGTTCCTCTACTCTCTAAGTTATACTACAGTATGCTTTACTTACATAATGTTGTCATGACAACCAGGAGAAGAGAACTAACCTAAATGACATTTTTTTTTCCAAACTAAACTAACTTGTAGAACATTTCCTAGGGTGAGCACATTACTTTAAAATGTCCTTATGGGTTTATTAAGGTTCTGCTTTCAGACATGATTTGCCATATAGAAACTTCTTCAGGAAACCTAAAATGATTGCTAAACTCCCAGATGAAAACTATAGCTTTTACTTCAGCTATCAAATTTCTCCATGCTGCTGCAGATTCTCTCTCTCCCTCTTTTTAAACTGATTGAATTGCTATAAGAATACCACATTTTAAAATGATTTCAGCTTCATAATGCTTTAGCAAGTAAATTGGAACGCTGCTGTATAAACCAAAATGTGCCTCCACATATTTATTTTAATTGCAGGTTGCATGGACTGGTGTTAGCACAGCTGCAGTAGATGGCCCCCAGTGTAGCTTTTCATTTGTGTGAGTTCATTCAGTCTTGCAGTCTATGGCTGACACCTGTCCTAAGCAAAGGCAGTTTTACAGTTGCACTTAACCAGCTAGCCACTCATGTGGATGCATTTGGCATAAAGGGCAAGAAGTGTGGAATTTACTTCCTAGATATCTCTTGGGAAAGAGAAATTTAAGCAAAGATTTTTTTATGTAGTCCCTTTCATTAGACTGTTAATGTAATGCAGATGGAGTATAGTTCTTAAATTGCTACTTTTGGAAAAAGTTATTTGTTGCATAACATTTTAGTTTTTACACAGGCATCTAATTACTGTTTGATTATATCTATTTCTATGTATATTACGCATAAAACACCAGGACATGTGCTACAGCTTTGTAATTAAAATATACAATAAAGCATGAAAACAATGGCAGGGTTATATATGTCTAACAGGAACATTGCCAGTGTCTCAGCAGAAATTGCAGTTTAAAATGATTTTACTAGTAAACAAACTGATTGCCACCTCCATAGTGAGATGAAGCCCTAACTGAGAAGCAGGCAGCCTTAATTCAGTTAATGTTTCAGCAGCATAGCGAATACCGTTGTCAGCTTACAGCAAGAGTTTTTCCATTTCGATTCTCTGCCGGGATACCTTCTGTGAGAAGTCTGCATGTCCTCCCAGTGTTTGTGCAGGTTTCCTCCTGGTGCTGTGGTTTCCTCCCACATTCCAAAGACATGCAGTAGGTAGATTGGACACTCTAAATTGGCTGTAGGTGTGAGTGGGCATGTGAGTGTGCTGTGTGAAAGAACTACTGCAGCAGGGCTGGCCATGCAGTAGTGAGTGGTGTAAACCGTGGCTCTAGATGATAGCCACTGTTGAATTGACACCCCAACCCCATATGTAAAAATGGGAAAAAGGTATTGTGGATAGATGTATCTGATGGATTATCTGTTTTAGTTGGTATGGGGGTGATGAGCCATAGCATGCTTGTCTCAACTCAGAAGAGAGAGGGCAGGGGATGTACTGGGGACAAACAGCTGAGTCAAAGGGTGCAGGTGGTAGTACAAGAGCCATGAAGTCTTGTGCGAACATTTGCTGTGGATGGCTGCATTAGGGACACTTCACCATGTTGGTTGGGGGGGCAGGCCCCCATGGTATCATTTCATACCCCTATAAAATCAGCTCAGCAGCTCAAAGGCAGGCAGGGTTAAAAACAAAACCATAGATGGATGCATTATGATGACCCTGGCATTCTTTCTTCCCTCCAAGGTTATGGGGAGACACATACAAAATAACTATCAGGGCTTCCAGGCTGGAGGGATGAGAATGAAGGGACACATCTAGGAGATCCCTCAATTGCAGTAACCCTGAAGAAGAAGGTGAAAAGAGGTCATCTAGGGCTTGAAGTCAGCAGCAGCTAGTCAAAAACAGAGAAACATATAAACAAACAGTATAACAAACAGACATACAAGCACACAAACAAAGTAAACAAATAAGGATTTCATTATTTCCAGTTTTAGCTACCCAGGGAACACTAACAATTACCTTACCCTTCTGACCCAGGTCTAAGAAAGACCACTTCACTTAGTTGTTTAGCAAATAAATACATACAAATAACATATACTGATACTGCAAACAGAAAATGAAAATATACAGAGCTCTGTTTTTCCTGTTGTATACATTTAAATTCATATTTTGTTTAAATTAGAGTTTTAAGGAAGACCATTGTGGATTAAGTGTACATGTTATATATCTTTTAGTTGTACATTTCTAGCAATGCCCCCAAAAAGAGTGACTGCAAATCTTTTTTTTTTCAGTTTGATAACTTATCTGTCATTTCATTTCCCACTAAAAATGAAAGTACCTACCTATTTTACTGTAGTAAGTAAAAGTAAGACACTTGCATCAGAACTCATAATGACAGTCTTTTACTGTTGATGGGGATTCCCTATCTTCATGCACTATGTGTAGGGACCAGTGGAACAGCCAGTGGCAGATAGCCTAGATGGATGTGGGATACTATATGTGGCAGTACTCAGGGAAATGCATAAAGTTGTATATTGACAGCACACATCCTGAAAATACTCCACCGTACATGGTGCAGTTGGAACAACTTTCAAGGGATTCTTCATTCTGAAAGGCCAGCAGAACATGGACTTAGGGATGGGGGTCACTGATTAGTACACATCTACTATGCTTGGAGAAAGAGGCTGACCATTAACATTGCTGGGGTGGAATGGTGACTGCTGTCACAATAACTAGGTAATTAAAAAAATAAATTAATCATGGCGATAAGTATAATGAGAGATACCACAAGCCATCATGCTAGATATTGGCTATTACCAGCCTTGATGAACACCTGGGCAGACTGGGAGAATCCAGTCACAACCATATTGTTTGATTATGCTGTTAGGTACTTGGATCACAGATATGTTGGGAGTTAGTGGGCTGAATAAATTCACTCAATGGCATAAGCACAGGAAATGCTAGTTATAAGCAGGTTAGGATTTCATATATTAGGGAGCTCTGATCACTGCAGAACAGCATGGGTGCTTTTAGGACTTGCTTGGTAGGGCTTGGTTCACTGTTTATCTTTTTGTGTGTAGAGTACAGGGATTCCAGTTGCTACCTGGTGGAGCTAGGCAAAACAAACTGACAATTTCAAAACTAATTGTGGACATGTGATGGGACTGTAGCCACTGCTATACCAGGAGGACTATACAATGTTCTGTGCTGAATATCTGTCCTACTAGCACTTTTGAATAACAAAGAACTCTTCCAGTATGTCATATTCCACAGAGAAGTCTTCTTATCAAGTCTTAGACCAACACAGCTGTATGCCATTAAGCAAACTGTGTGCACCCTTTCCAGAGCAATGGTGCTAATGTGCACAGTCTGCAGCAGGTGTGTGTGTGTGTGTGTGTGTGTGTGTGTGTGTGTGTGTGTGTGGGTGTGTGTGGGTGTGTGTGAGTGTGTGTGAGTGTGTGTGTGTGTGTGTGTGTGTGTGTGTGTGTGTGTGTGTGTGTGTGTGTGTGTGTGTGTGTAGTGCGGGGGGTATTACTGAATTAGGAACCATGAATATTAGTGCCTTATGACCAGGGCAATTCTGTGCAGAGTCTGTAACAATTGTGTGTGTGTATTGGGTATTACTGAACAACTGCCTTATGACCAGGGCAGTTTTGGGCAGAGTCTGCAGCAGGTGTGAGTGTGTGGGGGATATTACTGAACCAAAAATTGTGACTATCAATGTCTTACAACTAGATCAGGTTTGTTGATATAGATATAGGATGTTCATGGATTAAGAGCTGGAGAAAGGGACTGTAACTCTCTTTAGTGACCACCTTCTTGAAGGAGCATTCTCTGCTGCTTACATCTTGCTCCGAGATGAACAAATATACTGTGTGAGTCTTTTTTGTTGGGAAATGAATGGTCCTTATAGAAAGAGCAGCAAGATGATGTAATTGCATATCTACATTTCTTGCCAATTCGTAAGGCACTCATATTTACAGCTTGTGGTTGAGTAATGCCCCAAACACAGATATACCTGCTGCAGACATAAGCATAGGAGAAAAAAGAATGCAACAAAAATGACTGAGGCATTTATTTACGTATTGATTTCAATTTGTTAACTAGAGTAATGCACCAAACTCAAATCTCAGATTTCAGATATTGTTTGTAAATATAAAAACAGTTACATGCATGTCATGATTCCATTATACACATCCAGTGCTTGCTTGTGTTTGAGCTGAAGAACAGTGGTGGTTAAAGAAGATCTGCAAATAAAAAATAGAAACAATGAGGCAGTTAGCAGGTAGCAAGCATAAGAGTAATTATCCAGTATATTCAGAATGCTACACCACCTAAGGTCGTTGGTAGTGAGACATGTTTCCTATTCTGATCTAACATTTCCTTCTCTGATCTAACATTTCCTTCTCATGCTTATATGAGACAATGCAGCACAAAACACTGCAACATATTGCACACTTAAGCTTTGTTTTCATTACGTTAACATAATATTATTAAAAGCATTGTGTTCTGATGAGCAACATTCTTACACTTTCTGTGTGCACAATGACTGAAACATCACTGCTTTGGACTTTTTTTCAGTATTTTAACATTTCATTGCATTTTCAGTTTACGTAACAAATATTTCCACGGATTTACTAAACTTTCGTGAAGGACTAGCTTAGTCCTGCATGGAAGCGCCCATCTAGGAGCAGGAAAGCAGCGCGTCATGCATATTAATAAGGCGCACTGCCCGAGCTCCTAGGCTTACACGGAGCATGTATGAGTGCAGGGAGCGTGTCTGAGAGCAGAGCTCTCAGAATAAACAAGCCCCTGCAATGTAGAACAGGAGAAAGGGGCAAGGAATGAGTGACAACGCTCATAGGTGTCCACATATCCCCACCAACAGTCCCCCATGTGTACAACAGCAACAGTACATAAAAATAAAATGAAGAAACACATTTTTTTTTTTAAATATTTGATTAAAGCTAACCGTATGTGCACGGGTGTGCCCATCGCTTAGCTATGGTTAAAGCAGCTTAAAAGGCTGAAGAGGATAACAAGACAGATATATACAACTGAAGCAGCATAGCAATAGTGTACTGGGCAGAGCATTTGCCTTATGAGCAGGCATTCCTGGTTTGAGTCCCATTACAACACATTTCATTTTCCATGGCAAAGCATGTTATGACCAAAATTTTGTTGCGAAACCCACTAAATAACATATATTTATGAACTGGAGTACTGCAGGAAATGCACATGTGAAGTGTTACTGTCATAATAAATAAGGCACTAGTAAGCAGGTTTAAGCACAAATAAGCAGTACTAAGCATATTTAAGCACTAGTAAGTGGGCTTAAGCCCATTTGCACAGTGGTAAGCAATGCCTACACACGTTAAGCAATTTAGAAGCTAACTGAGTGCAAGAAACTATAACCAGAAGTTAGCAGTGCTTACCTCCATGCAAACTCACTTACAACTGCTTTAAAGTGCCTTAATCACTCTGTATCCAACGGCCTGTGTTCTGCCCAGCAGCAAAATAAGCAGCCTCTGCAAAGCTCAAACCCAGTAACCTGCATACCATAGGCAAAGTGATTTATCACTAAGCCATGATGTTTTCAGAAACATATCATCCAGCCCAGTCATGCAACAATACAGAGAATGTATATCAACATCTAGATGTAAGTGTGTAAATATATTAATATCTAAACACATAGTCAGACACACTGACGTCCCGCTCACCAGACTGAGTAAGGAGAAGGTCACAGTAAGCTGTCTGTCGGGTGCTAGAATCCGCCACATAACGCATGCACTCAGGTCTCTCAACAGCAGGTACAAGTACGACTCAATCATTGTCCACGCTGGTGTTAACAACCTGAGATGTACCTCCTTGGACTACATGAAAAGAGACATAGAGGAGCTCTCTGATTATGTAGCCCAAGCAGGTATGACCCTGACCTTGAGCAGTATCCTATCTTCACCAAGAATGATGCCACAATACAGAGATAAGATGATCAGCTTTAACAATTGGCTTAAACTCTAGTGTCATTCAAAGGGGATCCAATGTCTGTCTGCCTGGGATGACATGCTAGACAAGCCACGCTGCTTCGCAAGGGACGGCTTGCACTTGTCACCCCTGGGATTCCGGATTTTGGCAAAGGCTCTTGCCACCCCCATAGTGCCTATTTTAGGCAAGGATCAAATTCTAAACCTACCACCCTAGAACAAAACAAAGGAAAAAAACTAAGGGTAATGCTGCTCAATGCCAGAAGTCTCAACCTCAAGATGCACGCACTAGAGGCCCTTCTCAGTATGCAGAACATCGATGTCTGCGCTGTGACAGAAACCTGGTTCAAGGCTCCTGAGAGCACCCCAGCACTATCAGGTTTTACCTCATATCATGCGTTCCGGCCCCAAAACCTGGACAATACCAAGAAAGGAGGAGGGGTATCCATATTCATCAAGGACACCCACACCTCAAGATTGGTGGCATCGCACGATGCATCGGAAACCATCCAGGTGCAATTAACCATAGGCAAGACTGCTCTGCAATTTGTAGCATGTTACAGGCCACCCTCGCAAACTCAGGAACCTCATATGGCCTTCCTGAAAACACTGGAGGGATAAATGTATCTCCGAACACCATCATACTAGGTGACTTCAACTACCCTAATATAGACTGGGAACACTACTCAAGCCCAAACACTCTAGCCCAAAAGTTCCTGGAATTCATAAACTCAAATGCCATGGAACAACTAGTCACCATCCCCACAAGAGGAGAAAACATACTTGATCTCATCATCACGAACATGGGAGCACAATGTTCAACGCTGGAAGTATACCCCTCACTGGTGAGATCTGATCACAAACTAATCTCGCTGGAGGTCCTCATCCCGCCCCACCCGAAATGAAAAAGACCACAGTAAAGAACTTCTCGAAAGCCGACTTCACACTTCTAAAGACTAGTGTGGTCTCCTTTAAGGCCCCTGAGCCGGCGGTTAACATTACTCAAACCGCTGAATCACTTACAAATGCCTTCTACCAGCACCTGCAGGGCTGCATGGATCAGGCAATCCCAAGCAAAACAAAGACTCTTTGTACCAAAGGCAAGCGTCCAGTCTGGTGGACCCCAGCCATAAACAAACTCTACAACAAAAGGAGAAAGCTACTACAAGATAGAGCAAAATCCTTAAAAGGTAAGACACCGCTGATCACTATAAGTAAAAAGCTAAGAGCTCTCATAAAATCATCCAAAGCTAATTTTGAGAAAAAAATAGCTAAGGACTCTAAAGACAACGATGAGGCATTCTTTAGCTATGTCAGAAACCTAGGAGGAAACTCCCAGATATGCTCAGAATTAGTTCAAAATGATGTGAAGATTACTGATCCTACAGACATTGCCAACATACTGGCTGAAATGTTCAGTGCAAACTTCTCCCCCCCCTCCCCCCCTAAAGGAGAGATATCTATACCAAATGATTGTAGCCCCCCAAACATCTCTAATGCCCAGGTGAGAATTGCTCTCTCCAAGGCAAAGAACACAGCATCCATGGGACCTGATGGTGTCCCCGGCTGTGTGCTCCATGAACTCAACGAGGAATTAAACCCACAGTTAGGACAGCTGTTTAATCTTAGTCTCACCACCGGATCGCACCCAGGAGTGGCGCAGCGACTGTGGTCCCACTCCACAAAGGCGGTGCCTCCACCGACCCTGGAAATTACCGTCCCATTAGCTTGACAAGCCTTATCTGCAAAGCCATGGAGAGGATCATAATGGATCTCATAAATAAAGACATAGGGAACTTGCAGACTTTGGATCCAACCCAGTTTGGCTTTGTCAAAGGCAGATCATGCCTTCTAAACTTGGTTGACTTTTTCAAACAGTCACCAAGGCCATTGACGAGGGAAAGGCAGTCCATACAGCCTACCTAGACCTGGCGAAGGCTTTTGATACAATACCTCACTCGGGTATCATTGAAAAACTCATCAACTTAAATGTAAACCCATACATTACAAGATGGGTTGCAAACTGGCTGAGTGACAGAACCCACAGGGTCAGAGTTGCTGGCGCCATGTCAGACTCAAAGCCTGTCACAAGTGGTGTCCCACAGGGCTCTGTCCTGGGCCCACTCTTGTTTGGCATCTACTTTTCTGAAGTACAAGCAAACACAGGAGGGTTATGGCTGACAAAGTTTGCAGATGACTGCAAACTGGGCGCCGTAGTTGAAAACACATCCGACACAGATATCCTTCAGAAGGGTCTCACAGAAACAGATAACTGGTGCCAGAGCCATGGCCTAAAGTTAAATGCCAAGAAATGCATAGTCATACCCTTCGGGAAAAATAAGGTTACCCCTAGCTACCATATAGGTGGCAATCCCCTGAACACAGAAGAAGTTATTAGGGACCTGGGAACCCAGGTTGACAGTAGCCTTTCATTCGACACTCATATTGTTAAAGTAGTTAGGAAGACCTTCTACATTGCCCATCTTATCATGAAGGGATTCACATCTAGATCAAGGGAAGTCATAGTCTCCCTATACTCATCACTCATCAGACCAATGATCGAGTACAATGCCCCATTCGGAATGTATCTGACCCGACACTTGCAGCAGCTGGAGAGGCCACAAAAGTTCCTCACCAAAAGGATAAAGGGTCTCAAAAATCTGTCTTATGCTGCCCGACTGAAAGAACTCCAGTTATATTCAGTTGCTTACCGCTTGCTCAGAGGTGACCTATGCCTGACATACAAGGCCATGTCAAACCCAGATTTGATGAACATGCTTCATCTCAAAAAATCTAGATCCCTCAGAGCCACAAGGGCGGGAGTCTTAAACCTCGACACGGTTATTAATAGGACGTGCTGGAGGGATAGATTCATCACCCAAAGACTCCCTATGCTGTGGAACAAAATCCCGGTTTATGTGAGGCAGAGCACCTCGCTGGCCGTGTTCAAGAGGAATCTTGACCAATGGATGGGAGATCGCAGATACACCCCAGGGGTTACCTCAGTGTCACTGCTCGACAGAGGCACAGCAAAATAATGGGCATAGTTTCTCCAAACTAAAGGGGTGGCGTAAGCCACAAAACTATGGGCTAGGCTTATAAATGCCCTCGGGCAGATAGCCTAGTATGAACCTATGAACCTATGAACCTATGAACAACATATCTATATATGTAGATATATATATATATATATATATATATATATATATATATATATATATTTATATTTAGAAATATATACATATATATAAATATATATGAACATATATGCATGCAAATGCCTACATCGACACATATATATGTCTACACCTATATGTCTACATATACACAGCAAGATACATATATGTACGCAGATATATATTTATGTAGGTATATACGGACATAGTTTTTTATAGATATATATATATATATATATCTATATATATATATCTATATATATATATATATATATATATATATATATATATATATATATATATATATATATATATATATATATATATATATATATATGTAAGCAGATATATATATATATATATATATATATATATATAGGTATATGTGGCCATACATCTGTAGATAGCAATGGTAGATCAATCAACAAATATGTCCACATGCACCAGTAATGGGGTTGAGAGGCCCCAAATATACGTCTTGTACGAATTGGCATACCGCCCCCCCCACACAGCCAAACACGTTCACCCTGCAATACCACCACCAAGTGTTGCAGATCCCATAATCAGGACCTGTCATGTCATGGGCACAAGATGTTAACAGTACTACATCCCACCTGTGTGATGTCAGGCTGGTATTGATAACATATCATGCAGTACAGTCTGGCTCCCATAGGAAATGTAAAATGTGGAAGCTATCAACATCCTCAGGATACATATACACAGACACATATATGCAGATACACACACATATATATATATATATATATATATATATATATATATATATATATATATATATATATATATATACTTGTGACTACACATACACACACAGAGATATGTACAGCTAGATACTTATGTAGTAGGCGCACACAATATGGTACAGCCACTATGACTAAAGTTAACACCCTAACAACTGGACACTGGATGAGCCACCCAGACAAATGCAATTCATTGCCTGCAATATATACCCAGAGAGAGGTCATAGGATAAACACCACACACAGGTTTGCAGAAATGGAATACCTTTATTTGTGTACTATAGCAGATTTATATGCCATGTCATATAGCTGTTCAGACACTGACATCCATATCAACAGAGTAATGCAACTGTGAAACAGTTATACTAATCCATTAGTCTGGAAAGGTCCACAACTGTTGCTGTCCAGGCCAAGCCCTTCAAATCGTACAAGAGTAAAGACAGACTGAGCCACAGGATACCACACAATCAACCAAAGGTGATGCAGGTATATAGTCCAGCAGCCTCTATCTACACTCTGTACACAATCACTAGGTGGTAAAGACTTCAGTTGACCAAATGGGATGTACCTGTTACATAACAAGGCATAACTGACACCATCACAGGCACACTGGCAAACAGAACAGTCTGTATGGCAGGAGGCAGTAGGCCTGCAGTAACCCACTTTATGTAAGTAATGTCAAGATAGGTGACATGTATGGCACAGTACATCCAGATACCTTAAGGCAGCTCACCCCTGATAAACCCGCATTTTGTAACAGCCTAGGTTATGTGTGGTGCACCCCCCCCAGACTCAATAATACAAGGCCATATACCACTGTTACATGCACTGGCCTCCGGAGTGCATATGAGCACACATGTATTGTGTAGGTGAAGCCCACACATATATGGCCCCAGCCCCACTGTATGTGTGGGGGATACAACAGCAGTGGACTGCTGGCAGGCATGGCAGTGTGGTATATGTGCATATGTATCACTATCTGTATATGTGTAGACATATACTGCTCTGTATATGTATATATCCGGGTGTGTATATGCATATCTATGTACATATACACACCCATCTTTATATGTTGATATGTACATGTGCATTTATCTATATAGATTTCTAAATAATCATATGTACATATATATTCATCGTATGTCCTGAACATGGGGTGTAGCCCTAACTCAGCCTCTATAGTCCTACGTTCATATTGCAAGGGGATGTCAGGCATATTAGCAGACTATTGCTACTTTAATAGGGATTGTCTGCATAGACATGGTGTGTGCGTGTGTGTGTGTGTGTTTGTGTGTGGGAGGTCACATCTGTTTTTCACATGTGTGCTATTGGCTACTGACATACATCCTAAGAGCATCATAGTACAGTACCACTGCTAGCACGTAATGCTCCTGTGGACTACAGCAGAGATATTGGCCAATAGATGTGGACATTCTGACACATTCTGTACAGTCCAGAGGTATACACAGAACCCCTTAGTGCAAAACATGTGGACCAAGCCTGACAATATGAATGTTAACAGCCATGTAGATGGGTATAACATATAATGACTGGTATACAGTTACCCCCATAGGTTATGCATTCACACACCCCTGTCTGTCCTGGCACATAATAACTGCTGGTACAGAGGTGCCATGGCCATATACTACCCACTAGTTATTGACATACATCTGTACAGCATTCCACCTTTCTGTCTGACATACATGACTGTTAAGGGAGGCCCAGCAGCAGTACATCTGGCAAGTATCTGGACATGACACCTCACTGGGTAAGTACACTAAGCTGCTAGGCATGTAATAAAGCACTGTGTTGGCTACAGGCAGACTGGCTCAACACTGGCCTACATCTTCTATGGGGGAATGCACATGTACCTGCATATATAGCAGGCTCTACAGGCATGTCACAGCACAGGGTAAGATACACCTGTGTGAAAGTGCATAACCACAACCAATGTGAACACAGCCACAGCCACATATGGTAAGCTAGCATAATATTACAGTATATGGACTATCTGTTCAACACTATCCTCATATGTGCCACTCACACACTAACCCTACATATACTGGGCCACTACATGGTGTGGTCTAATGCCCGTCTGTGATATGGGACATATGTGTGTATAGCCCTACAAACATGTAAGCCAATACGGTAACATACAGTGGAGCAGCATGTAACATCAGATAGGACGGGACCTAGGATGATGACAACTACCATAGTCTGTACACAGGCCAAGGTACATATTAACAATACACACACTATCGACATTCACCATAAGTACACAGACCTCAGTACTGTACAAACAACCACAGTATGTCCAGGTTATGTCATCAAATATAACCCCTACTGTACATAACATGTGTAGCAGTGTGATATCTCACTGGCTTGTTATTAGATATGATGACACTAATTATGGTGTACAGCACATATGCACCTTTTAATGCATGACATATGTACAAAGGTTGACTGAGTTGTGGCTGGAAGCATATACACAGGGCCAATATTGACATGTTCCTGTGATAACATCACACCTTTACTGTTGTAACAGGGTTTGTTGCAACATATGTCCTATGAGGGATATGAAGTCAGTAACTGTCACAGCTTTCACCATCTACAGACTGCAATCCTCACACTACCTTCTGCAGTTCACAGATACATGTTCTGTGGGTAACACATGACACCAAAGTCACCACACACTGCCCAGTCTGCAGATGACCCTACAGAATGGGAGCCCTCAAAAACATACAACTGACATGGCAGGTATTAATACATGTAGGACAGCCATATCCTCACACACCCTGTTAAACCAACATTACTCTGAATGCAGTATAGCAGCACTTACAGTCTGTAGTCAGGTCAGGCACATCCCCCTCCTGTGTGTTGGCCTGTTTGCACAGTGTATGTTGTCAGAGGTAAATTCCCAATCCATCTGAGATGCTGTTTGCCAAACAACAGAATGAGTTCCTGCTCAGAATTAATAAAAAGGACCAACACAAAAATGATGCTCCTAGATATTGGAATGTGTTTCCATGCAATTGGCTATGGGAATGTTACCACAGCTGTTCCACATGCAATCAGCTAGGGAGGGCTGCAATTCGTGCAGAGGCCATCAGCTGATCATGAGCATTACCTAAAATGCTCATGCTACTGCCTAAGCAAAGCAGGTGTAGGTCTCCACATCCACCAGTGAGAGAGGCAGACAGAGGCAAAGACAAGTCAGGGAGGGGTGGTAGAGTTAAACTTAAGCATAGCAGCCACTGTTTATTTAATTGGTGCTCTGACTATATAAACTGTTTTTAAATTCTGTATGTTACTCCTTGAAGGCTAATTGTGTCTGAGGCGCTAGAGGAATAAATTATTTTTTCAGTGGCTGCTGTGTTTTTCATTTTGTGGTGAAGCAATTCAGTGCTTTTCTTCATTTGTGTTACTATTAAACTTAAGCATGTTTGTGTCACACACCTTCCAGCACAGGGTATCAAACCCCTGACAACTATGCAGTGCTATCACATTTCTATGTAGTTATTGGATGCACCACATAGGTTACCTGCTCTGGACCCCTCAGAACATATATTTGATGGTGAGTGACATCTGCAACAAGGATATGGTAGCTATAGGGTAGGTGAAGTACACGTCCCTGTCCGCACGAACAGGTGCCAGCGTCAACACAGCCACACTCTCACAGGGATGCACACACATTGACACATTTGGCAGGGCCAGGATTACAACTCATCACTAGTGAGATTGCCACAACACATTACTGTGCAGGTATCACATGTACCACACAGGCCATACGGAGGTTATATGGGCAAAGCATATGGGGAGGTGTCTGACATCAGACAGCATGCTTCAGTATGCCATAGGGGGTTGTAGTGAGTGTGGATGTGATCATATGCATCATGCAACACACACACAAACACACAGGGTGCCAGTACTGACATGCATGGGTGCATGTCTGCACAGGTGTGCGGTGGTCAACTGTGCCAGATGGCTATACAAGGCTAGGTGATGGATATACCTTGGCATCAGGCCATGTGACAATGGTCTGCATTGTGGCTGAGGGCTGTAGTTTCTACATTTGTCCACACAGGTGGGTATTGTAACCACCATTCAGTTACCTGGGGTCTATTGCATGTGGCCAATGCTGTGAATTGCTTGCCATGTATGTGTTCCTTAGACCATGACATGGACGGTGTTTGGGATGTGCAAACCTCCCACATGCATGTGCAGTGACATGTGGAACTGTACCTGGGGTGTCTGGCCCATGTCGTGAACATAGATTATCATCAGATGTGCCAGTCCTGGCTATCTGTGGTGGACACTGGTAATGGACAGTAGGTTTACCCTGCACCTACATTGATAGCATGCTAATAGCATTCCCTGGTGTCAGTGGCATCTGTCCATACAGGACATGTTTTCAGGCATGGGATGTCCTTTGTGGGTGATGTGATGGCACCACAGGTGTTGCAGGTGTCCAGTGGGGGAACATGAGGAAGGTGCACTGTCTGCATGTACATACCTATTGGACAGATAAACAGGGTGCCATGCCCTCTGTAGCCCACTGCAATCACTCCATAGTTACTATCAGTGCCCAATGTGCAGTGTACTACCCACATATTGGCTGTTGTCTAGGTGTGTGTGTGTGTGTGTGTGTGTGTGTGTGTGTGTGTGTGTGAGACATGGGTGGAAAGTGTGCTCTTGGTAATACTGGGGTTGCTAACTGTGATTGCCTGGCCTTGATGTTACATGTGTGGGTATGGATTTGCACCCCCAGCCTCTCGGCTATTTCACATCTGTTATCCCTGTATGGTGAACATTGTGATATATACTAGGGCAACCATATAAGAAATTTGCAAAACCCACTCCACAGTGGGCCAATATATCACACACACGATACAAGTTACAAACACACACATCTGTCATGTCTGGGAGTAGAACTCCTACCTAACTACTTTATTACACTATAGCACTACGCAGTTAGAGCATACACCACAGAGATTACTGGTGTACTTCTTCCCCAAAGGTGTGTATCAGATGACATCAGAGGCTTGGCAAAGTAGGACATTCAAATTGTAGTGAATGTGGCTAGGCTAAAATGCATTGCTCTCTACACAGACAGTAACACACACACACACACACACAAAACATCCACAACCGACATGTGTGGGTATAGAACCCCTAGCAAAGGTCTATGTCACACTACAGTATAGAGCTGTTATAGAACACACCACTTGGATGATTGGAGAAATTTTTCTCCAAAGGTGTATTTCACAATGAATGACATCAGCAGGATTGCCAATGCAAGGCATTTGAAATGTACTGAGCGTGACTAGCCTAAAATGCATTGCTCCCTATGCAGACATTGAAACACACACAAAACATCCAGAGCTACCATGGGTGGGAATAGAACCCTCCCAGAGTTCTATATCACACTACAGCAGTATGCAGTTAGAGGACGTGCTACAGAGATGACTGAGCTACAGCTTCCCAGAGGTGTATTTCTTGGTGGATGACATCAGCAGCCTTGCCAAAGATGAGCATTTGAATTGTAGGGAGTGTGACTACCATAAAAAGCATTGCTCTTTGCACAGACAGACAGACACACACACACACACACACACACACACTTGCTAAGTCTGAAATTAGAACAGCTACCTAAGTAACTTATCACACTACAGCAGTATGCAGTTACATAACACGTTATGGAGATTACTGGGCTACAACCTTCCCAGAGATGTATTAGTAGGTGGATGACATCAGCAGCCTTGCCAAAGTTGAGCATTTGAATTGTAGGGAGTGTGACTACCCTAAAAAGCATTGCTTTCTACACAGACAGACACACACACAAACAGTTGCCATGTCTCGGATTTGAACTCCTACCTAACTATTTTATCACACTACAGCAGCATAAAGTTATGGTACATGCCACAGAGATTACTGGGTTGTAGCACTCCCAAGGGTGTATTTCACAGTGGATGACCTCAGCAGTCTTGTCATAGTATGGCTATGGGGAGGGCAGTGTGTGTGCATGGGTCATAACTCATTCATCTAGAGGTTGACGTGCCACATGCAGGCACACACAGGATCATATTTCACAGGTACGTGTATACAGCTGCTAGATGACTACTTCCTTGTACAGTCATGTTTCACAGCTGGCACATGGACCAACAGTCTGCAATGCTGAGAGATACTGGTGGCTAGTATCTGCAGTGAGTGACATCTGAACCTCATGTGGTTGAGGCCGTTTGGCTGTGTGCTGGGTGGAACAGGCCTGGATGGCTCCTTGTCACAGTCACCCTCTTCCACACATCTATGTACATCTACCTTTGGCTTATTATAGTGTGTCGTCCTTACATATATGTCTGTATTCCTATCCACTGTGTGTGCAAGGCATGAGTGGTGCATACTGAAGAGTGTCTGCACTAAGAACTGTAACTGCCAGATATGTCTGGTCCACTGGTTTTAGAGACATGGCCTTCATGTATTTAAGTGTGTGAGCATGTCTGGTATGACCTTCTGTATTTAATGTGTGGATCAAGTCCAGGTAGTTTGTACTGCAGTGCTAACCTTGGTTTTGTACACCAACAGGTGGCATGATGTTTCTGCAGGATATCCATCAAGCATTTGGCATTGACTGTTCCTACATTTCAGCATAGGATGGGGGGGCTCAGCCGACTATTTCTACATTTCCATGCAGGATGGGGGGGGGGCACATCTGACTCTTATTACATTCCTATGTAGGGTGGGGGGCTCACCTGATTATTTCTATGTTTCTGCACAGGGTTGGGGGGCACACCTGACTATTATTACATTACTCATAGGGGGGCACACCTGTCTATTTCTACAGTTCTACTCAGGATTGGGGGGGCACACCTGACTGTTACTACATTACTATGTAGGATGTGGGACGGGACACCTGACACTTGTACACATTCGCTATGATTGTATTGATATGTCAGGTACTCCATTTCATTCTGTATTGTTAACTATCATGCTGACTAGAGGCATACCAGTGTACTACAGATCGTGGCTTTGGTTGCCCTACCTATTATTGTCTGACTTCCTACCCTTAGAACTAACATCCCACTGCCTGCCCTGCTGTAGTCTGTCTGTGTAGGCCTGGTGGGGAGGTTATCCATAGCCATCATTCAGGGGCCATAACACAGGTTCTGTTTGGGTTTGTCTACACCTGTCCTGCTGGCTGAGACTGTTATTGGGTATGTGAACTGCCCTGACTGGCATGTGTGGGTCATATGGACACACATGTCACTCAGCACATTTCCTGCAGTGGATTTTGTCAGCCTGTGTAGTACTGTCTACTATGGTGACTTCAGTATGTGTTACAGATGTTATGGTGCCACTATGGGTGTCTACTGTCTGCTGCCATAACATTCAGCACCCCAATTCCCTTGCATGCTCACATCCATACCATAGATACAGGTAATGACACATTCTACTCCATTTGGCAATTGGTAGGTTGAGTGACTTACCTTGAGGGTGTGCCAGACTTGTGAATGGTGCTGGAGGGCTGCCTGTGTCAGATGCACATAGTACACTCCCTATACATGGCTGAGCACAGGTAGTACCATGTTTGGTATCCCTTTTACTGTATGTGTGAATCAGAGAGAGGTGTCATTCCCCAGGTCTCTACTGTGTCAGTGTATGTGCTATGTGTTGTCTCTTTGCTGCAGCCTTGGCATACTGGGTATGCCTCCATCTGCCTACTGGGGCAGGCTCAGGTTGTTCCTCCTCTGAGTCACTCTGTGCCTGTGCAGGCCTTGACATTGGGAGGGGGGGCTGTGTAGCCCTGCCCCATGCTGTTCCTGCTGCAGCTGTTTCCACAGGATCATATTGTGTAGCATAGCACATGCCATAACAATGTGGGTATATGTAGCTGGTAACTACTGCAAGGCTCCACCAGATGTGTCCAGACACCGGAACCATGACCTAAACATCCCAAACACACGCTCTATTATAAGTCTTGCAAGGCTCCACCGGATGTGTCCAGACACCGGAACCATGACCTGAGCATCCCAAACACATGCTCTATTATAAGTCTGGTCTGTGCGTGTGCCTCATTATGGTGTTCTTGTTTAGGTGTGTGTGCATTTCTGATGGGTGTCATCAGCCACAGCTCCAGTGTGTAACCAGCATCCCCCACTAGGTGTCCGTAGGGGATGTACCCATTGGCAAATCTCTGGTACAGCTGCGTCAGATGCCATATGTGGGAATCATCATAGCTTCCAGGGCAGCCAGCACACACATTCATTATAATGCCCTGGGCATCACATACGACCTGGCAGTTGACGGAGGGGATGCCCCTGCGGTTGATGTATGCCCTGATCACAGGGTGGTGCTTTGATGTGTATATGCGCACAGTCTATAGAACCCTCTACCTCAGGATATTATGTTATTTGGTAGAAGAGACGCATATTGCTGGCCAACACCTCACGGGTGTTGAGGAAATATATGTGCTCACTAGCATGTGCTGACATGGCATCCAGGAACTGGTGGAATACTCTGGATGCTGATGCCTGTGAGATCCCCATGATAACCCCAGTTGAGCTTTGGGAGGTACCTGTGGCTAGTATTCCTAGGCCTACACATACCTTGGTATCCACTGGGATGCGTTCCCCTCGGTCAGTTTGGTGTGTCAGGTGTGGCCGGCACAGCTCAACAATTTTCTGTAGGAGGTCTCTGTCCACCCTATAGCGCTCCACTATCTCCAGATCATGTAGCCCCTGGTAGGTTACCCTGGGTCTGTACACTCTTCTCCGTATCCTCACTGTGGGTTGTTCAGCAGCATTCACATCCTCACCATCCTCAGCCCCTTGCACATGTTGTTCTATGTTGCCTGCTGCGGCCCTTCTCATTTTGTAGGTTTGTTTGTTAAAATGTCCCTGCTTGTATACACAGGTGGTGTAGAGTGTGGGAAAACCAGAGGGGAAGGTGTTTGCTTAGTCTATAGTAGTTTTCTGGGCTGGTCTGGTCTGCTGCCTGTGTAATTGGCTGATTCTGATACATTTCACCTGCCAGCTAAGCTAGTTCTCCTTGATTACCTTCCTACTGCTATTTTCCCTTCCCATTGCCTTCCTGTTTAAGCTCATGTGCACGCCGCACAAACAGAGTGCTCAAATGTGCACACTGCTCCTATTTCCTGGTTTTACTTATTTTTTCTTCCTGTAAAACCTAGTGTGCGGCGCGCACACCCACTTAAGCTTTGTAAAGAGTGCTAAGCAGGTTTAGACACACCCCCTAGCTTAGCTGCGCTAAGCTAGGAGCAAACCCGAGCCACAGGGCTCCAATCCGCTTACAGTATACCTGACACACACCCCCATGATGTCACCTAACTCCTATTCTTGTACCAAGCTATTCCTAGTCTTACACTGTTGGGATCGGACACAAATGCTGGGGAAAACTAGGATTCACTATCCTTTCCCTCATTATCATAGGATTGCCTGCTAATGCATAGCTACATATCTCACACTGAGCCTCCCCCCTTAGCAACCACTACTCACTGGCCATGTTGTCTTTTGCCTGCCATTGACTTGCATGGCAGCATACTGATTTTAGTTGGAATGCTTAATTTAGGTTAATTTTTTTATTTTCCCCCCGATCCTGTTTGCGGGCTGCTGCCCTATGCTTAAGATCAGCTAAAAAAAATAAAAGTTGATTTCTGTATTTTTTTTTGTTTGCAATGCCAATGGCCTTATACTTGGCCATTGGCATGCTTACTACATGATTGCAGCCTTTATTTGGGGCTGTCACAGCTCCGTTTTGGATTTTGCAGAAATGTACTCGGTTACTAACCGAGTACATTTCTTCAGATAGCACTAGTCTTGCATGGACTGTTGCAAGCTTCCTGGATTGCAAAATCACCTCATTTGTATATATTTCTCCTGAAAATAGGGTGAGTTGCATACCAGGGCTTAGTCTGTGCAGGATTAGTGCAGGAGCGCTCGTGCACGCCCCTGCAGGCTGTTCCTGGATCACATGGCAGACATATTGCCTGCTTGAGCTCCTGCACCAATCTTGCACTCCATGCAGTCTTTTGAGAATCTGGGGGATTATCAGTTAACCTGACTTGTTTGCAGGACTAAATTCTACATATGGGTTAACAGTCATACATTGGTTGGAGGTGCTATTATTAATCTTAACCATAGGCAAGCGGATGATAATTTAAGCCTAAATTTAGTTCAGAAACCAAGCAAAACAAGTCTATTTTCAGTCTTGTAAAGTCAAACAAACAGCAATTAAATCCACTTACAATTATAATCTTGCTTTGCAATAGTATAACTAACATTATGTGCATCTATTATATTGCAGAAGTTTTTTAGTTCTCTGCCTTCACTTGGCCACCAACTTGCTAGCCTTATTCTGGAGAATTTTATATCCAAGGCCTTTGATTTGTCTAAATGTAGTCTTGCATGTTTGCCCAATTGTTATTTAATCAATGTTCCCTTAATGAACTGTTAAAGCACCCACACTTTATCAAGGTATTACTTTTTCCCATGTGATGCATTTTAAAACATATGGGTATTTAAAGTATTAATATACCTGACTTCAGTACAAGTGAAAGCATTTGGGCAGTTTGGCCACTTATTCATTATACTGTTTACTCACATTAAATGTATTAATCACTTTCAATGCAAGTAACCAGTTCTGCTATGAAATGCTGACCTCCCGAAAGCCAGCAAGTCAAAAAGATGAAAAAAAATGCACAAAACTCAGAAGGGTGAAAAAAATTAATTTTTATTGTTTTTTGCAAGGGGGTGGGGCAAGCCTCCCTGCACACAACAAAGTGGTGTGTGTGTGTGTGTGTGTGTGTGTGTGTGTGTGTGTGTGTGTGTGTGTATATCTCAACTCTAAGAAAGGAGAAATCATCCAATGCAAGTGAATCATTGCTGGCTCACACTTAGAAACTGCAGCAGCAATGATATCCTATGGGAAATAGCATTCAGAATTAGGCTACTGACACTCGAGTAGTTTCACCTTGAGCATGTGTAGAGGAGCCCAAATAAAACAACTGTATGTAATAAATGTAGCTACATCTAATAAATCACATCAATGCTTCTGTATTATTATTATTATTATTATTTATTTTCATCGTATGCATTTTAACTCTATAAATATCATTCACATACATGGGGGTAAGAGCTCTGATAAAACTCAGATTGACTGATTTGTGTCTACTTTTTTTCTCTTCACAGGATCTACCCAATGGCTCTGCTTTCTGTACCCAGCTGACCCATTCATTTGTCCATCAGGCTAAGAGTCCTTTGGCCATTTGTTCCCTGAAGAAGGAAAGGGTTAGGTGTCAGGAATCAGGCCAATGTACCAGTACTGCAGACTATTCTACCCCCCAACTCAACACCTTACATACTCCACATTTGCTGCTTGTCAGGAGGTGCGAGCAGGCTACCACATATGAGCAACCTCTTGCCTAAGCAGATTCTTGTTTGCTGTGGCTGATGTAACTACATTCCTTTGCATCTTGCCAATTCAATAAGACAAGCTAGTGAGCAGGTATCTGTTACTCAGCCCTACCTTTCCACACACTGACCCATTAGAACCTGTGCCACAAGTTGAATATAGGTCTGCTGGGGTGTAGCCAGGGCTTTATACCTCTGTGACACAGGGTCAGGGTCACATATTTTAATTTTTGTTATACTGCACAGATAATGATGCACTACATACAAGTAAAAGTGTATAAATCAAAGAGGAACTTATTTACCTTAGTTGGCCATTATTTTAGCTGTTGCATTTTGCAGTTTCTAACCACTGTTATGTGAAACAAAAGATAAGGAGAACTGATTTTTCTCAAGTTAAATCTAGCTAATACCATAGTTAAGGGATATATAAGTAATAAAACGTCTGTTTAAATACATTATCAAGGAAGCTTTGTGTCATGCATTGTTCCAAAATTACAAAGTAAATATAATTTTCTTTCTCTCAGTACAAGTTCTGTAGATACCCACTTACACCAATATATTGTAGCATACTGGAATTACAACTGTCTAGCAATTAATTGTACGTTGCCTCAGAATTGGGAGGGTCTTAATTATCACTAAAGTTAAAATATTAAGGAGCAAGGCTGTCCTAATATTCTAGTTTATCCAGTATTTAAGGTTATTTCTAAATATGTTCTTGTTCTCTTTTGTCAGAAGACTGGAGAAGATAGACTTGAATTTAAATAGCATCACAAAGACTGTATTTAATCACCACAATCCCAGTTTCCACTTGCTGCAAACCAGTAAACTGAAATATAAGCCAAAATACCACAACTGTCACAAACTAAAGCAAACAAAAAAAGAGAGCAGGGAGAGTTGTCGAGCCACATTTATTAAATCAAATTAAACGTTTTTGTCCTGATAAGGTGGACTTCCTCAGAATAACAACTAGCAACACAGCAACTTCTTATATACCATTAAAACACTTAATTGAATATCCAATTAATTAATTAATTAATTAAACAATTAGAAAAAAAGAAACCCTTAAAGCAACAAAGAATAAAAACAAAGAAAAAAAGCACCATACATGCAAGGATAAATGATTACAAATGCATGAAAACAAAGACGTGTATATAGGTTTTCATATATAAAAAATATCGTTGAAATAAAATAAAGATATAAAAACGTGTCATAGAATAACAAAATAGAAAAAAATGCCATTTTGACCATGTAAAATTGGGGTCCAGAGGGGGGCCCTGTAGATGGTTATTTAGACTAGAAAGAGCTCCAGTGGCAGATTAAACTTAATGCCACTGAATACCCTGGATTAAATGAACATTTGTCATTAAGCAGTATGCTTTGACTGCAAGCTGCTTATTTTATGTAATAGGGTTTTTTATATTTTGTTATTTTATGGCATGTTTTTATATCTTTATTTTATTTCAAATATATTTTTTATATATGGCAACCTATATACACTTGTTTGTTTTCATACATTTGTAATAATTTATCCTTGCATGTATGGTGCTATTTTATGTGTTTTTATTCTTTCTTGCTTTAAGGGATTCTTTTTTAATTGTCTAATTGATTAACTGGATATTCATTTAAGTGTTTTAACGGTATATAAGAAGTTGCTGTGTTACCAGTTGTTATTCTGAGAAAGTCCACCTTACCAAGACGAAACCGCTTAATCTGATTTTATAAACGTGGCTTGACAGCTCTCCCTGCTCTCTTTTTTGCTTTCTTTAAGCTGAAATATACTGTGCATGAATGGTATGTATACGTCAGTCTGTGCCTTGGCACACCCCTCTGTCTTCTAAATGATTCAGTTAGATGCTATACAGTGTCACAGAGCAATGCTTCCAACACTGGGGGACTGTCTCTTGTAATCTGCTCCACTCAATGTAACATCCATATACTAATAGGACTAGTGTGTTACCTTTCTCCTTTATTACATCCATAGATTCAATAGTGGAATTTTAGGAGAAACAATGATTGTAATTTTAAAATCTAATGACAATACATGTAGTTGTACCACTGTCATTTCTGGTTTCCATGTGTATTATCCTGTACTTCTAAAGGAAACATGATATGACATAGCTTGTTGTTTAACTATTAACAGATCTACATGTCAGTTAACAATTATCCTTGGATGTCCTGTAATAACCACGGTGAAACAGTCAAGTCAGGTTACTAACTGATAAAACTCTGGCAACAGAAACTGACATTCTTATATCTAGCAGCAAACTGTTAAAAAATGAATGCAACATGTAACTCCCCTGGGTTACATAGATTATTTATTCTTGTACCTGAAAAGTATGAATGACTTAGAAATTAAGAATGCTAATATGTCTGTTGCAGCTAGCATTCTCTACAGAGAAATGGCATGCTATGTGATCAATGTTTCTAGAGGTTTTTCTTGAATAAACATCTTATGAAGTAAAGACTTCAGACCCACAGTGTCAGTCTTGTATACTTACCACTCAGATAAAATATTCAGATGTTACATGATGCCATAAATAAAGAAATATTTATGTAACTGAATTTGCAGAAGTGAAGAACACGTTTGTTTTAAATAAATTATTGTGCATGGAACTACTGAACAGTAATTCTTAGTGGAAAATTTCTCCCTCTGCAACCACCAGAAATTGTTTTCCTGCATGACAAACTAACAGAAAAATAAAATTTTAGATCCAGAAATTCAGTTATTTATTCTCTATGACTGCAATAGTTGAGAAATCTGAAAAAGTGCAGTGCATCTCATCTCTATATGTTACTGGAGAAGTTGGTAATTTAATACTTTGAATCCAAAAAGACCGAGGCACACGTGTACTGGTAAAACTTCACAAACAAACAAAGCACACTAGCAGGAAAAGGAGAAATGACCACAGGACAAGTTGGTTTGAAAATAAATTCCAGGGTTTGGGAAAAATGTTGCCTAGGCCATTATAGAAGCTACTAGAATTTTCAACATTTCTTTCTGAAGAAGTGTCAGTGAGTTTAATATTGGGGACAAAAAGCAGTGTTTATAACAATTTATGTTTAAACAAATTTTTATGCATACTCTGGTGCAATAAATAGTTTATTTACAATGCAACTTGTCCTGCAGTTGTTTCTCCTTTTTCTGCTGGTGTGCTTTGTTTGTTTGTGAAATGTAATACTTTTACTTTCCATAAAGAAAGAAAAAAAGGCAAGATACATCAATTAAAGAGAAGTTCAGGAATTATTGTAACCCTATAAGTAAATATAGCAATAACCCACGCCTGGGTGTGGGTAATGCAGGATTTACCCACGGTTGGTGTGGCTTTGCCCTCGGGACCAAACAAAGACAACCGTGGGTAAATCCCACATTACTCACACCTAGAAGTGGGTTATTGCTATTATACTATGACATTATTTAAGAAAATAAATAATTACTTTTCTTAAATAATGGCATTGTATAATGCCTCTTTGCTGCCCTTCCGCAGCTGTCTGGTATCCGTGGCAGTTCTGATGTACTGCGCATGCCTACGCAGTACATCAGAGCTGTGGCCAAAAGTAATGGAGAAAGCAAGATCTCCATTGCTTTTTACTGTTTTGCTATGTTAAATGGGTTTCACATAGCGAGACAGCTTTAAAATAAGCAATGGAGATGTCCGTTGATTATTTTAAAGCTGTCTCGCTATGTTAAACCCATTTAACATAGCGAAACAGTAAAAAGCAATGGAGATCTTGCTTTCTCTGTTGCTTTTTTTTTTTAAACCTGTCTTACTATGTTAAATGGGTTTAACATAGCGAGATAGCTTTAAAATAAGCAACGGAGATCTCTCTTGCTTATTTTAAAGCTGTCTCGCTATGTTAAACCCATTTAACATAGCGAGACAGGTTTAAAAAAAAACAACGGAGAAAGCAAGATCTCCGTTGCTTTTTACACACTGTGTTGCTATGTTAAAGGAGTTTAACATAGCGAGACAGCTTTAAAAAAAGCAATGGAGATCTCCATTGCTTTTTTTAAACCTGTGTCACTATGTTAAACTCTTTTACCATAGCGAGACAGTGTTTTAAAAGAGACTTATACTAATGGAAAAAGTCCGGGCGACCAGACCTTTTTCCATTAGTATAAGTCGATTTACAACGTGCACGCTGGCCAATCAGCATGCACGTTTTGGAATATTAATGGGGGGTCATGGTATAATGGATTTTATTCACCATTTGTTGTTCACAAAAGTACAAGATCCTGGAGATACTATCTATGCCTGTGTTGCTCAGCTAAAGAATGGAAGAATGAAGCCAAAGACTGAATTTGTTGAGTTGCATTAATAACAGGCAGAACATGTTCCTGTATAAGAAATTATCAAAAAGGGATAGGCTATCAAAAGAAAGAGATGTGAACTTATTAAACGCTGTGAATGTATATAGAGCAAATGAAACTGCAAGTATACAGTGAAAATAAATAAGGAAATGGATGTGTGAAAGATAAAGAAATAAAAAGTCAAACAAGAAATAAAGTGAGCATTCATGGTAGCACTAATGGATTTGCTAAAATAGTCATATGATAATGCACTATAACCATAACAGAGACGAGAAGAAGAATCAGGAAGTGCACATAAATTATGTAGTAATCAAACTATCAGTTTTAAATGAGAGGAAATATTGTTGTAGATTTTTCAGGTTTGTAGAATCGGGTCTAGTAAAAAACATTTTCAATGATGTGCAAAAGAAAAAAAAAGAACAGTACATTAAACAGAACTTGTATGCTGTTGAGCAGAAACATCTAAATGTGTTGCACCAAAATAAGTCTGGTGTGTGAAAAGAGATGACAGTAAAGGCTGAATAAGTATCAGACTCATGGAGACAAGATTCAAATTTAGTCTATTTGCAGGAAATTCAGAAAATTAAATAAAATATTTAATTTAAACTAGACATAGTTGCAAAATGTAAAATTTTGCCTGAAGATACTTGTGAAGCATTGGAATTGAAAGCCGTTGAAATAAAGAGCCGAGTGCATACTTTCATCAGGTTCAGAGAACAAAGTAAAATGACTGGGTCAATAGCTTCTGACATGTGAATATAACCATACGAATTATAGGTTACCTTTTTCTTCAAATTGTAATACTTAAATTAGTTGTCTTAAGAGTCTGTGTTGTTTAGCTTGAGAAAAGCTAGATGATGTAACATGAATCCATAGTGCAAAAGCCATTAATAGGTGAAGACCCAGATGCACAGCCATAGAAACATTTCATGTACTATACAGAACCAAGGGAATGATAACCCTCATGGGATGTTGATTTATTAATTGAATTAGGAGTCTTGCTAGGAGAACATCATCATTGTTATTCCCTTCTTCCCCATTTTACATGGTGCTCATAAGTTCATAGGTGGTTAATAGGCTAGCTGCCCTTACAAGCCTAGCCATGTTAATCCCATGTATCCCCATTTGTTGGTTTTGGGTAGTTGGCAGAATGAATTTATGAACAGAGATAGTCTGTGATCAACACCAGCTACCCCTTTCCATGAGGTACATGGGTGAATTTGCAGTATCCCATCCAATTATCTAGGCTGCATTTGCATAGGGTCAGTGAGGAGTTATGTTTTACATGAATAGGAGGTCTATTCCAGAGAAGCAGCAGTCTCTGGGAGATATATTTGTCTCTCCAGCATAGTAGCTGGCAAGTACTGGGATTGAACCCATGATCTTGGCATTATTAGGACCACAATCTAATCAACTGAACTAACTGGTCACGCCAACTCTCACCACATGTCTCAAGTCAGTGCCATTTTCCCATCTTCTTTGACAGTCATGCCCAAATGTCTCAGGTTTTCCCTCATGCGATCTATCTCTTAGTTGAATGTCCTCATATACTCTTACTTTCTTTCCTTCTCACTCAATCAGCTTTATGTAATCATCATATGTAATCATTCCAAAGACATGTGTCTGGAGCATTACTCCTTGGGCCTCCGCTGAAAATGGACTCTGTCCAGTTGAACTTTCCTGATAAATAAATAAATAAATAAATAAATAAATAAATCTTCTGATTTTATACATCTGTAGAAACTAACACAACCTTTCTCCTTGACCTTGTCTGCAATTGTGGATACTTTGGCTTCAGTTCTGATAGCTTAAGTTCTTCATCTATTCTGGTCTGCATTCAACTATCTGTACTAGGCACCTCATCTCCATTACCTCATACTTCCTCAGATGCTGTGCCATCACTCTCCAAGTATCAGTGCCATACAGGAAAAAATAGTCACATCACTGTTTTGCACACATGACTTGGCACTACATCTTCTGTGGCATTTTCTTAATGTAGAAGTTTTTTGAAGCACTCCTTCCATCTGCCATTGATTGACTCTGGACTGATGATCACATTGTTGTTGGGATGTCTTATGTATAGCATCAACCAGCTAGCTTCTTCATCTCTCTGTCACTGTCTTGCAACTCTGTGGAATTTCTTTGTGCCATCTACTGAGTCACTTTCCAGAAGATGGTAGAGGTTGTTTGATTCCTTGTTCTTTGTGATTGTGACTGCTCTTAAAGATTGTCCGTTTTTTTTTTTGCTTCTTTGATCGGTCCAGCTTTTTATTTCTCACTTCTTCATACACACCTTCTTTTTTGATAACTTCTTGGATTTCTACATTCAACCACCAGTTCTCCTTATGCACATTATTTCCACACTTGAAGTGATCCTAGATCTATTCTGTCATCTTCAGACATGGTGTTTTGAGATACTGCCATTCTTTTGCTAGTCTGTCTAGTTCCTGTCCTTCCTGAGGTGATAAGGTCATGAGCATTTCCTCTAATGTTTGTTTTTTTGTTCAAGTTGGCTTCCAGGTCTTCAGTGTGGCCTCTTTTGATCTTAGATCAATTTAATTCCACTGTTTTCATCTGCCTGTGGCCACTAGTGGTGTACAGATGACTTTACAGTCTCTGATTTGACCCCCATGCCCGTTCCTTACTAGAAGGGTGTCTGCCTGAGTTTTATGCTGGCCACTGTTGTATGGGATCTTGTTACTGTCAATTGACAAGTCATGGGTTGACCACCATTAAGCCATCTGCCAGGCAGAAGTCTCTTTCATTATTTCTGTTGGCCCAGTTATGTGGATCCTCCCATACTGTTTTATCTGTTCTGTTAAGAGCATTCAGGTCAGTCATTATCAAGACCAGCTCACTTTTTTCAGTTTTATCAAGGAGGTCCTACAACTGCTGCTTCACGTCCCACTGCTCCATGCCCTCCCAACACTACTATGGAGCACGAGCTGAGATCATGAAGATTGTTCTATCTTTACACTGAAGTCTAATTGCCATTACTGTGTCACTGATGTCATCCCTTATTGTCTTCAGAAGACTTTGTCACAGCAAGAATCCTATATCATTTCTAGTCTGTCCTCCCCCTGAGTAGTTGACTTTGGATTGCAGGCTGAAAGACCTCACTGTGCTACCCTTCACCTTATCTCCTAGATACAGAAAATATCTAGCCTCCCTCTTGCTATCATGCCACCCACTTCTAAGCTGCATCCCATCGGTAAACCTATGTTTGGTATAGCAATCCTTTGTTCATTTTTGACATGTTGATTCATGTTATATTCAAGTTTTACTTAACAGAGCTATCTCAGTTACCCAGTCTGGGTAACTGTATTCTACCTGGTCAATAGCTTACTGACCTAAGGCTACAAAATAGCTTAATGATGTAATATTACCATATTTTATGGCAGGAACATGCTGACCAATAGTAGTGCATTGACCCCTGCTACCATTAACATGGTTCCTTGGTGTAGGGCAGAATATGCCAGGCCCTCAACCCACTTAGCACTGGCAAATATCCCTTCCCTTTTACTGATATTAGTCAATCTGACCAAATGAATTACAACAACTTTTTATATCCCAGAGTGCTTGCCTACAATCCTTTCCTGTCTAGAGGATATGGTGCACTCCAGCTAATACAAAAAAAGGGCAGTCCTCACTGCTCTTCCCATCTAGAATCTATGTTGCTGTCCATGAATTCATTCATTTTTGGATGCATTCTGTTAGCAGACATCTCATATTCAACTGGAAAGATGGGTATTGAACCCATTACCAGAAACACCAGCATATGTTTTGGGAGGAGCCCCACACAGACACAAAGAGAAAATGCTAACAGTTAGAGGTCTTGTTTAAACCCTGTATTTTTAAAGCATTACAACACCTTGGCTTATGCAAAGATATCTGAGGGGTTGATAATAATAGTACAACTTTACATCTGATATTTAATTTTAAAGTTGCTCTTATAAGAAGCTGAGAAAAAGTAGCACCAAGCCTAAGAATGATTACAATCAGAGATTTTAAGTATAATAAATACACTTATTGTAAATTAACATCTGAAATCTGAACAGTTTTGGATTCCTCTTGCTTTAGAATCAACTATTTTTGTAACTCAGTCTGTTGTTGTTTTTTTTTTTTTTTTTGGTTACTTCAGATTGTCTCTATTACTGGTTTGGTAATTTTCCTGAATTGGGGTTGGGATTTGGAATACTGAGTAAGATGTTTACCTCCCAGAGATAAAGTACAAGGTCTGATTCACATCTATGAGTAAGTGATAGTACTAATGTATGTTAAAGAAAACAAAGATGACACAGGAATTTCATGATGTGGGAAACATGCACTCAATCAAATCCCTTTGAATTATTTTATTGGCTGGACACCACCATGGATCACCCAGTTAACAGAGCCACTACAGAAATTTTGCCTCTTTGTTATGTTTCATAATGTTGTAGTATGCTGTTAAATCTAAAGTAAAATCATTGTGCTATTTATGAAGGTTCTGTGTCAGAACAGACTAGGAATTAGACATTGCCAGCCATAGTGGCATAACAAGACAAAATCAGACCATGATCCAGCCAACCCAGATTCACCTTGCAGCTTGGACACCTGCTAGAGTTGGTGAAGGAGAGGAAAGGAATGATACAGTGAAGCCGCCAAACCTCTCTTCAGGAGAATGGAGCCATGTGCTTGGACACACTCTCTGTAGCAGAATCCCTGTTGGA
Organism: Protopterus annectens; assembly: GCF_019279795.1. Lineage (NCBI taxonomy): Eukaryota > Metazoa > Chordata > Ceratodontiformes > Protopteridae > Protopterus > Protopterus annectens. The sequence goes on from NC_056725.1 coordinate 1,116,414,517, forward strand.
GAGTGGGGATTATATGAGGCTGTTGTTTTTAAGAGTGACCCGGCCATATGATTGCATACATATGGAGGTGTGTACATAACTCATGGATGCTCATTGTGTGACAGCTCCTTGGACACTTTGGGCATATCCTGGGAATGTTAAGGCATAACTATAAACCCCCAACACTCCATTCCCAGTATGTTTATTCTTGTTCTATAGGAACAGATGGGCCACAGGGCACTCATCTCCCTAAGGAATGAATCTGTAGAGTGACTAGGAGGGGGCAGGTTTCGACGGCCAGGAAGAAGGGAGCTGAAATAAAAATTACAAATTAAAGTAGGAGCTGAAATAAAAATTACAAAATAAAGTAGAACAATGAGATTTAAATCTGTGCACAATAATTGGTGTTAATATTTTAATATCTAAGTTTATCAGCAAGATAGATCTATAATTTTAAATAGGGAAGGATAGGAAAGTGGATTGTGTATAAAAATGGCATAATATTTGTTGTGCTACAAGTCATACATTCTAAATTTCCTAATATAATTATAAATGTCAGCTAGAAATGTGTCTATTCATACTTTAAATGGTTTTATAGACAGCTGCACTGAAATCATCAAGGCACAGTAAGCACTGCATCTTTACTGAAATTATATTTTGCTTCTGGAGATGAAGTAGAACCATAAGGTATTCAAATGCGCAGGTGTTTTCTTTACTTCAGGGAGTCCTATTTAAGTAAATATTTTTATAAGTAATAGTGACTCTCAAGATTTTATCAGGATCACTGAAAGCCTGGTTATTTTCTTTAATGCAACAAATGTGAACTGTTGGCTTATCTGGCTTACATATACTGACTGACAGTTTTGCTTTGGTCCAACTCTGCAAACCTGGTAAAATTCTTGTTTTCAGAACTGGAAACTAAGTAAAATGAATCAATATTTAGCACTGTGATTCTCTTACTGTGGTTAATTTAGGCTGACCAAATTTAAATTGAATTTTTAAATCTAAAATCTGAATTTAGATTCATTACATGAAATATTTTTCAGTGTCTTAATAGTAGAAATGATTTTTATCAGTTGCAGTCTTATTTCTGATTTTAGAGCAGCCCACTTGATACCATGTAGTTCTCTGATATGTTAGCTTGGGAATAACGTATCTATAGTTTCATAGTTCAGTGATTCTCTTATATGATAATACACTGGCATTAAGCCGAGATACAAGGCTTACACGGAGGCTGCAGTTAAACGGTGTGACGTCAGCATGTCATGCATATGCATGAGGGCATGCTGATTAACACCTAAGGCTAACACAGTCCATGGAAGAGAGTAGGGGGTGTGTCTGTAGGCCGAACCCTGCAAGCAGACACACCCCCAGAAGAGTAAAAGTACCCAAAGTAAACACCCACGACAGAGTCCACGGAAATGCGAATAAACACAACACAACACATGCCCCCACAGACTATGAACATAAAATATATAAATGAACATGTTATATATTTTTTTTAAATTGCAAAGATGATTGCCAGTGAGTGCACTCGTTTGCACGGGCGTGCCTGTAGCTCAGCCACAGTTAGCAGTAAGTGGAAAAGCATATAAGAACTAACTATGTAAAGTAAGCCAAAAAGCAATAGCGTAGCGGTAGAGATGTCGGCTGAAAAGCAGGCAGTCATGGTTCGAGCCCCCACAACATCAATTTTTATTTTTAGTAAAATAAGCATGAAACAAGTCCCTGACATATATGTACACATATAAAATTATATATTATGTAAAATGTAATGAAATAGGCCATTTATTTTGAAGAAATGTGAGATAAAATAATAAAAAATGCCAGATGTGCCTATAGCTGAGCTACAGTTTAACAAGGTGAGTGCATCTGCCCGTAGGTGAGCAGAGGTTTAACAGGTGTAAAATGAGTGCCCGTAGGTGAGCAGTGGTTTAACACACTGAAACTGTGTGCCCCTAGCTGAGCTGAGCGTAATATGCGTGCTGACAGCCAAATGAGGTGTAAACCAGCGTAACCCGTTTGCGCGGAGCTGCGCACCGCGCCAACAAGCTAACTGCCGTGCAACGTTGAGCAAGCTGTAACAAAACTGCATTTACACAGACACACCCCCCTAGCCTGTCTAGACAGTCATAAAATATAAAAAGCAGTGGCCAGATTCAAGCCCAGGATACCATGCACCATAGTCAAGGTACTGAACCACTAAGCCATGACAGCTGTACTTAGAAATGCAGTAATAGCAAATATATAGGAATGAATATAAAGTGGAGCACGACAAAGCAGGTTTTGTGAAGTTGATACAATTCCAAAATGGCCAATCACAGATAAGTGTGGGAAAAACGGCATATATAAGCCCCATAGGTGGGAATACACAGCATAAATGATTGTAGAACTATCTTGCAGCCAGAATGTCAGGAGTAGGTGAGGGTAGTTGCTTTCGAGCACAGAGGTGGGGCATTGAGGAGTCCAGATATATGGTCTGGCTCCTAGTCCACAATCATGAGGCCCAACTCATGCAGGGCCAGGTCCTGTGGGGAGCATATAGGGCTGAGGCGTGGGACCGGTTGGCTCATGATCTCACTAGTGCCACAGGGATTCCAAGGACTGGTGAGCAGGTCCATCACCACCATGCGGACCTGAAGAGACGTAAGCAGGACCAATTGAACCTTTGGATCCAGGAGGCCCGGCAAATGCCCCACACCCCACTACTGAGTAAGTTACATTTAATTATGTATGTAAGAAATTAAACTAGCTGATATTATGGAGATGTGTATTCCAATATTACTTCATTTATATTACAGCTGCAGGTGTCTGTTCTGTGAACCACAGAGCCTATGGTGATAGGCTGATGCGGTTGCACCACCAGGCAGGTCAGTAATCCTCTCCCAGTAACTGTAAAGAAATATAAAAGTATGACAGTTAGCAAAAGAGTGCAGTGTAGTCACTAAGTAATAAAATGTGCAAGTAACAGTGTAAGAGTGTTTGCAAGTATTGCTTGATTACAAAAGAGTGCTGCAGTCTGTAATCCAAACAGAAAAATGAAACTGTCTGAAATAAAGTCTGAAATAAAGATGCCCCACCTGTAATATAATAGTACACAACCTGCAGCAGGCTGAAAAGTACAGCTGCAGAAGATGAGCAAATCACGTGTGAAATATATCCCTGTTGAAATACTGAAACATGACAGAAGTGAGACTGTTGGAAAGGGTAATAACTACAGGTAAAACATGTCAATAAAGCCTAGAAGTAAGTACCATCCTGAATAGTAAAATGAAAACAAGTGAGAGAGTGTGAGAAAGAGTTATGAATCCACCAATAAAGTAGTAATAACCCCTGAATAAAGTATACTGCAGTCAGTACAGAATGAAATGAATGTGACAAGCAGAACCAAACTGCAAAATGTGTTCAAAGTGTTGCTGCAGCTGGAATGTGTATCCCAAAATCTGGATATGTTGCTCTCAGTCTGCAATATGCAGATAGTATGATTGTCTGAAATACCAAACATCCACAGTTGTCTATAGCTATATAAAGCAAATGTAGCAGGATGATGTAGCTGAACAAAGCCAGATATGAACGTGTATGAATAACAATAAAATGTATATTGATATAGCAGTAACAGTCCTATCATCAAATTGAAGTAGTTATCATATAGGAAACTGTAGTTAGAACAGTAGTGTGTATATATCTGCAGCTATTAGAAATGTACAGCATATGTATTTGTATTCGAAGGTGTTAATAATATTTTCTTCACCCCACCCTATAACCACATATAATCCATTCCACGTGAAATTGGTATGTGCAATCACAATTAACACCCCTGGACATTTGTCCTGTTGGGTCATAAATATTTGCATGTACGTTGATGCAGCTGCCCTGTTCATACATCCAAACCTGATGGCCTGTTGGCATCAATCAACCCTGCATGTTGTTGGACTGTGTATTGCTTTTCAAATTATGCATGTGTTATGCTCGCTGTTCAATGGTGTGAATATCTGGGTGTTTGGTTAATGGGAATACTAATGCATGCTGTTACAACTAATTGCGAATGGTATTGTATGTTACTAACCCAAACTGTCATGACATAATGCAAAACATAGGATGACATGGAAGGCGGGTTCCAGCGGACCCACCTCTCCCACCTCAGCCGGCGAGTGCACCTGGCACTAGTGCCCAGTCTGGACTCTCCTCCGGTAGCCCTGTGCCACCTGCAGGTGGAAGCACTGCAGGGGATGGGGCCCGTCCCCCCTCTGCAAGTGTGGCTGGAGGAGAACCACCACTCACCCTCCATTAGCATCCAGACTGTGGTGTGTAGGGTGATCCAGGACTCTGTTCTTGGGCCCCTACGCCAGCTTGAGGCACAGGTGGCACAACTTACAGGCATGCCTGTTGCCCGGCCTACATAGCCCCCAGCACAGCCCCTTTCTGGGCAGTGAAGGAACAGTGGCAACTGCCCATGGGTGGGGATATCAGTTCCACTGTTGCCATCTGTGGGCTCTGGATATCCAAACATCCATCCTCGTCAATTGTGTAACCCCCCCCACACATGTCATACACCGCCCCTGTATGCGTCTTGTTTGTCTTGTCTGTTGACCTACCCAACCTACCTCCCCAGCTATACCGACTTCCTTTACCTGACATACCACTCTCACCTGAAAAAAAAAAAAAAGGGCACTCTGTACTCACAAAAAAATTACGCCCCATACATAGCTGCCCATTCCGCACACATGTCTGCTGGACATGGAAACTATCAATTACAATTGGCTGTACAACAAGTATTATTGTTGTCCTGGTACATCTCTCAGGGGTGGAAGGTTTCAAATGTCACACCAAATTACAAACATATGCACAGCTGTTGCTGATGAAGAAATGGACGGCTATGGGCCTTACCTACATCCCTCCTGCAAAACCCAAGCTTGTTTCCCTAATGTCTTACCCTCTTTGTGGCCTCTTTTTCACCACTTTCCTGTCTCCCCATTTTCATTTCTTTCGAAGAAAATAGCGCGGGTGTGTGCCAGAGTAAGCACTGTTAAGCGGTTGTAAGCAGGTGTACGTGGAGCTGAATGCCAGTGCGCATGCGGGAGCTCCGCGCAAACCAGCGCTAACCCAGTTACAACTGCTTAAAAGTGCCTTAGTCACTCTGATTGACAGGTCCTGTAGTCAGTTAAAAAGCAAAATAAAATCCCACTGTCAGTTCCGAACCCAGGAAACAGTCGTCTGCATGACTTACCACTAAGCCATGACTGTTATACAAGAACATTGTGCTAAAATAAATATATCATGTAATAGTAGGAATGAATGTAAAGGGAATATAGGATGTGTAGTACACAAAGCATGTCATGTATACTTACTGTCAAATCTAGTGGATTTCTATAATAGTAGTGTGTGAACAGAAACAGCCATGCTAGTTGGTAGCTAGTAGGTAATAATGTCAGCTAATGTACATATATAAATGTATGTATATTTACATATATATATATATATATATATATATATATATATATATATATATATATAAAACACAAGCCCAAGGAAGATAGCAAATTCAACTCCAGTACCAAACACACTGATGTTCGCTCAACACTCGATCAGTGCAGCACACGCTGTGTCAACAGAAACTCTTCTTAAAGTTGAATTAGTAAATAAAATAAATTTATTGTAAGATACAACAATATTGATTGTTATATACAGAAGAGTGGCGTCGCAATGGGCACTAGTTGTGCCAATGCCTACGCGAATTTGGTTATGGTAGCCTGGGAACAAGAGTATATTATTAGGCATACACAAGTTTTATGTTACATGCGTTTTGTAGACGACCTGTTTTTTGTTTGGCATGGCAATGTGGAGTCATTGGAAATATTTTATCAACAGACTAATAATAGCAATTCATTTTTGAAGTTTACACTAGATTATTCAGCTGACATGATTACGTTTTTAGATGTATTGGTTATTAAGCTAGATGGTAGTTATCATACTACAGTGCATAGGAAGGATTGCTATAGAGCTTCTTTCCTACATGCCGACAGCATGCACAAGCCCTCGACGTTTGCCAATATTATTAAGGGACAGGTATTTAGAATTTGCAGACTTTGTAGCAGTGATATATTATTGAGAGATGAGTTGAACAATCTTAAGTCGTACTTTTTGGCTAGGGGATATGAAGAACACTTGATAGACAGAAAAGTGCTGGAAGTATTAGCAGAACGCAATACTAGAGCGAGACCTTATTTTTCTAGTGGTAGTGCAGGGCTTCAAGATGTTAAATATAATAAGTTTAATAATGATGTGGGTTTGGTGGTTCCATATGGATCAAATGTTGGTCCTTTTAAAAAAGTGATCAGTGATAATTGGAATATATTGATAGTTGACGATGATACTAAGAAGCTGGTAGGTGACAAACCAAGCTTTGTTTTTAGTAACATGAAGAATTTGCAGCAACATTTGTGTTATAGAAATACCAGTGGTATGTCCATGCAGATTGATCCTCCCCTATGGGGTACTAAGAGATGTGGGTCGTGCCCACAATGCATCTATGTGGATGAATCACGCTTTTTTAGAAACCCTAATATGGGGCGTTTGTGGGAGATAAGGAACAATAGTACTTGTCGTACCCGGAACGTGGTTTATGTTGCACACTGTGAAAGGTGCTTTAAATTCTACGTTGGTAAAACAAATAGGACCCTCAGAGAAAGGATTAGGGACCATCTCTATTGTGTAGCTAGAAATCATGATTATAGTGCAATAGCTAAACACATTCTGAATGAGGGGAACGATCATAAGTTCTACTTTCAAGCATTACATATACAATATCCAAATGTTAGACTAGGTGATATCACCAATCTAACAGAACAAGCAGAAATGAAATGGATACTGAGACTAGGCTCACATAGAGGGTATGGGCTTAATGAAAATGTTAGTATCAAACCTATGCTTAAAGGTAGGAGGCTGCGTTAGCCTAACTGTTCAGTCTTGCTAGTTCTAGTATGCACTATTATAAGGTTAGTTAACCCATCTTATATCTTATATATTTTTTATATATATTTTTAACTATTGTTAGTTTTTTATACTAAGGTACGTCTTGAATATAGCATAGGCTTTTAGATATTTAGTGGTAGCATGCAAGTCAGTATGCCATACTTTGTAAGATAAGGCTTTAGCTATATTGTTGTTTATGATATAGACTATCCCCGGGATTCATGAACCTTGCGCCAGGTGCACGTATGGCGTAGGCGCCACAATGCCAGACATGGCCGCCGAGTGATTCAGGTACGATCCAATCCCACGTGCACTACCGGCGTACACCTGAGTTGCGCCGCCTCCGGCGTAGGTATGTTAAACACCCCATGTGCGGTGTTGCACCATGCAAATGAAGGCATGTAGCGATTCACGAAGTGGCGCAGGTGTAGCATGAGGGCACGGCAATGTAAACCAAAAAAAACGGTTTACATATATCCAAACATGACATAGGAGTAATGGAAGGCTGTCAACGTCAGGTGTCATACTGGTGCAACATGCCAATGGCGAAAGACACCGAGAATGTCAAAAGAAAACATGCAGAAAATGTAAATAATTACATAAATGGTATGTACGCAGAAACCACAGCAGAACCCCAGGACATGTCCGTGGAAGGTGCGGAACAATGAAATAATATGACAATGTCATAAAAGAGCAGTATAATACACATCAGCTTCACAGCCACAGTACACCATAGTATGCATGGAAAGCCACAACCACAGCCTAAGGGTTGCCAAGGAGTGGCGCCAGTGTCCGGCGCCGTAACCATGTATTACTAGTCAATGCCATGCAAATGAGGCAGATAATACTGAATCGCAAGACCCCCGCCGGCGTAAGGCTGCATCAAATGGTGCAGCGGTAATACACCGAGGAGTGGCCTAGAGGGAATACATGTCAATCGTAGAGGGGTGTGCCACTGTAGGAGGAAGCACATTGGAGGCCAGCAAACATGGGCTGTACAATGCACATCACAGCATTAGGACCGGCGTGTGAGGAAATAGATGCGCTGAGAGTACAGAATGCGCGCACAGATGCATGTGCACGAGAATGACTATGTTCCCCAACCCAGTCATGTGACGGCCGCCCCGTCAACAACCACGGATACAGGAAGGTGATGCGGAGAATAGGAGGAAATGCGGAAGCAGTGTAATTGGAGTCGTAATGAGCAATCACCACCAATCAACCCACGAAGGGCATTCGGCGGCAGCTGACAACTCTGCATGCAGAATCCCGCAAAACGGGAAAGGGGAGGCATATGAATGCAAAGAAAGTAGGGGATGTAGCAGAATTGCAAAGAGCAAAGAACCGATACAGCACAGCCAAGTAGAGAGGTAGCATAACGGCGGCGGCAGACAAAATGCATGATATGCCATGTGCCTGAAGGATGCACTCCAGGAAATAGTAGGTGCAACGTTCAGAAACAGTAAGGTAAGGTGTAAAGCTAAACCAATGCAGGCAAGTGTAATGTAACACCAAAGGTAACAACGTTGCAGTGCCAACGGTAAAACACGGAAGATAACCCACAGATACGGCCACACAGACACACCCAATGACATCCCGGGTGTACAGCACAACACTATAAAGTGTGAATGCACACAACACACAGCGCATATTCCCAAACGCTGCACCCTAGGGTGTAAACACACGGGGAACTTTTAAAATGTATATGTTGGGTGCTGCCGTGGCCGTGATGCATCGCTATGTGTTAGAGACAGACGGAGTTGCGGAGGAGGGTGCCGACAACTACCGTAGGCCTCAGAGGAGAAGGAGAGTGTTCAGACCAAGGGTAACC
>NC_056725.1:1116423798-1116511298 GCF_019279795.1 Protopterus annectens
AATAAACCAAGGGCTGCAATTAGCAAATGCTGGCTTACAGTTGGTGCAGAGGCCATCACATGGACTTATGCAGATACCTACAAAAGCATCCTGTACTCCCACTCCACACATGCAATACTTTCATTGCACCATCTGGAGGCAGAAAGAGAGAGAGAGAAAGAAATAAAAAAAAAAAAAAAAAAGAAAATAAGAACACAAACAAAAACACACGTTACACAAACTAAGTTGAAGCTGTCAGCAGTGTCAGTACCAAGCTGGGCTAGCAGCAGTAGGAAGCTGTAGTAATGGTAACGCAACCAGCTGCGACAAACACAGGTAATGTAAAGTAACAAGTTAATAGTCTACATACTGTGAACCCTCCATATGTGTCATTGGTCTGTATCTATAGGTATGTCCATGTGATAAGTTGTGTGCACGTAGTTTCACCCAAAGGGGATGAATATACAGTGCATGTCATTCAGTGTTAGGCCATGATCCTGGCAACAGTTGTCAGTTTCAGTGAGGCCTGTCTGTAGGATGTGTGTGTCAGCTGGTGTAACGACTATGGCGCTTAGTTCGCAGTCATCTGGGAACTTTGTCATCCACAACCCGCACATGTTTGCTTTCACATCTGAGAAGTAAATGCCAAACAAGAGGGGTCCTAGGACAGAGCCCTGTGGGATACCACATGTGACTGGCATTAAGTCTGACATGGCTCCCGCAATATCGATATTATGGATTCTGTATGTCAACCAGTGTGCAACTCATCATGTGACATATGTAGTAACATGTAAGCTAATGAGCTTGTCTATGATGCCTGAGTGGAGTACTGTGTTGAAGGCCTTAGGCAAGTCCAGGTAGGCTGTATGGACTGCGTTGCCCTCATCAATGGCTGTAGTAACTGTTTTGAAAGGTCAACCAAGTTCAAAAGGAAGGATCAGCCCATCACAAAGGCAAACTGGGTGGGATCAAGTGTCTGCAGGTACCCAATATAGCTGTATATGCATCCCATAATGAATCATTCCATAGCTTTGCAGACCAGGCTGGTTAAGCTTATAGGGCGGTAGTTCCCAGGGTCAGTAGAGGCGCCTCCTTAGTGGAGTGGGACCACTGTTGCTGTATGCCAGTGTTCAGGTACATATCCTGTAGTACGGCCAAGGTTAAATACCAGTCGTATATGCGGTAGTATCTCCTCTTGGAGTTCACGTAGCACACATCCAGGGATACCATCAGGTCACATTGATGCTGTGTGTTCTGCTTTGCAGAGGGCGGCCCTCACCTGGACATCTGAGATGATAGGGAGGTTACATTCAGCTGTGATAAGTATTTCTAAGTGTGGGGGAGAAGGAGGGGGTATACGTGCACTGAACCTGTCTGCCAGAATGTTGCCAATATCTGTGTGTTCAGTGAATGTTAAGTAGGTGTGTAGTAACTCAGAGCATATCTGAGGCATCTGGTCCATATGTCTAACATAACTGAAGAAGGCCTTGTGGTTATCTATAGTGTTCGTGGCCATTTCCCTCCCAGAGTAGGCCGTGGATGTTGTTATGCGAGACCATAGCTTATTACCAGTGCTGACCACAGATGCCTTCCCTTTATGTGAATCTGCTCTGTCCTGCAGTAGCCTCCTACTATCGTTATACAATCTGCCTTTGGCTGGGGTCCACCAGACAGGATGCCTAACCTTTGTGCATAGGGTCCGGCTTAGAAATGTGTGTGCATGTTCCATGCATTCTTTGGGATGTCCATGGGAAGCATTTGCAAAGGGGTCAGCAGTGTGGGTTGTGGCTTCCACTGGCCCAGTGGGTTACATGGATACCATGTCAGCCCTAACAAGTGGATATCTGTCTAATCACATATATATCAAAGTAGTCTACTGTGCTGGTGGTGGTGGTGGTGGGATATGTATATCCAGGCTGAGTAATTTGTGTCCAGATCACACTAGTGGATGGCGTTCCACATACAGTACCTTGGTATGAACCCCCAGAGTGAGGTTGTGCATTGGACCTGTCTCTGTGTGCTGACCGATGGGGCATGCTACTATGTTGTACGGAATGTGGCAGGTATTGTTGCACAGGTGTTGGCTGAGCACTGATATCTGGCCATGTACTTGTGTATCCACCAAGAGACACACGTGCTACATATGGGAGTAGTAGTATATCACTACAGTTGAGTATCATGTATAGTATGTGTGCCATATATTGCTGACATAGTCTGCTGATATCCTGTTTGTGTTCTCTTCCAGGGACATGGCGCATCAGCGAAATCCTGCCTACTCTGCTGCAGAAGATGAAGAGATACACCAGAGCCTGGTGCGGGATTATGACATACTGTTTTCCCGCACCAGTCAGGATCAGCAGGAGAGGGCTACACTGTGGCAAGACCTTGTCCATAGGGTAAATGACATTGGCACGCATAATAGGACATATGAGCAGGTACGACATCACTGCAGTGATTTAATCAGAAATGTCCATCAGCGTGCGTCGGATATCCACAGGCAACAGGTCACCACAGGAGGTGGGGTGGCCACACATCCCCCCCTCACCAGACTGGAGGGGCTACTCCTAAGTGTTGTGGCTCCAGCCCAGGAACATCCACAGCAACACACCTGCATTATGATGGAGGCTGGATCCACACAGCAACACGACATGGAGCATGCAGGTAATATGCCCTATGTACACTTGACTGTTCTGTACACTGTTAGTTTATGCATGCGTAAGGTGTGTCCGTGGTATGTAGCTGTCAACATAGTATGTAATTGTGCAGGTGTGATATTGCCAATATCAGCAGCTGACATGTGAAAGGCAACTGGTGTACTACTGCACTGTATCATACACAGTATCAATGGCACAGCTGTGCCCACTGACATTAATCCCCTCATTTCTGCAGGTCCCTCTGGTGTTACAGCAAGGCAGCCCATCCATGCTGGTGAGTGTGTTTTAACAATACCTATAATAGTCCTGATAGTGCTAGTAATACTAGTGAACTCAGTAGTGCTCTGTGTGTATACTGCGGGGTGTGCATGTATGCATGTGTGCCTGTGTCCATGTGTGCATGTGTGCCTGTGTCCACGTGTGCATGTGTGCATGTGTGCCTGTGTCCACGTGTGCATGTGTGCATGTGTGCCTGTGTGCATGTGTGCATGTGTGCATGTGTGCCTGTATCCACGTGTGCATGTGTGCATGTGTGCATGTGTGCATGTGTCCATGTGTCCACGTGTGCATGTGTGCATGTCTGCATGTGTGCCTGTGTCCATGTGTGCATGTGTGCATGTGTGCCTGTGTCCACGTGTGCATGTGTGCATGTGTGCATGTGTGCCTGTGTCCACGTGTGCATGTGTGCATGTGTGCATTAGTGCATCACTGGTAACATTGTGTAGACATTGTAAACTGTGTTTCCTGTCTTCCTCCCACAGGTTCTGGTGCTGCTCTGGTGTCCTGCAGCAGGGAACCTGAATCTGGTGCCACAGGTACTGATAATGATGATATCTGTGTAATGGCACAGGAAGGTGTGTCAGGATCCGTCATTGGTCAGCCAATTGACAGTACACAGCTGTCAACCCCATCATTGCACAGTCATCCTGCCAGTACATCCTATGTCACCATTGTCCCTAGGTGATGGACAGGATACAGTGGGCATTGACCAGGGTAATGTGGTATCTGTGGCACATGCTTCCCCATGCAGCAGCCATGGGCAGGGTCCTACGATGGTACCACACAGACAGTTGCCCATGGGTTCTCGTGGGAGCATCCATGGGCGTACTGCCTCTGGCAGACATGCCCAAAGAGGTCTGTCAACCTCAGCTATGTTTCAGGCTGTCATGCAGGCACAGTCGCGTATGGAAAGGTACACCAGACAGGGTCTGAGGGAGCTGAGAGCATATCACAGAGCCATGACTGACAGTATGCGTGACATCGCGGATGCTATCCGTAATTTCACTGATGTCATAGACAGATGTTGTGGGGACATATTACAGCAGTTCCACAACCACATGTCCATGAGCCAGGGCAATGGTGGACGGTTGCCGTGTTGACGTGGCCGTATGCCAGCAACAGCAGCAGCTGGCAGTTGGTGCGGATGACAACAGGCCCGCAGACGCCCCCATAGTGCCAGCAGCAGCTCCAGCAATGCTGGGTCTGTGCTGTCATCGGAACACCCCAGGAGACCACGTGCACGTGGCTCTAGACAGTCCCAACAGGGACCTGTGTCCAGTCAACACACTCCCGCTTCTGATGACAGTACCCAGTCTGGCTTAGTACCGGATACGTTCTGTAGCACCCCTGCCAGGCACATGTACCGTGTCCGTGCCCACAGACACTGATCTGTATGACCTGTCAGGTGCAGTCTGTGGCTGTCCACAAACTCCAGTATATGGCAGCCATGAGGTGGAACTGTGTGCATGCATACACACATGTGAAATGTTAACACCTAGGGCTGCCACATACATGCACACACTGCACCAACAGTGCCCCACCCTGTACTGCTGTCCCTCACCAACACACATACACACACATGTCAATTGGTGGTATCAGTGGCAGACTCAGGCATACCTAATTCACACTCTGTGCATATGATGAAACTGTGCCACCTCCTGCAATATCTAACATCAGTGCAGGAATAGGTAAACACGTTGCTGATGCACAGGGTGACTACATAGAAGTGTATCACTAGTATCATGTTGGTAACAGTACAGTGTGCTGATATGACTGTGTGTATATCCCAGCATGCCTGATGCAGTAACTGTATGACTGTCCTGAATTTTTATCTACACCCATAGTAAGTACCATAGTGTAACAGCTGCACATTATTGCATACCGGTGGTAAGGATGTCAACAGATAGCCGCATACATAGGTAGCACAGGGGAGAAGCTAATGCAAGTAGTGATACGCAATGATGGACATGTACAGTAATGGTGGCATGTTGCCCTAGCGACTATGCAATGTGGATGTTTGCGCATGTTGCTATGTGTGCAGTACCAATGTAATACAAATCACAATTAACTATGACATAATATCAGTTCTACCATGGACATCTGAGCTGTGCATTCCTGGGTACATGTTGATAGTGCCTACATATTTGCACTGTTACCTACTGTAAGTGTTACCCCTTCTTTGTTGTACAATGGATTACTTCCAGCCCTGCTTACTGTAGCTTTGTTTGCATGCATGTTTGCTTGGGGTTCCCTGGAACACTGCTTCCACCTGCAATGCAGAGTTACAGAGCTTCTGTGGACTCCTAGTGACATCTGCATAGCGTACTATACATATGCCAAGTTTCCACATGACAGGACATCACTGTCTGTCCTGTTCGCATGTACATTGCCTGTGACACATTGCACATGACTTACCTGGCATTTTCCCACGTGTGCAGTCATATATGTCAGTGCTATGAAATCAGTAGCAGTACACCCACACATACTCACCTTCAGTATGTTGTTCCCCATTGGCCCTATGTGTTGGTAATCACCATGGCAATCACACTACTATGGTAGCATGTGCAAAGGTAACCTGAGAATCACCTCTATGGTCCAGTTGTGGTTTATGTGAGTCATGTGGCAATGTCACAGCTGCCACATGTATGCAGTCAACCCACTCCCCTGGCCAGGAACATACAACACATGTGTCGGATGCCACCACATAGCCAATCTGGGGACTGAGCACTCTGAACCCAGTACTGCCATACCCAGTCAGGTGGCATGACATACTACAGTGACTACAATACCAGTCTGACATAGACCCGCACTGACAGCAATCCAAACACACTGGGGCATACTTGGAGACTCAGAATAGCCTCCTGCCTGAGCATCACACACCTCCGCAGCTGGCACACAGGCATACGTTACATCGGAACAGAGCACATGCCACACATGGCACACACATCCCATGTGCCACACACTCACAGCCTGTAGGGCTACACAACACACCTGCTACAGATGTGCCAGGTACCTCTCTTGGCCGCTGCAGTGGGGTCCCACTCAACAGGCTGTACATGGTGACGGTCACAGTGATATGCCCGTGGGGCACTATGGTCCACCACAAAACACATGCATACAGGTCAGTCAGAGGCATGGACACATATGACTCAGACACTGTCCATGCCACTATGGATGACCTGAGACATACCTCCCTGGACTACATGATAGGGAACATAGAAGGGATCTCTCAGCATGTTGCACGGGCCAGTATGAGCCTGATCTTGGTTGCCATCATACCCTCACCAGGTATGCTACCACTATATGTAGGAAGGGTGTTCTATGTCTACATTCTGCTCCATCTCCAATGTCATTCATAGGGTATCCAATGGCTGTCAACGTGTGCTTACATGCTAGGGAAGCCACAATGATTTGCGAGGGGCAGCTTGCACGTGACACCCATGGGCCATTGTATATTGGTGAAGCCCCTTGATACACACATAGTGCCTTTTGCTGCAGGACATGGATTACATATCCACCTCCACGGGTATCACACAGGATAGGACATTAACAGTGATGCTACACAACACCGGCAGTGTACACCACAAGATGCATGCACTGGACACTGTCCTCAGCACGGTGAACTGCAATATCTGTGCAGTACCAGATTCCTGATTCATGGCTCACAGGTGCAACCCATCACTGCCAGGTTATACCTCATACCATGCCTGTCGTCCCCTACACATGTAACACACATGGACAGGAGGGTGGTATCTCAAGGCACCACAGATACACACACCTCCAGGTTGTTGGCACAGCACAAAGCATCAGGGCCTATCCATGAGCAGCTAACAGTGTGTTGGACTGCCTTCTAGTTCATAGCCTGGCACACACAACCCTCCCATACACAGGTAACCCACCTGTCCTCTCTAACAACACTGGCAACATGACAGTCTCTAGAAATGTCTTTATATGGCTGGACTGCATCCAGCCAAACATTGTTCGTGAGCATTACTGTAGCTACAACACACTAGCTGAAAGGTTCCTAGCATGTAGTCACTGAATTGCAGTGGAACAACATGTTACCACTCCCACAACAGGTGGGAACATGCAGCACCTGTTCATCAACTACATGTGGACTATATGGCCCAGACCAGATGTGTATCCCCTGCTGTTGGTATTACACCATATACAACCCACACTGTATAGACACATACCACGTGTGGCCCCTGCACAGTAAGACACAGTCATAATGTTATGCATTGCGAATACCATTTATCCACTTGAGGCACGTGTCAGACATGGTAACTACTGAAGGCCACAGGTATATATGTGTATGTGTCACACACATACATCATGTGTGCATTGCCATTGCTGGTTTAGGCAATGGCATGCATTGTTATGAACAACAACCCACACATGGTCATATTGTGTGACACAACCACACGTGGCAGTTGTGGGTTTCCAAAACATACCTATCTGTGCTCTGACAGTGGTAATAGACCCAGTAGCAGAGCGCACTATTGGCATTACTGGGCAAGTAGCCCTGTTTGGCTGTACTGATAGTGTGGTGACATCCCCTGTGTTTACTGGGGGAATATGCAGCTTCTGGTGTATTGTAGTATTTGCCAAGAGGATCTGTTCTCTTACACTTGCAATTACACACACCCTACTACCCACAACAGGTGGGAACATGCAGCACCTGTTCATCGACTACATGTAGACTATATGGCCCAGACCAGATGTGTATCCCCTGCTGTTGGTATTATACCATATACAACCCACACTGTATAGACACATACCACGTGTGGCCCTTGCACAGTAAGACACAGTCATAATGTTATGTATTGCAAATACCATTTATCCACTTGAGGCATGTGTCAGACATGGTAACTACTGAAGGTCACAGGTATATATGTGTATGTGTCACACAAATACATCATGTGTGCATTGCCATTGCTGGTTTAGGCAATGGCATGCATTGGTATGAACAACAACCCACACATGGTCATATTGTGTGATACAACCACACATGGCAGTTGTGGGTTTCCAACACATACCTATCTGTGCTCTGACAGTGGTAATAGACCCAGTAGTGGAGCGCACTATTGGCATTACTGAGCAAGTAGCCCTGTTTGGCTGTACTGATAGTGTGGTGACATCCCCTGTGTTTACTGGGGGAATATGCAGCATCTGGTGTATTGTAGTATTTGCCAAGAGGATCTGTTCTCTTACACTTGCAATTACACACACACAAACACACAAACACACACACACACACACACACTTGCCATTTGCAGGATTCATACCCCTACCTAACTATGTCATGACACGTGAGAGAGACACATTAGCAAAGTGCACTATTCGGATTACTAGGAAGTTTCTCTTCTCTGGCTGTACTTATAGGGTGCTGACATCATCAGTGTTTGGAAAGGGTAATGTGCATCATGCAGTGTGATCTCCTGATTGGCAAAAAGCACATGTCTTTCATACAGAATTGCACACACACAAACTCCCCTCATCCAAACACACGCACTTGCTATTTGCAGGTTTCAAACCCTACCTAACTATGTTATGACACTTCAGAGAAACACATTAGCAGAGTGCACTATTCGGATTACTGGGAGATTTCCCTTCTCCAGCTGTACTTATAGGGTGCTGACATCATCAGTGTTTGGAAAGGGTAATGTGCATCATGTAGTGTGTTCTCCTGACTGCCAAAAAGCACATGTCTTTCATACAGAAACACACACACACAAACTCCCTTTATCCAAACACACACACTTGCCATTTGCAGGTTTCAAACCCCTACCTAACTAGGTTATGACACTTGAGAGAGATGCATTAACAGAGTGCGCTATTCAGATTACTGGGAGGTTTTCCTTCTCCAGCTGTACTTATAGGGTGCTGACAACATCAGTGTTTGGAAAGGGTAATGTGCATCATGTAGTGTGTTCTCCTGATTGCCAAAAAGCACATGTCTTTCATCCAAGCACACACACTTACAGGTTTCAAACCCCTACCTAACTATGTTATGACTCTTAAGAGAAACGCATTAGCAGAATGCGCTATTCAGATTACTGGGAGGTTTTCCTTCTCCAGCTGTACTTATAGGGTGCTGACATCATCAGTGTTTGGAAAGGATAATGTGCATCATGTTGTGTGTTCTCCTGATTGCCAAAAGGCACATGTCTGTCATACAGAAATGCACACACACAAACTTCCCTCATCCAAACACACACTTGCCATTTGCAGGTTTCAAACCCGCACCTAACTATGTTATGACACTTGAGAGAGACGTATTAGCAGAGTGCACTATTCGGATTACTGGGAGGTTTCCCTTCTCCAGCTGTACTTATAGGGTGCTGACATCATCAGTGCTTAGATAGGGGAATGTGCATCCTGTAGAGGGTTTTCCCAGTTGCCAAAAGGGACATTTCCCTCACACAGACTTGCACACACACTAACCCCCCTCCCCACACACTGGGCAGCTGCAGGATTCAAGCCCCTATCTAACTATGTTATGACACTTGTGACAGATGCATTAGCGGAGCATGCTATTCGCATTACAGGGAGGTTTCCCTTCTTCTGCTGTACTTATAGGGTGCTGACATCATCAGTGCTTTGAAAGGGAAATGTGCATCCTGTAGAGTGTTTTCCCAGTTGCCAAAAGGGACACTTTCCTCACACAGACTTGCACACACAACAACCCCGCTCACCCACACACACACTGAGCATTTGCATGGTTCAAAATCCTACCTAACTATATTATGGCACTTGAGGGAGATGCACTAGCAGAGCAATGCTATCCGAATTACTGGGCATCGGTTCTGCACCTGCAGTATTTATAGAGTGCTGACATCTTTATTTCTACAGAGGTATGTACATCTAGTACTATCTGTCAGGTGGGGGATAGCATATATATGCATTTGCAGCCACCTACTTCAGGGTCAGATATGCACATCACACTGGCAGGTTATGTTCTATACCATGCTTCGTGACCACAGGACCTGTAACACACAACACAACCAGTCCAGAACACCACTCCCACATCCAGGACACACACTTTGCTTCCCTGGGAACAGTGCCGGGATATGCAGGTGTTCACATACACCATTCCAGTTGTTAACATCAGGTACAGGCATATTGTGTGTGGGAACTACTCAGGCCTCTATGACATTACCCTACAGCCACTACAATTTGTGGGTCCATGTGCTATGGCAGAACCGCTCACCACAGCCACATGGGGGAATACATATTGCACCTGTCCATCTGCAACATGGGTACTCACTGTTCCACACCAGAGGTAGACCACCATTGTTGATATCTGACCATACCCACCTTTCCCTGGACATCAATATCCCATCCCCACCCCAAGGCAAGGTTGTCACTGCAAACAAACTGTATTTAGCACAAGCAGACTCTACACTTGTGAAGACTGGGGTGGATGACTTCAAAGGACCCATGCTGGGGGACTATACTGGCCACTCTGTATAATCCTTGACAATTGCATTCTATGAGCACGTGTAAGGTTTGCATTGATCATGCTATCCCACATATACCCATGACTGCTCCACAACAGGACACCTGTCAGGTGTACACCAGCCATATATGAGCCGTCCAACAGACAGAGTGAGCTAATACATTGCAGAGCTGTAGCCCACAGAGGGAGGACATCTCTGAACAGTACCGGCATGACACTTCAATCCCACATAATCATCACAACACAGTGTTGACAGTGGAATTGTCCAGACAATGCAGATAGGGCTCCCCTCAGTCTGTTATTGACACCCACTTACTGTTAGAGGTCCTCAGCAACCCTCTTCCAGCACACACCAACAACATGGATGTGGCTTAGCACATTCAAACCCTGGGATCTCCACTGTGTCCCTGCTTGACAGAGGCACAGCACGCTAGCCTCACACAGTACCTTATGTGACCTACTTTACAGTGGCACAGTAGCCTACTGTACTGGGGATGCAGATGCCAAGCACACTCTGGCTAAGCTGTCATACCCTAGGGCAAACAGCCTAGTATTGACCTCTACACCCATATGGTTAATTGTCAGATGCACAATATTTGTTGCTGTTAGACTGTTTGCAGGTCTTTATTGCCATAGCATTCCCTGTTCCTATGAACAACTTGTGTATCTGTGGAAGATGTTTGAATATGAGGGCGATCCACTATATCACTTATGTCTCTGTAGTCATTTACTGTGTGCACTGGGCAGATTGCTGTGTTGTGGTTGGTTCCTGGAATGACACGTACAAATACCAGATATGTGTGGCCAACTGCTAAACGGAGATATGGCCTAAGTGTGTGAGCATGCCCAGTTCAGCCTTTCCATGGCATGTTGTCTGACATATGCCTCATTTATCAAAGTGTGCGAGCATGCCCAGTGTGAGCTTTTCATATGTTGAACTCTGCAGTCCACCACATATTTGGGTGAGTGTGAACTTCAACAATATCTCACGTGTATGGTTGTGTGTTGGGTGTCATGTTGTGTACTTACTGGCCAACTGCTTCGTGTCTGACCACAACAGGGATTATACTGTGCCTGCAGGGATTGCATGGGATACTTTGCATACAGTTGTCAACATCCTTTCATAATGATCTAACACTGTAGTACCGTATAGTGTACTGGTTCAGTACTTTCACTGTGGTGGACAGTATACTGAGCTTTAGTCCTATCACTGCTTGACATCTTCATAGTGAGCACAACAGACTGTGTAGGGGCCAGTTGTGCACATATGACCATGTTGCATTATGTTCAGATATGGACTACCTACACCAGGCTTGTCCAACATTGGTAGTGTATTCCACAACATAGGTGGACATTGGCAAACACTAGCGATGTGCCCTAGGCCATTTCTGATGCTAGTCAGAGAGTGTGTTTGTCCTTCGACACACATTGTAACTGGAGTTTGCCATGACATATGTCATGGTTAGTATACTGTGCCTCCGTCTACCTGTGACATAACAGTGATACCCAGGGTAAACCTACCATCTCCCATCCACTCATCAAGATTCCTCTTGAAGGGTGTCGATGGGTGACTCTCTGGCTAACCTGTACTGGAAGTTTACTCAAGAGTGGGGGTGGCTTCTGTGTTGTGGATCATTCAGTACAGCTTGTCCTATGTATGTCAGTGCTGGGGTTCAGGTCACTCATGTGCATAGCTCACTGCCATTCAGATTGTACAAGGTGCAGCATGTTCATTGATTCCAGCTTGGACATGGCTTCATACATCAGGCACAGCTTGCCTCTGGTGGGCAGTATGGCAGTGTGTGGAGCTGCAGTTTGTTTAATCAGGCAACACATGGCATCTGTTCATGCTCTTTGCTACTCCTGGCGAGGTACTGTTGTGGACTTTACAGTTGATGGAGGTGTCTGCTGAGGTACATCCCACAGGGATTATTGTAGTCAATTGTGACGCTGATGAAGGATGACTGCAGAGCCACAGTGACCTCCCCTTATCTAGATCTGACAACCTTCATGATTGGGTGGTTATATGGTATGTTTCTGTGAACACTACAGCCACATGTTTGTCCAATGCAGGATATCTATCACCTTGTGTCCCCAGGTCTCTCTTTACATGTTAGGTACGTAATGGGTTAACACCTGTGTGGTAATTGGTGGGCACTTACTGTATATCCACGGTGGTTGTCCATACACATTTCTGCAATTAGCTTGCTGACATGGCTATGGCACCTGTTGTCTGTTTCTATGTGGCCCTTTTGTGGGTTGCTTGTGTCAGCTGGGGGTCAGATATGGTGGGCAGTTTGTACTCCTCTGCATACATGTTCAGTCACAGTCCTTCCATGTTGGCCTGTACCTATGGGACATATATACAGAATGGGGGAGGTCCCAGGACCAAGTCTTGTGGGATGCCACTTATATCTGGTTTGTAGTCTAACATGGATGTAGCATGTCTGACCATGTCAGTTCTGTTCTTGGTCTGGTTTGCAACCCCTCTACTGACATAGGGGTTCATATTTAAGCTGGTGAACATATCCATACTGAACACGTAGGGTACTGTCTGGAAGCATTTGCACGGTCCAGCTACGCTGTGTGGACCACATTGCCCTCATCGATGACCTTAATGACTGTTTCAAATGGGTCAAACATGTTTAGGGGCAGAATCTGCACTTATGACGGCCACACTGGTTAGGGTCCGGTGTCAGTAGGGCCCCGATAGCTTTATGTCTGTGGTACATGCTGATCCTTTCCATAGCTGTGCAGACCAAGCTTGTCAGGATCCTGGGGTGGTAGTTTGCAGTATCCATTCAGGCAACACCTTTGTTGTGAAGGACAACTGTTGTTGTACACTGCTCTTTGGGTACATATCCTGTGGTAAGGCTGACATTGAGCAGTAGTGTGATTTGGCATTCCATTCTTCTTGGAGTCCATGTTGGCCTCAGCCCAGGACACCATCTCATACCTTTGCTGCTGTGTGTTTTGCTTTGTAGATGATGGCTGTTACCTCAGCATCTGCAATGTCAGGGGTCCAGCAGTCTGCTGGGATAGATATTTTGCATTCTGGGGGGGGGGGGTTGCACTGCACCTGTCAGGTTGTATGTTGGCAATATGTGTGTGTTAGGTATGTTGTTTGTAATATCTGTGTGATTCGGAGCATATCTGTGAATTCCCAACATGGTTCCTATCATCAGTTGAGTAAGCCTTGTGATTATCCTTAGTGTCCCGTACAATTTGTATCTTCATAAGTTCATAGGTTCATACTAGGCTATCCACCCTAGGGCATTAGTAAGCCTCACCAGAGTGTGTGTGTCTTTCACCGCCCCTTGCTATGTGAATATTATGGCCATTTATGATTTTCTTTACTGTGCCTCTGTCTGGACATGACACAGTGAAGACCCCCAGTGTACATCTACGATCATCCATCCACTTGGCAATATTCCTGTTGAGGGGTCTCAGTGAGGGGCTCTGCCTAACATGGACTGGGATCCTGTTCCAGGGTGTGGGGAGCCTCTGGGTTGTGTATCTGTCCCTCCAGCACATCCTATTTGATTATGTCTTGAGGTTGACATCTGTCACTTTCACAGCTCCAATGTCTTTGATTTCCTGGGGTGGAGCATGTCCATTACTCCTGTGTTGGACATGGCCTTGTACAACAGACATACAATGCCTCTGTGTAGGCAGTCTGTGACTGCATTCAGCTGGGGTGTCTACAGCCAGGCAGCGTATGACATATATTTGACACCCTTTATCCTCTTGGTGAGGTACCTTTGAGGTTTTCCTAACCACTGCAGGTGTCAGGTACGGTACATCCCATATGAGTCATTGTACTAGATTATGGGTCTCATAAGAGAACAGTACAGGGGCACAGTGACCTCTGTTGATGTAGATGTGAATCCTTTCATGATACGGTGTCCAATATAGACAGTCTTCCTAGACACATTGGCATTGTGAGTGTCACATGACAGGTTACTGTCAACTTGTGTCCCTAGGTCCCTGATTACTCCTTGCATACATATTGGTTTACCACCTATGTGGTAATTTGTGAGTACCTTGTTTGGTATTTGGTGGGACATTCATACTGTCCAGTGTCTTCAGGATGTCTGGGTGGGGTTCCTGTGTGTGAGAGTGTGGTCTGTCGCATGCTACAGACTGTACAGCAGTTTTGACTACAGTTAGGTGCACATGTGTGGTCTCTGCTGCTTCTTGCATTGTCAGTTACCTGGCCATATGGGTGTCTGTGCTGCGTATGGATACTCACCCTCCTTTGATGTTTTGGTCCAGGTGTTGGGGCCACAATGCATGATATGAGGTATAACCTGGTAGTGCTGGTGTGCTGTCAGTAGGCTTGCAGCAGGTTTCTGTCACTGCACAGACATCGATGTTCTCCATACTGGGAAGTGCCTCAGGAGCATGCATATTGCAGTT
Source organism: Protopterus annectens (assembly GCF_019279795.1). Classification (NCBI taxonomy): domain Eukaryota; kingdom Metazoa; phylum Chordata; order Ceratodontiformes; family Protopteridae; genus Protopterus; species Protopterus annectens. Next base: position 1,116,438,592 of record NC_056725.1, read on the forward strand.
TACACATCTGGCATTGGTCAGCATTACCCTTATGTTTCTTACCACTTATGTTTTCTAGGGTGGTGGGTTAGTCTTTTCTGCCTTGCCTACATACAGCTCTATGGAGGTGGCAAGGGCCTTATCCAGTATCCAGACGTCCAGGGGTAACAGGTGCAAGCCATCCCTGGAACAGCAGCATGGCTTGTCATGCATGACATCTCAAGCAGCAGACATTAGATCCTCTTGGAATGACAGTTGTAATTGTGCCACCTGTTAAAGCTGATCATTCTGTGTTTGTACTGTGGCATCATTCTTGGTGAGGGTTGGATGCTGCAAATGGCCAGTGTCATACCAGCCTGGAGTACATACTCAGTGAGCTCATCCGTGTCTCTTTTCATGTAGTCCAGGGAGGTACATCTCAGGTCATTCACACCAGCATGGCCAATGAGTGCATCATATTTCTGCTTGCTTTGGGGTGACCTGCGTACTTGTGTTATGTGGTGTATTGTAGCAGCCTACAGGCAGCTTACTGTACGCTTTCCCTTGTTCATTCTGGTGATTGGGACAGCAGTGTGTCTGCCTATACAGACACCTATTACAACTGTATCAGGCATGTTGTTTCTCCTTCTGGCCTGTGACTGTTTGGCACACCAGCTTTGTGTACTATGTGTTGCATGTGCTATGTTTGGAGGTTGTGGTTGCTTGGGGTCTGCTTTGGAGGCCTCTGCTGGTGTGGTGTGTTTGTAATTAGGGCCTCCGGGAATGTTTTTCTGTGTTTATGTGTTTGGTTTACAGTTGTGATAGGTCTATGTGGGACTGGGTTTGTGGTGTATGTAGTTACCTTCTCCTCCTGACTAGTTTTGACAGTACTGAGTTGGGGGAGCTCAGCCTCCGGTTTGGATAAATGGTTGCATCTCTCACATATATTTGTATTTACTGGGGGGAGTTGAGGGTTGTCTGTGTACTTGGGGCAGGTGTAACATTTCCTCAGGATTCACAGATTCTACTTGTTGTAGCTGGCCTTAGTGGATTGTATGTGTGGACATATTTTATTGCCATACTAATGATCAGTGATTACTTCCCTTTTTATGTTTGCTCTATCATGTAGTAGCTTCCTCATTCTCTTGCATGGTTTGGTAATGGCTGGAGTCCAGCATGCCAGATGCCTGAGTGTATGGCATTGTGTCTTGTTGTTATTTGTGATTGCATAATCCAAGCATTCCTGGCAGTGTTCATGGAATGCCTGTATAACAGGTTCTGCGGTGTGTCCCATATTCTGCACCTGCACAGGGCCTTTAGTGGATTCCACATCAGTTTGGAGGTGCAACTTATGCTTTACACATGTTTTTCACTGTGGTTTTCTGGCCAGGGACTGTGGTCAGGATGTGTATATCCAATGTGATTACTCTATGGTCTGGTCTTACCAGTGAGGGATACACTTCTCATCTTGCCATCCAGTACGCATGTTGCTGATTATCACATCCAGTATGCTTACCCCTCTTGTGGGAGTGGTACGTTGTTCCTGGGCATTTTGGTTTATGGATTCTGGGTACTTTTCTCCTACTGTGTTGGTGCTAGTATAATGCTCCCAGTGTATGTCTGGGTATTTTCAGTCAACCAATGTAATGTGGTTTGGGGGGCTTGATATATTCATGTATTCCAACATAGGCCAGGTGCAGTTCCTGGTGTTAGGACAGTAGTCTGCAGCAGGCTATATACTGGGAGGCGGTTTTAGCCACTGGTACTTGACCATGGCTAACCCATGCTGCTTCTTGTTGTGGTACCAACATGGGGGTGTGGTTATCCTTGACAGTTATTGCTAGTCACCCTCCTTTTGTAGCTTGTTCCATGTTTTGAGGCTGTACAGCACAGTATGAGGTGTAACCTGGTAGTGTTAGGGTGCTGATGTAAGCCTTGACCCAGTTTTCTATTACAGGACAGATATCAACATTCTCCATACTGTGTGCATTTACACTGCACGCATCTTGCTGTTTAGACTTCTGGCATTGGGTAGCATTACGTCTAGGTTCCTATCCCTTGTGGTACCTATGAAGGTGGGTTTGTGTTTTGAGACTTACCTATTCAGGGCACGCTGTGGGTACTGACAGCCTTTGCCAGTATCCATGGGGCCTGGACTGATAGGTGCACGCCACCCCTAGCAGGTGGTGCATCATGTCATGCTCAGCATGTCTTCCCAGGCTGAAACACATTGGCTCCCCTTTGACTAACTGCATTACTTCAGCCAATTATTGCAATTGATCATCCCGTCGTCATTTTGTGGCTTCATTCTTGGTGAGGGTGGATGTTAGTCAGGGTCCTCAAGTGTGCATATAGTACATGGTGTTACATTACTTAATACATGGCATTCATGCCTCAGGTGGTGCTGCAGGGCTGCCTCTGTCGGATGCACATATTACACTCCCTGTACATGTTTGTGAGCAGGTCATGTCATTTTAGGTATCCCTGTTATTATTTGAGTGAGTCAGAGAGGGGTATCATTCCCAGGGTTGCTACTGAGCCAGTGTATGTGCTATGCGTTGCCTCTTTGCCAAGGCCAGGGCATTACTGGGCACACCTCCTTCTGCCTACTGGGGCAGGCTCAGGTTGTTCCTCCTCCGAGTCATGCCCTGCCTGTGATGGCCTTGGCAATGGTGGAGGGCTGTTTGGCCCAGCCCTATGCTGGTCTTGCTGCAGCTGTTTTCGCAAGATCATATTATGTAGCATAGCACATACCATGACAATTTGGGTACATGTAGTTGGTGAGTACTGCAAGGCTCCACCAGATGTGTCCAGACACTGGAACCATGACTTGAGCAGCCCAAACACACACTCTATTACATTACGTGTTTGTGCGTGTGCCTCATTATGGCGTTCCTGTTCAGATGTGTGTGCGTTTCTGATGGGTGTCATCAGCCATGGCTCCAGTTCATAACCTGCATCCCCCACTAGGTGTCCGTGTGGGATGTCCCCATTGGCAAATGTCTGGTACAGCTGTGTCAAATGCCAGATGTGGGAATCATGGTAGCTCCCAGGGCAGCCAGCACACACATTCATTATTATGCCCTGGGCATCACACACAACCTGGCAGTTGATGGAGGGGAAGCCCTTGCGGTTAATGTAGGCCCTACCCCGCTCACCGGCTGGTGCTTTGATGCATATGTGCATGCAGTCTATTGCACCCATACCTCAGGGTATTCCGCTATTTGCTGGAAGAGACGCATATTGCTGGCCAATACCTCACGGGCATTGGGGAAATATACATGATCACTGACATGTGCTGACATGGCATCCAGGAACTGGTGCAGTACCCTGCAGGCTGATGCCTGTGATATCCCCATCATATTACCAGTTAGTCTCTGCAAGGTACCTGTTGCTAGTATTCTTAGGCCAACACATACCTTGGTTTCCACAGGGATGGGTTCCCCTCTGTTGGTTCTGTGTGTGAGGCGTGGCCTGCACAGCTCGACTATTTGCTGCAGGAGCTCTCTGTCCACTCTATAGCGCTCTACTATCTCCAGCTCATGTAACCTGTGGTAGGTGACCCTGGGCCTGTACACTCTTCTCCGTCTCCTCACTGTGGGTTGTCTGGCACCATCTGCATTGTCACCACCCTCAGCAAGTTGCCTATGTCTCATTATGACAGCTATGGCAGCCCCTAGCATTTCTGCTCTGAGTTCAGCTTTTTCAGTTTTCACTTCTAATAGCTTACTCCTGTCTTGCAGTGTCTCTTGAGAGAAACATCCTGCAGTGCTGTTTGCAGAGTTTTAAGTGCTGGGCTGGGCTACTATTCTGCCTGTGTAATTGCCTGCTTCTAATTGTTTTCACCTGCTAGCTCCAGCAATATTCCCTGCTAGCTTCCTACTAATTCTGTTGCTTCCTTTTTCCTTTATGTTTCCTCAGGGGGGAGCAGCGTGCATACCAGCAGAAACACGCTCACAGTGGCTTACATGCGTGCACACATGCTTACACGGTTCAGGATCTGCCTATTCAGGTTAAAACGCGCGCACACCAGCGCAAACAGTGTTACAAATCTACCAACACGCTCCCACATGCTCAGTCTGCCTTACATGCGCGCACACTGCCCTACTCGCGCTTCATGGTGCGCACACGTGCGCATGCACGCCCAGCAAAAAACTTTGGTGTAAGTAACAGTGTACACCTTCCATTTCTTGACTTTCCCATGCTTATCTTGTGGCACTCCTCTTTCCATGATCTGTGTCTGTCATCTGTCATGTAACACTGACCTCCAATGAACTGTATTTCTTTCTACCATTCCCCCCTGTGATGTCACCTATCTCCTACTCTATTCCTCCCCCTTATGTATCTCTTACACTACTCAGAATGTGCTCATTTGCTATGTGACTGTGGGATTCAGTATCCTAACTCTCATTTACATCAGATTGCCTACTAATGCTTAGTTACATGTCTTAGACTCAGCTTCCCCCCTTAGCAACCACTACACGGTGGCCATGTTGTTTTTGGTGTGCTGGTCCCTCCATTGTCATTCCATGTATTGCATAAAACCCACATTTGTGGGTTTATAACCTTCATTTTTATGTTTTATACAGCACAGTACCTTGCCAATGGCCACATATTTGACAATTGGCATGCTGCCTGACACATATGCACCCTTTATTTGGAGCTGACATGGCTCCATTGTGATTTTTGCAAAAACGTACTCAGTTGTCAACTGAGTACATTTCTGCAGCTAAAACGGCTCTTACACGGGCTGCTTTCTGTTTCATGGATCGCTATTCTACCTCATTTGCATGCCTTTCGGCTGCAAGTGAGGTATTTAGCATATCCACGCCCAGTCCGTGTAAGAGACGTTTTAGCTGGTCTCTTACACGGAGTTTCGGGCTGTTCCTGGATCGCGAGGCTTGCATGGGGTGTTACACGTCTCTTACACTCCATGCAAGCCTTCGTGAATCCTGCCCAGTATCTGCCTACAGATAATATGATATTCAAGAAGACAGAGGAATGATATGAAAAAACTCTTGGGTTGATGTTTACCTCTTGGACAGAATATCTGAGATTCTTTTCTTGACTATGATGCGAAAAACTGAATAAAAGGCTTATTCCTTGTTTGAAGGATATTTTACAGAATAAGCATTACAAAAAGTGTAGGTTTCCTTAACTTCTTTAAATATGGTGCTCTCTGATAGAATGTGATGGTGTTGGTATTTAACTTGTTCTGTCCAGTCATCAGCAATTGAGTATAACTTATCTTTATACTGTTTTAAAATTGTATCAGTTATTCATTTGGTAAAAAAATTGCATGGCATGGTATGCCTACAAAGACAGCTGTTATTAGTTTTGCTAAAAAAAGGAGACAGGCATTCAAAAAGTACATATCTCCCTTCCTTATCATATAGTAATTTCTTGAATCGTGCATTGAATTATTTGCTATGATTGCTATGCATTTATGTATTTATTTATTTATTTAATGAATTTGTGTTTGTTAATCGTGGTAGTGCACTGAAGCAACTGTATAGTTAAACCATTATATATACATTTTTTACTTGTTCTGACACCATATGTGCTTCCTGGGTGCAAGATATTAGAAAGCAATTATTGCATATTTTTCTAAATGCTTGAATACCATTGACATTTCCAGATACAAATATATGTAGTTATTAGTGTTAAAATTAACAATTCTGAAATATTTTAATGAATGAATCTAAGTTGAAAATATTGTGAGATTGGGAAAGATCTAAGTATAATTTGTTGGTTGCAAAAGTAACATAATTAGGACTTGCTTGATTTGCACATATATATTAACAAACTAAACAGCAAAGTACCCAAAGCATTTATGTTATGTATTATCTAAATTAATCAATTCTAGTAGTGCAGAATGAAAATAATCCAGTCACAATGTATGTTGTATTCAACTAAACAAATCAATAACACTGACTGTTAAGAAATTACAGTCATCTCCATAAAACTCCTGCTTAATCTTGGGCAACAAATCCCATGAATATCTTAAACTATAATGCGTAGATGAAAAAATGTTTTTCAAGATACAGTCCACAAATATAGCCAAGGGATATGTTTTTTTGAAGAAACAGGTATTAATTTAAAATATTATACCAGTATTAAAGTCCCTTTAACAAAAGGGAAATGTTCAACCAAAGAAGTGATTTATAGTGCAAAGCGCTTGTGTTTCCCTGGTTTTCACATTGGCAAAAGGGAGTGAACTCTCTGTAAAAGTATTTACGAGTACAATTATGATATTAAAAATAAGAACACCAACAATTAATTTTACCAACTCTCCTTGATATGTTCTAATTTCAAGATATTTTTATTTAGTGTCTTAGAACTGGTTCCTTAGAATGATGGGGGGGGGGTCAATGGGAAAATTTAATAGAATATAAAGATCTAAAGTGGCAGTTACAATTAAATGCTGACATTTCTCCTGTACTCATTGAACATGTTTTCATCACACCAGCTCTGAATTTAAGAATTGCTAAACTGTAGCCGAATGCTTACTGAGCTTTAAAATTTATTTTATAAAGTTTTATTGGCTTTGTTTTTCTAACCAGCTTTTTACCATTTTTATAGTTAGTTATTCAACTTTTATTTCACATGAATTTATGGTTCACTCGATAACTTCATTGTTTACAAATATACACATACATTTTTTGCATGACTGTCAGAATTTTATTAGTTATTTAATGAATTTAATACATATGGACTTTTAAATAGATGTTTCAGTTCTTTACCCCATTATTTATGACTGCTTCATGGTGTTATATTTATTAAGTTAATGATTTTTAAACAGTGGGCTTTAAATCTTTTTTATTTGTTATTCAAATCATGTGACAAAAAGGTCCACATTTTTAATGAGCATTTTGGCTCAATTGTTATGGTTCTAATGAAGTCCTGGCACTGCAAGGACAAAAACACTTCACCATATATTATTGTTTTTACCAATTACTGTATTTTTTCAGAGTTTTATGTACTTCTTGACTATTTAATAAATTGTTGGGTTTTCGTATGAACGAATGGATGTAAGACCCATTTTTAAGACTACATCTCTTGGTTTGAGAACTATGTGGGCAATTTTCTTCTTTTTGGTACTATGTACTAGTTTTTGGTTTCTACTTTTGCTGCATGGGCACATGCTCTAACTTGGTTCTTGGTTTCTGTGGTGATTACAGAACCTGGCAGTGTCTCTCACAGGAGTGTACCATTATTGATTCTTCTTTTAGGAATGGATTTGTTTAATCAGTCCAACATTTTCTTACAATCTGAAGGTATATACACAAGTAATGCTAATGATAGACCTGGTTATTCCCAAGGGTATTTAACTCCATTAATATTACTTTTATCTGAATGAGTTTCAGATCTAACCAATACTTTAGATATGGTGACTAAGAACAACACCCTAGTGAACAACGATACAATGGCACGATTTAAATTTAATTCAGCTTCTCAGGAAACTGCACTTCTCTTTATGGAAAGAGAACACCAAAGAGACAGTACAGGGAGGAATTTTAACAATGCATTAGAATACACCAATGGACCACAGAGTGCTTTTCTTAGAGACTTGCATGTTTGGTTAAACCAAGAATTCAACATCATACCTACAACAATGAACTTCACTGATACTGCAGAACAATTTAGCAACACTCATAAAGACTTTTAGAAAGAGAAATCTTAAGGTGTGTAACTTACAATTAGACAACTGCTACATAAAGAATATTTAAAGACTTAAACTATATAAATGTCCTAATATAATTAAGATGAGAATTGACAAGAATCGCAAACTTATTGCAATGTTTGACAGACATGGGTGGGAACTAATTGAATTTATTATTAGAAGGAATTCTGTACTTATCACAGAATTAATTGACGAGATCATTTTAAATCACAAGATTATTATGATTTACTGTTTGATACATTTAAGCCTAATTATGATTTAGTTTTTAAAAAAAGGTTGAAGAAAAGTACAAGTTAGTTATGAATGGGAAAAGGAAAAAGCTTGTTAGAGGTAACAATGACTATGCAAGCAATAAAGCCTATCCTACTCCCTTGATTTAAGCGCCCATAAAAACAGCATCTCAGTATGCAACAAAGATTTCACTGACAACAGAATTAACACAGGTTCAGAAGGAAATAACATTATTGTTTTTTACACATGGTAGAAACAGATAACCCCCTTATAATGATATGGGATTGGATGATTTCCTACCTCTACCAAGGAGATCAGAGAAGATGGAAAACAAACAAACTAGTACCCATATTCCCCATTTCAAGAGCTTTACCCCCCCAAGCCTACAAAATTCAGGGAGGGGAAAACAATCAGAAGAAAAGGAAGAGGAAGGGGAAATTTCAGGAAAAGTCAAAGGAAACACAACTAGTTAAACATAATACACAAGATATGATAGAAATGTCACACAATGGCATATTATTAAGTTTCAGAGGGTTTAATATTTTCAACTATAGCACCACAGAGATCACATAAGGACATTTGTCCCTCTTTAGCAAAGGGTTTAAATTTGTGTGATGTAAAGACATGGATATTTGGGATACTCTTTTGGAACTTAAATTGTACACTAGGAAACTTAGCTTTTCAGTGAGTTTTAATGAACAAGAGAGTATCACTGACCTCCTTTTTGTAAAAAGAAGAGTATTTTCAATCCCCAGTTAAACCCTCTGGTATCTATATTTGAAAGATGCTATGAGAGGGAATTACATAACTTAAAGAAATCCATGCAGTCATACTATTTTAATCTTAACAAGGAGGAAAACAAATTTTGGATTCAATTAAAAATGATTCCTCCATAAGAGTCATGCAACCTAAGGGAGGAGGGATTGTTTTTATCGATAAGACTGACTATACTAATAAGATATTTAACATGTTGCAAGAAAATGACCTTATGAAATGGTCCCTAAAAATGATATTCATATAACATACAGAAAAATTAATTTATTTGTAGAAGACTGATAAAGGGAGTCATTTCACTTGAAGTTTATAAGTTTTTATTTATTAAAGACTCAATTATTTCAGCAGTGTTTGGTATCTCTAAAATACATAAAATGAGGTGGACCAGCCCTTAGAGTAATTGTAGCTGCCTGTGGTTAAAAAACATATCATTTTTCTATATTTGCGGACAATATCTTGAAAAACATTTTATCATCTATGCATTATATTTTAAGTGATTCATGGTATTTTCTGTCCAATATTAAACAGGGGTTTTATAGAGATGACTGTAATTTTCTGACAGTTTATGTTATTGATTTGTTCAGTTATATGCAACATACACTGGGGATGGATCATTTTCATTCTGCACTACTAAGATTTATTAATTTAGACAACACCTTTATCAAGCCCCTTTTGGATTTAATGGACTTTATTTTATATAACAATTTTATTTTTTTTAAGGACACTATTTTAGACAAGTAAAGGGAGTTCCTATGGGGTGCAACTTGTGCCCCAGTATACACAAATTTGGTCATGTATAGATGGGAGCAGAAATATATTGTGAATTCCTGCTACAACATCAACTAGAAATTGTGTTCAAGATATTTAGATTATATCTTTATTTTTTTGGACAGGACCTCCCAACAAAATTAGTGATGTCTTTGCATTTATAATCAACAAGATAGATTTCCTAAAATTCATACATTATTTTGACAAGACGTCAGTTAATTATTTGGACATCACTACTTTCAAGTATTCTGTGCTGAAACATTTTGAATCCACAGTGTGCAAGAAACCCACTTTCTCAAACACATACTTACATTTCCATAGTAATCACCCTCAGCATATTAAGAAACATCTTTTTAAAGGGCAGCTCATTAGAGCAGCTAGAATGTGCTCCGATTTTGATCTTTTTAAGTTGGAATATGGTAAAATTTATAACATGTTTTTAGACAGAGGGTACCCTGGACAATTGTTAAACAAAATAGGATATGAAATTATAAAGTTATGGGGACTAAATATTTCCCGCTTATAGATTCTGATTTTTCGTCTCACGATAACAACTCTATGGTTATTAATAATATAATGGAAATTAGTTTTTCACAGGCCTTAGAAATGCATTACTCAGTTAAAAATATTATTAAAAATCATTGGAGCATATTTAAAACTTTAAAATAGATGTTTCATTTCTTTACCACATTATTTACAACTGCTTCATGGTGTTGTATTTATTAAGTTAATGCTTTTTAAAGACTGGGCTTTAAAATCTTTTTGATTGGTTATTCAAATCATGTGACAAAAAGTCTAACTTTTTAACAAGTATTCTTTGGAACTGTTATTATATTATATATCTTATAGTTAGCTTACAGGTCATTTTTCATGGTATATAAGGCAATGTCCAGTGCAGTTATATTTAAAATCTCATACTTGCAAAACCTCCAGGAGCACTAACATCACATTTGTGAACCTAATAATACAATAGATATCAATGATAGAAAATACATGATAGGCAGATTACACAGCATATTCCAAGATTATGGAATAAGGTTTTCCTTACAGTTCAATGGCATTAACGAGTGACTGTCTTCAAAAATAATCTTTATACACACACACACACACACACACACACACACACACACACACACACACACACGGAAAGTAGAAAATATCAACATTGGATTATGACCATCATGCTTTCTTGTAGGCCAGTAGGTGTCAAACTTGACAACCCAGTAAATTAACCTATTATTTCAACAGTATGATATACAAGCTTATTAAGGCATCATTACAGACACAACTTAGTTAAAGAAAATAAAATTATTTCAAATAAATATGACAAAATAAAAAAGTAAAAAAAAGATAAATGGAAAAAGGCTATTATTATTTCTATTTGAAAAAAAATTATTCTTGTCATTAAATTAATGCTTATAGGCCTATTCCCCTCACTTGCATTCTGAGGAAGTGCTTTGAATGGGAAATGAGTCTTTCCTTTATGTTTAATTTTAGTATAGATATTTTTTCTTCATGGGTTCATTTCAGGTAGATCAAGTCTATCGATTTTGGTATTTTTTTTTGATTATGTGGTAAGTTCTATAGATGATGGTTTGGCTCTAAATGTAGCTTATTTGCATCTGACCAAGGCATTCAGTTCAATTCTCCATGCAGCTTCTGCTAATATCCTATGCGAGGGGAATATGAATGTTTATGTTGTAAGATGGGTAATAAATTGGTTATTGGTCAAAAGTTGTTGTGTTAGAATCAGAAATAAGTGTTCCTTTTTTAAAACAACATGCAAGGGCATTCCACAGAGATCTGTATTGGGACCAATATTATTTGTGCTTCTTATGAGTGTCCGCACTGCTTCCAGTCAAGTATGACTTAATACATTTGCCAACCATTTAAAAGTTGTCTGTATTGTTACTAATATATTTGAGCATAATTATCTTCAAAAATATCTTGATATTCTAATCAAGTGGGTACAGTTCAACAGTATGACCTTCAGCACAGATAAATGTGCAATCTTGTAATTTGGGCTCAACAACCATTATTTCTATGTTTTTTCCGTAATCAATAGTTTTTCTACTAGGGATGAAAATGTAATGGTTAAACTACATAGAATTGGCATGCTTCCAGTAACAGAATATGGTGCCTCATTTTGTGCTCTGGGTATTTCACCATTAAGGTGATTAGAGTGTATACAAAAGCAGTCACCAGGTAGGTAACTGGATGTGATAATTCATCATATGAGAAGAGACTTGAAGATGTATTTCTTTTTTTCAGTGGATTATATATTTCCGTGGTCTGATTTAATTCTTGTATTTAAGTGTTTAAATGGCAACCTCTTTGCTGTTATGCTGGGCATTATGTTTTAGGGAGATAACATTAATACCAGGACCAATAATAGTTTTGTTAAACTGCCTATAGTTAAACAAAAATTAAAAGTGATATTTTTCCAACATAGAACTGGTAGGCCATGGAATTCCCCACCAAAATATATAAGGGTTGTCTTTTATGACATATTTGGACTTAACATATAAAAATATGTTATTTGTTTTTGGGAAACAAATAAGGCAAACTCTTAAATGGCATATACAGGCCCTGAGTTTTAGAACTATTTTATTGAATCATTGAATCACTGAAGTTTAAGGGAGCACAACCCCCTAAAGAAGACATGAACTGGCTACAAATAAGATATTATATTATTTAAGTCCAAAAAGCAAAACATAAATTAGAAAGCAAGATCATTCTCCAAGTAGTGTTTGATAAAAGTGAGCAACTAAAAAGGAGTAAAACCGCAGGATCAGACAGTGATATTTCATAAACAAAATACTAAAGCTATAGTAGGGAATATTTTAGTTAGGCTCTTTAACTTCATTCCGAATGAGGGTAGTACTAGTTCTTATCTTAATTAGTCAACCATAGTATTTATTCTCAAACCAAGGACTGATCTGAAGCAAATCAAAAATTGTAGGCTAATATGATTGATGAATTTAGACATCAAATTTCTATTTACAATAACTGGCCGAAAGAATTAAAACAAATGTGGCACACTTACTATTGCAAGGTCAGGTAGGTTTCAAACAAGGGAGGCAAATGCAGACTAACAATTGAACTCATGAGTTACTAGCCTGTGAAAATCATGAAAGCTACAGCACAAACATGATATCTTCCATCAGTGCTTCTAAGGTATTTTAGCAGGTACATAAATAATATATTATTACTCTTCTAAAAACTGAATTGTTGAAATAGATATATTCAGGCAATTGACTTTTTATACAAGCTACATTAACTAACGTGATGATTAATGGGCTCATCTCTCAAATGCTTAAACTATTCTTAAGGACCAGATAATTATGTTCTTTATCACCATACTTGCTTAACATATCTCTAGAGTCCTTATTTTATTTTATTTTATTTTTTCAAAAACATCCTCTCACAAAAACAATCCAGTTTACAATACTGAGATTTGCAACATGACATATACATAATATTATATTAAAAACACACAGTAATCTTATTTCACCCAGCACTACATGCCATTCAGGATTATAATGTTTCCAACTATGAAATAAATACGGACAAATCTACATGATGACTGCTGGGGAGGGTGACATAACCTTAATGACAATAGTATAATAAATGATAATACTACATCATACACAAACATAAAATTAGGGGAGTTGTATATACTGCCACACACAATGCATTTATAGAAAATAAATGGGATAACAGAGTAGATCAGCAAAGGTCTACAGAAATGGATAAATCTTTACATTCATTTATAGACAAGACAGGCTGTCATAAATACAAATATGTTTCCCCAAATCTTCTTTATCATAAATAATAAGTAGACACTCTACAATGTAGACTTTTCCAAATCAAAATAAATAAATCTTTAAAATAAATAAGTAAATGAATAAATAATGTCCTTCATCTGGCAGAATTAAACCACATAGATGTAAGACTATAAAAATTGGAGTGTCCTAAGGATAAAGAACCAATAAAACTGCCACACTCAAAACTATGTTAAGAAGTCAGCAGATTCATAAAACCGTTCAAGGTGCCAAAGTATAGAAAAATCTGGAGGTATGTAGTTCAACATGGATAAACTTGATACAGTCCAGTATCAAAGCTCACAGTCAAACCCAGAATCTCTTTCTTAGATAAGAAATATGGACAGCAGAACAAACTCTCCTCACCACTGACACTTGATTGCTGACACAAAGCAAGTAACGGCAATCTTCCATACAGAGAAGCAGTTTACCATTGGCTAGCTTGTATGATTTCATACTTATCAGGCATGACAGCAGAGCTAGCACTATTGCCATAATATGGTAATGAGGGGATCTGGTGCTGTGATAGCTCCCATTGTTATAAGCTCATTAGCATCACCTTGTAGGGGTAGGATAAGTGTGGTTGTAGTAATGGGTTTGCCCACACCAGTAGAAACTATTGCATTACTTAGTAGTACAGAATTGCTTCCACTCATCACTGTAGCTCTAAAATGTGAGGTTTGTATTATTACACCTCTTTACATAAACTAGAAGTAAATTAATTCAGACGTTCAGTTGATAACATTTGATGTTTGATGCAATAAACAATGAGTAATCAGCTGCAATATAAAACTTTATGTTGACAGTTCAAACCCAAATTTCAAAAAGTAATTCTCAGAGTTCACACACATACTCTTACACACAAACATACACACAGACTAGCACACATGCAAACACACACACACACACACACACACACACACACACACACACACACACACACACACACACACACACACACACAAGTGCATCATCTCACTGGCAGAATTACATTGTTTTGAATTATAGTGGCATTGCTTGAAGTTACTTGTAATTTTGTGGTTTAATTATTTTTATGTCTGTTCCAAGCTATTCTGATTTAATTGGGCATTTTAGGCAATGACATCTGAAGGAAAATGTAAATACGGTCTTGGGTCTCCCATGAAAAGAGGCTACCAGCCCAGTGGGACTAACCTGGTCAACAAAAGATTAATAAATAAACAGCAAATAAATAAAATTGTCTCAAATTTTTATACTGTTTTCAATGGAATTATTTTTTTTTATTTTTCTATAGCAATTTATTAAGCCAGATCAACATGGTAATCAGAAAAAACAATCAGCAGCAACCATATGATATTCACAATAGTGATACTCTATGCACAATCTGATGACATCATAAATTAAACTAAATGAAAACGCGTGGTACTTTAAGCAGTTTGGTAAACACCCATCAAATCACTGCTATGAGCTAAGCTTCATAATAACATTCTATAGGCTAGTTGGTCCTCTAAAAGGGTGGTAATAATATTAGAAGTCTTTATGTTGAGTTCTACTTAAAAAATGTTAGATGATGCAGGGATAACCTTCACTGAATAATGCCTGTGATAATGTATGCATGGCCACCATCCAGTGATTGAAACCTTCCCTTTTGCTTCCCAAATGGTAGCAGTGTACGTTTGTAACATAACAGCTAAATGTGTGGTCATATTTTGAGTTTTATGCTGACTTGCTCAAAAGAGGAATGAATTACATAAAATATGTGGTTCTTAACAATTAGTCTGATGATGTTTCACAATTCTGTTTGTGAATTTTAAAGACAAAACACTTACTCATAGACAATAAATTGAGGATTGTATCTAGTGGTTAAGTGTCTTCTGGTGGATTTGGTTTAATTCATGTTTTTTTGCCAGACTGTTTTGGGCAGTCCAGTATCCTTTATAAAAGAACAGTAGAGTTTTCTTAAACATGTATGGAAATGCCTTACATTTTCTGAATAATGTAATAAGTTGAGCTATGATTTACATTGTTTGTGGTGCATTATTTTTCCTATTGACCATATCTACCACCTCCTGTCTGATTTTGAGCACTTCTGGACTTGTATGACTTAAAATGCCCTTAACACTGTTTATCTGCTGTGTCATCTGCATAAAGATGAAAATATGTAATTTTATTGAATGTCAGAGAAAAGTTGTAATCATTGTCTATCTCATTGAAATGCATTTTGGTGGACTTTTCTAGTTAACTGTCATCTATTGAAAAGAAGCAAACACTCATTTTCCTTGAATACTTTGTGTTGCATCTGATAACCAGGCAATAACTTTAGACACCCAGTACTTCTTTATATCCATTTACCCTTCCCTCATAATGAAAAAGCAAAACCCTACATATTTATCCTTCCTATAGCATGCCTCAAATAGATTGAAAGTATTATGCCAAGCTGTAAGGTGAAACAGCAGCATTTTGTTGTACCATTTTATTGCCTAGTGGGAGTATATTCCAAAAGATCCTGGCTTTGATATGCCACCGTGACTGGCAGGTCTGTTATTCCACATGTGAACAAATGCACCAGAGGGATGATTTTTCATAAGTGCTCCAACTGGGTACTGTGAAACCTATATTTTAAGTTATCACCCATCACATTTTTAGATATACTTTATCTTTCCCTACCCATAAAAATTGTTGGGCTGGCCTTAACTTTTTCAGAAGCCAGTTTTGTCATGGTGGTATTAACACATGTATGAAGAGGCAACAGAGAAGAGGATCCATAAATACATTAAGACCTGCTATTGTTCTTATTAATCTGAGACACTCTGTACATGATCCCAGAGGAAAGTCTTGTACGTGTAAGGTTTACGAATAACTTCTAAAATGTTACAGTGAGAATAATATAAGAACATCTCTAAATCCATTGGCTGAGATTTACATCAACCATTAAAAAGCTTGCAAGCTATTCTAGAGTTTATGTCTTGCCATATTACCAGGGAACATTTAGGTCTAACCTATTTTAACATTAATCCCTGAGAGCTCTGAAAATTTTTTCAAACTTGATTTAGACAGAAGTGTGTCCCTGCAAGGATCTTGAGTAATGAGGAGGCATTCATCAGTGAAGATTATTACTGTCATTTAAATATGATGCAAAGTTTAACCTGAGATTTTCTTAGAGTTTTGCAGCACCCTGTTTAGGGCTTCCGTGGCTAGCAGGAAGAGAAGTAAAGAAAATGGGCATCTAACAGAAATCAATAAACTAGCATTTACAAAAGTCACCTCTTTCAGGGGAGAGACAAAGTGGTATTCATATCACTAGGGTAAATTTGGCCAGGGTATTGGGGAACTTCCCATACTTTTTCCGAGAGGTGCCATGGGATCCTTTACATCTACCTGAGCTACCACCAAGTGAAGCAGATGGGGGCCTTGGTTTAACATCTCATCTGAAGGCTGGCACACTCAGAGGTGTGGCACTCCCTTTATGCTGCACTGCAGTGCCAGTAATTGATCTACCAAGTGTGGGAATAGAACCCCCGCCTTCTGTACCAAAGGCCAGTGTGCTACCTGTTGCACCACTAACACTGAAGTCTATAAAGCTACTAACCCTGAGCTTAGTGAACTAGACAGCTTTTGATCTATCTCAGCATTTTAACCACCTGTTCCTTAGACATTCCATTTCACTGGGTAATCACTAATGTAAGTACCTCTTCAAAATCCACTGAAGCTTCTAGTCCTAATTGCTGGCCTAATGCCTTCTAAAATTCCCTGACATTCTCCACTCACAATCTTCAACCTTCTCCATCATCTCCTTGCACCTTGGTAAAAAGAATTCTCAAAATAAGTTACTAATTTCTTTGAGGTCTGATATCAGTCCAAAGGGGCTTCTAAGCCACATGGCAGATGACCTTCCTGCTCTTGTCTCTAAGCTTATGTGCTAGCAGATTCATTTCTTTGTTTTCCTGTGCTCTACCATCCGCTTGTTTCCGACCATTCCAACTAGAGCTACATTTTTTCATCTTTTTCCATGCCACACTATTTATGAAGATTCTTGTAGTTTAAGATGGCAGGTCTGTTACTGAACCTATTTAAGCTGCACACCTGTTTCTTAAGCTTTTATACCTTAAGAGTGACTGCAACCTGCTGCTGTGTTAATGTTCAAATAGTCCATTTTCACAAGCTATGCATTTACACAAGGAAACTGCCAAACACGTTATTTTCATAAAATCCTGCACGCTTTTATTCCATTTAACATTGTGCTTTCCCAAAGAATTAAGAGATGTAATATCACCACCATACTAGGCTCCCACCAACTCATAACAGCCATGTGGTTAATTAGCAGAGGGAGGCCTACTATTTCTACCTGTTGTCTTATCATTTGCAAGCAAGCAGTAGTCAAGTCACTGACATCTCTATTGCCTGGAGCCTGAACTGTGCTACTCATCAGAGGGGGTGCACAACACACAAAATTTCCTGTAAACCCAAAATAAACACTGCCTTTTCAATCACTTTTTGTAACTGGATATGCCTCTGTACCTGTGGGCTTGTTCTAGAACATACTACATTTTTAATATAAGTAGTACTACTTGGGGAGAGAAGGATAATTACATCTGATTAATGAAAGAGGACAAATTATTAAGTGAAACGTGCAAAGAGGGTGTGAGATTATAAAGTGAGGATTGCTGAAGTAGAACAGAGTGTGAGTGAGGAGTTGAGGACTTTGAGTTGAGGAGTCAGTGAACAGGGGTTGATGAGTTGATACTAATGTAATGTTCTTGTGTCTGTAGATGTTAAAGCAGCTGTATGTTAATCAGTCTGTAAATTGATAAATTAGTTTTGCATGGAATTATTGAGTACTTTAAGGATGGGGAGGCAGCAAGTCTAGTGTGGAGTTTGTTTTGGGTTGTCTTGCCATGATGGTTTCTTTAGACAGCCACAGAAGGTTGTAATTGCAAAGTGTGGAGATTAGTTTGCTGACAAGGCAAGAGATTTAGTAATATCTGCAATTCTTTAATCAGTAGCCCACCAGCATTATCTACACACATAGCAATAATGCATGGTGTTCTCATAGAGGGCAAATATAATGAAGCTACAAATTCTGTTGGTTGTGTGCATAGAGGGTACAAGGATCTTTCTTTGTAGAGGTGGGAATGTATCAGTGATGATCCAGCTAAGGCAGAAGTATTTCTTAATTACTGCTCCTCCATCTTTGGAAGAAATTAAGCATTAGATTTCTCAGCTCTAGGAAAGAGTTTGTTTTGGTTTCGGAGCATGGCGGTCTAAGGACTGTGAGTGAGGTAGTCAGACAGCAAGGTTTCTAAAGTGAGTGGTTGTTTTGAGATTGTTCCCTTGTGGGTCTGTGACAGATCAGGCTTGTGATATTTCTTTCATTCTGTATTTCAGTACTTTTTGAGAGTTATAGTGCTATTTCTTTTCCTGAAGCTACATTTTTTTAGTCTGAAGAAGTCCTGCTGTAGTTGTATTTTGATTAGTATGCATGATGGGAAGCTTTGTATTCTACTTGTCAGCTGTGCACAGTATCAGACTATAGTATGGGAAGCTGGTGGGAAGAGAAACAATGGAGAGTAAAAAACTGAGGCTAAAGCAAATCCCTGAGGAGCACCCAGATTAAGTGAGGATGAGTGGCTTGGATTTCGTCAGAGAAAGATCTATGTACAAAACAGATAATCGGTAGAGCACTTCTAGGCTAAAACCAACATTTAATTAGCACTGTTAAGAGGTGTTGATGATTGCCAGTCTGTATGTTGTATTAACTGTCGCCATCTCTACCAATTCAATGCTACTCTCCTACCTTCTTTGACATTAAAACATGACTATCGCAGGTCTTCTCTCACAGATTCCCTCTACCTCTTTGCCAGATGCCTTTGTTTCTTCTTGCCTTCTTCCTGTCTCTCTCATATCTTCTTTGCTAGATTGTCTTCTACTTTTCTGCACATGTGCCCGAATGACTGTTATCTGTTCTCTTTGACCTTTTCTGTTATTGGAGCTACTTTGGCTTCTGCTGTTATGTCCTCATTTCTTCATCTGTCCCACAGTGTGCATTCTACCACCCATCACAGGCACTTCATTTCCATCACCTCTAGCTTCCTCAACTACTCTGCCTTTACTGCCTGGGTTTCCATACCACATGGTAGTACTGGTCACACCGCTGTTTTGTACACCTTACTTTTCAGCTTCTTTGGCATTTTTCTGTCATACACAATATCTGACACTCTATGCCAGTTGGTGCAGCCCCTCTGAGTCTGTCTTTGGCCTCCTTATTTAGACTTTTCTTTTTCTCAGCCAGTCTCCCCAGATACTTGAAACTGTTAATTGCACTATTTCCTTCTCAGCTTCTTCTGATTGTCCTCATTGCTGTCATTATAGCTGTCTTACCTGTATTCAGTTTCACTCCGTGAGCCTTCAGTTTTGCATTCCATTCCCCTGTCCTTTGCTGAAATTGTTGCTCAGAGTCTGCCTGTAATGCCACATCATCTGCATACAGCAACCCTCTTGATCTGTCCCCTCTAACCTGTTTGCTAATGTAGTCCATAACAGTATGAACTGTAGTGGGCTCACAGCTGAACCCTGATGCACACCCACTCTCAGTGGGAGTCCTTGTATATAGCCTGCACTGATTTAACCAATGTTTATGGGACGTCCAGCCACCAGAGGACTCCCCAAATCAGTTTCCTTGGGACCTTGTCATGTGTTTTATCCAATCCTGCATAATTTGATGCATTTTTTGATATGGGTGAATACTGTTAGGGATTGAGGTAAACAAGGCCTTGATTGGGTTCTATATCACCACACACAAAGCAGGCATAGAAAATAAAAAAATAAGTATCTAGATTTTATGGTAATGTTTTGCTGTACGATGGATGATTAGTCTTTTTTTAGATGTGGCCTCAGGAACTCGAGGTGTATCCATGTGAATAGCAGGTGGCAGCTAAATCTTAAGTATGAGAAAGACATTGTTAGCTTTGGGGTTTAAATGAGGTTATGAATTGATTCCAGGAGGGCCGGATTTGGAAGAATCACAGTTAAGCAGGACATCTCATTTGCATATATATAGATCTTTAAAATATCCTCCTTAGGTATGTGACTAGGTCCAACATTATATCAAATGGTAAAATCTGCTAAACTATGAAGCATGTATTGTGGCTATGTGTGCATCATTTCTATAGTCACTATAGACTTCAGTAACAAAACAAAAGGGAGGAGGTGAAATTGGTACTTTGGAACATTAGTACTAAAAACAAATCTCTGTATTTGTCAGTGATTGTATGGAGCATGTGATAAACAGGAAATACTACTTAAATCACGTGCTCTAGATTGTAACTGAAAATGTTATGTTTAGGGCCAAAATCAAAGCATTTATGACTGTTTAAACGTAACAGCTAAGCTACCCTATTTCTTAACTAGATTACCCCTATATATCACCAAATAGCATGTCTACACTGTAGCAGATTGAATTTTTCTCTCTCTGTACAACCACTGCTGAGTTAGTCTCTACTTTTCCTCATACACGACCTTAGGCATAGGCCAACTAGGTGGCCACATAGGGCACCACTCTAGTAGGGGTGCTTTTCCAGTATTTATTTGGTGTAGGTAGACTAGGATGGGGGCACCAGGTGGTGTGGTGGGGGGCACTGTGGAGTTAACCTAAGGCCACTCCTGCTTTTCCTATCACTTCATCCTCCTTCTTTTTTACCTTCCACTATTCTGGGACATGTCCCAGATCTTCCCTCATTTGGCAGATGCATGCTTGCTCCCATACAGGTCAACCAGGGGTGCAGAGTGCCCTGCCAATGGGAAACTGCAGTTTGAAGAGTGACGTTGCACTTTAGGTGATGCTGTTATTGTCCAGTGTGTAGAGCCTACCTCCAGTGGGCTGGCATATTTGTAGACTACTTCATGCTATAAGGAATGGTCTAGGAGATCACCAACCTCTTGATGTGGTGATGACTCTTAAGTCTTGCCCACATTATAAGCCCAGTGCTGTCCAATACTCTGGTCTCTACTGTAGTTAAGAAGATTAGCCATCCTTCACAGCATATCACCTAGACCTCCCACTCTCCAGCCCCCCCCCCCCCGCCATGATAGCTGAGCAGACAAAACTTCATAATTGCTATCCTGACTACTCACAAGGTCTAATAGCCAGTTAAGTCACTAATCAAACTCGGGTTGCTTGATTCATAGTAAGCGCTTTATCCCTCAACACCAGCAGCTACATTTGTAATGGATAATCATTAAAGTTTGGGGTAGGTTGCTTAAGTGACATAATGGTATACACTGAATAGATGCTGTTAAGGAAATGTTTGCTAAGACTTTTGATTTGCACCACTGATGAGTTGTAGCCATCGGATAACAGTAAATTAAAAAACAAACTTATCTGATTAGCATTTGCAATTGCATACTTTAACAATAATCCATGACTGTGTGTGGAAATATCAAGATTTTAAACAAAGGTAACAGTGGGAAAATTCTGATATACTCACATACAGGTATGGATTATAGTTACTATACAATGACAATATTTAAGCTAGAAATTGTGTCTGTTTCTTAATGTCATTGTATAACAGCATTTTGGTCTTCTTGGTGTGAGACTTAATGTCCTCACATTTGCCCAGTACATCTGTGCAGAGTAGTAGATGTGATGAAGAAAAGACAATTTCCATTCCTGCTTTTTTAAACTGTTTAAAAAATTGAAAGTTTTACTAGGAGAATGCAAAAGTACAAGGAAAATCAATTATGTTTCTGTTTCTTTGGTTTTACAGAACGTAATTTGCAGAACGTGATTTCTCTTATATTTTGGTCTGTCCCCAGAAAAAAAGAGGTTTACAATGCTGATATCCAGCATATGCCAACTGAAACTCTGGCTGCTCCATGGTACGTCAGTGGTCTGACTGACTTTTTTTCTATTGGTATATACTCAATTTACAACTGATGCACTGGTTGGGCTGTCCAATCAGTGTGCTTGTTTTTGAATAGTAATTAGCCTTTATTGTATAATAGGCCATACCAAATTAATGCTACAGGATTATAGGATAATAAATCACATGAGCACTGGAAAGATTTGTTAACAGAAGTATAAGGTAATAAAATATTGCCTAACTGCACTTTTCTGTAGAAAGCAACCAGAATTCCATGTTATATCACTTGAGAAAGGCAGGACGATAAGAACTCAAGTGCAATGACACAACACATACACACATATATTGAACTCTGACTTGCATTGAAGGCTTCTCTGTTCACTTACTGCCCCTCAGTATCTGTGAAATCTAAGGTGTGTAACAACTATTTCTTGTATAAAAATAAATAACTCTTTTGTTTTTAAATTTTAGTAAACAACCTGTAATTGATTTGGTTCACAGTAAATTCAACTGATTTTAAGGATGAGTCAGAAATACTTCTAAACCGAGCTTAGTATACTTTTGATATAAGCCTGTAAGGGATTCCATTCAAGATAGCTGCCCAGTCTGTGCTCTCTACATAAAATGTTATTCTGATTAAAGCCTTCAAATGTCATCTTTACAGAAGTAACAGAAAATATGTGAATGTTTTCTGAATGAAGAAGATAATTGCATCTGAAGAAACCTGTCTAACATGATATGTGATTGGTTGCACAACATAAACTTTTAGAAATTCTGATAAAACAGTATCTAGAAAAAAACATCAAAAAACAGAACCCAAAGTAACAGGCAATGGTCATAGATTACAGGAATATAAACTCAAAACTTTACTTCTTCTAAAGTTTTAGTTCAGCTTTTCCTGTTTTCCAATAATCACACAATTTTTAAATCCATTTACATCTACCTGTGCTTTTTACATTGCAACATCCATTTTGTGCAGCCCATCTGTCTCACTGACATTCTTTCCCCTGTTCTCTCACTGTCTCTCTGGCAGTTGATTGCCCCACCAGCTACATGTACATGTCTGCTGACTGTCAGAATTTTTGCTTATCTATTTATCTATACCATTTTACTCAAAAATATCACCGTTGTGCACTCTTGCCTATTACTTTGCTTGCCTATTTGTGTATTTAACACTACGTGATGGGAAGTCAGAATTCTCAACTAAAATCCTGCTCTCTCTGTGAACTTTTCTCCTTAGATGTCTGTTTGCAGTATATCTACTACATTTTTATTTATTTACTTTCATTATTTCATCATTTGATAAATTGCTGTGGCATAAGGATTTCTGTCTTCTTAATCAAAACCTATGCTCTCATTTGGTAGTTTTTGTCCATTTTCCTGTATTCTTGTTAGCAGACTATACCCCTCCCGACTAAATGCATATTAAGTCATTCCATTGTGCTAGTCATCATCTGCCCACATCTGTACATTTGTCATGCTGCCAACATTTGTTCATGTTACAGTCCAGTATTACTGCTTTAAATATGCAATGTTATCAAAACAATGGAAAATAGTTATCAATCAGCAAACTAAATTGCTGTAGTTGTTTGAGTCAAGTTTAGCTTGGCTGTTGGAATGCCTGGCAAGTACATTTCCCTGTGTTGTAAATATTATAGCTGAAGACAGATCTGTACTTTAGAAGAGTGCCCAGTGTAAAACTGCTGCATACCGATTGTCACAACCAGACTACTGTTCCCAGGGTTCCCAGTGCTGACAAGCTGCAATAATGATTCAGCTGACCTTATGTCCTATTGTACAGAGCAGGAAACAGCTTGTGCAATGATTGCTGTTATCAGGCACAACTTAAGACTTTTTTAAAATTTTGAAATGTTCATTCTTTTATTGTTTCATACATCAAATGACTGGATATACTGAACTGTGATCTGTATGATATTAAAATTAAATAAGTGTTTTGTTTGTATGGCCTCAGTTGACATTGTAGATGTATTGTCTTTAGGTGCAGAATTGTGACTAACATCCATAGGGACCAAGCTTTGGGTCTGTTGCTGATGAGCAGATTATTACAGATACAGACAGGATAAGAATTACTTACATGTTGAGGATTTGGTAACTTTGGAGTGGTATCATTAAAACTGACCTGATTAGCAGTCTAGCTCTACTATTTATTTTGAATGTATCAGCTCTAGGGATGCTTTAGTGTTTTCTTTACTGGCCACAAAGTTTGTTTGTTCTTGATTTTTATTGCTTGGTAAACATCCTTAGTACATTGCTAGCTATAATCTCAAAATGCAGATAATGCACTATACCTCTGCATTGCCCTTGGAAGGAATTATGGTTAAATATTTGCTTTTATTTATTTATCTTTCTTGACCAGATTAGTCCCACTAGGCTAGTAGCCTCTTTTCAGGGGAGACCTGAGTTGGTATTTGTACTGTTAGGGGAACTTTGGCCAGGGCTTTAGGGAATTCCCCCTATTCTTTTCCATAGGCGTATGTGTGAATGCATGGTACGTTTTGCTTCCTGCTTCCAGTCTGGGCATGAAGGTTGGTCAGAGAAGCAGGAATCTACCATAAGCAAAAACAGAGGTTGTGGGGGAGAATGAAAAGATGAATTTTGATTGTGGTGCTGTTAATCGAACAGCCAAAATGTTTATTTCATTAGAGGAGTCAGAAGCCAAGAATAGTGGGAAAAAGGAGTATGGTGTGTTGGAGATGGAGGAAAAGGCAGTCAAGCCTTTTCAAAGTAGTAGGAAGGCAGCAGATGCAGTGGAGATAGAGTCAGAAGAGATGTTTCAGCAGAAGCTTTTTGAATCCAAGGATGTAACACAGGATTGAATTATTACAACCCTCTAGCTGGGGGGGTGCGGGATGAAATATTTTTGGAGATGGTGGAGGAAAGTGAACTGGAAAATGGAAAGGATTTATCTTGGGGAGAAATGATGGAAAGAATACAGAAGGAAATAGGGCAGCAGAGTGAGGAGATGCAGATAGAAAGGATATCATATGCTGAGATGGTAAGAGAAGGACTATGTGGTAAGCAAGTAGAAGATACAAAAGTTAGAAAAAAAGAACTTTTAAAGTTCAAGTTGAAAGTAAGGAAGATGCTCACACAGACAGATACAAGGTATGGGACGAAGTTATTATGACGCTTGGGATTAAAACAAATGAGGTAAGAGCATTTATACATATTAATAAAAAATAGAAACTACAGTATTGGTTGGAGATGTAAATAACACATTTGAGAGAAGACAATATGAGGAACTGTGGAGTAATTTAAGAGATTATAATGTAAGTAATAAAATAATACAAGTTATAAGATCAGTATATGACAATAATATTATTAAAATAATATTAAATGGATGGTTTAAGAATATAGTGTGGGATGAGACAGGGTTGCCAGTAAGCAGTATCTTACTTGAGTTGGTTATGAATGTGATTGTAAATGCAATTTATTTTGTTTATTTTAGTTTTGTTAACTGGGACAGTCCGACTGGACTAGGTCCATTTACAGCAGAGGCCCGGGGAGAAAAGCCCCACATATTTTAACATAAATACTAAAATGTAATACATAGTAGTAAAAACTGATAATAACACATCATAACAGCAAAAATCCAGCTAGTAAGACAGAAATGTAAAACAGAGGATACAACTCAACAGTTAAACAGACTAAATACATTTAACAATGAGAGTCATGACGTACATCATGATAAAAAGAAGTACCTATATTAAAGGGATAAAGAAAATATTGGAAGTAAACAACTGTAGCATATACATTAGGCAAGTAAAAAGTCTTTCAACTTTCCACAGAACATAAGCAGTGATTTTAGGTTATGCATGGACAAAGCCAGGTGCTTATGAGATGTGATTTTAAAGAGTTTTTGAAGTGGGAGATGGTGGGGATAGAGGTCAATGATGGGGGGAGGTTGTTCCAGTTTTTAGCAACAGTGTGGGAGACTAGTGCTTTTCCAGAAGTGTTGTTAACCCTAGAGATGCATAGAAGTGATGTATCACTAGAACGGAGTGTACGATTTGTTGCATAGTAGGTACGTAGTTGACTTAGTGATGGGGTTTTATCAGTATACTTCAGAATGTTATAGGCAGTAACCAGTTGGTGGTAATTTAATAGTTGAGGAAATTCTGACCATTTTAAGTCCCTTATAGCTAGACAATGATGGGATCTGAAGGTGGCGTTGTTAGCAAATTTGGGAATATTATTATAGCATGACTCAAGTTTGTCAAGGTCAAGTTTTCTGATATAGGTAAGAATTGATGCAGCATACATTAGTGTGGACAAAAGGTAAGCTTGGGCTAGGGTGATCCGTGCTTGATCTGAGAGGAAGTTTTTGTGTCTGTATAATGAGCCCATTGTTTTGTGAACCTTTTTGATGGTTTGACAGATATGGACATCAAAGAGAAGGTTTTTGCCAATCTCAACACCGAGGAGTTTGGTATGGGCAGACAGAGAAATGATAGCACCATTTTTGGAAGTAATAGAAAAGGAAAGAGGAGCAGACTTTGATTTGCTGGGGGTAAATAAAAGCAATTTAGTTTTATTAGGGTTAAGGATGAGTTGGATATTTGTGATCCAACTTTCCACAGAGTTAAAGGATTCCTGGGTCTGTTGTTGGAGAATAAAAAGAGTGGGGGCTGAGCAGATTAAAGTCGAATCATCCGCATACTGTATGAGTGTGGCATGTTGGGTGGAGGTATGTAGATTGTTAGTGTAGATAGAATAGAGAAGTGGATCCAGTACTGAGCCTTGAGGTACACCTATGAAGGTTGAGAGTAGAAGAGATAGTGCCCCTTGCCATTGGACAGATTGTTGCCTATCAGCTAGATAGTTCTTGAACCAGTCAATAGTAGAAGGGGCAAAGGATAGGGAAGCTAGTGAATCTAATAGTAGGGGGTGTGAAATCACATTAAATGCTTTGGATAGATACAGAAATATAGCAGATGTTTAGTTATAGTCATTTCTGTGTTGGTTTACTAGATTGGCAAATGAGAGAAGAGCAGTAATTGTACTGTGGTGTGGCCGGAATCCATGTTGTGTGATGGAGAGAAGTTTATGTGTGTTCTGGAAATGCACGACTTGAGAGTGAATACACTTCTGTAGCAGCTTGGAAAGGGGAGACAGAATAGTTGTAGGATGGTAATTAGAGAAGTCAAAGGAATTCCCACCTTTATGAAGAGGAATAATGTAAGACACTTTCCACAGTTGAGGGATGTAGGATTCTTTTATGGAGCGATTTATGAGGATAGAAATGGGGCAAGATAGTGATTATGTGGCTAGTTTTAGGAAGTGGGTAGGTAGATTATCAGCTGCAAGGGTATTAAGTTTTAATTTCAAAAATAGTTTTTTTAATTTTGTAGGTGAAACAGGTGAGAGAGTAAGGGGGGAATGTTATCTGGACACGTAGCTGGGATATGTGGAGGGCTGTTTTTGGACAACTGGTTAGATAGTGCCATTATGGATTCTGCAAAGTGGTAATTAAATTGAGAGGCTATGTCCATGTTGTCATTGGTGGAGTTGGGAGCTGGAGTAGTAGTTTTGCCTGGTTTAATTAGGGAGTTGATAGCTTGCCAAAACATTTGAGGATTTTTGAGTGTTCTGATTATATGGGTCTATATCACCACATCGAATGGTGATAAGTTTGAATGCCCTTTGCTCAAACCAAAAAGTCCAAAAGCCTTAAACAGCAAAGTTATGGAACATCAATTTTTTTTCCCAGGGAAAAACAATCTGTGGGCCATCTTCGGGGCTTTGCTATTTCCTCCACTGTAGTGCGATCTCGAAGTTGGTATATTTAAGTAGGGGGGTGTGGGTGGCACAGCCCCCCCATATTGGGGGATGTGGGGGTGAAGCCCCCCACTTTAGTTTGTTTTAAAGTTGTTTTTTTTTTTTTATGGAGCAGTGATTTTTTTCCCTGGGAAAAAAAATTGCTGTTCCATGAGTTTGCTGTTTAGGGTTTTCAGAATTTTAAGTTCGAACAAAGGGTGTTCGAACTTATCACCATTTGATGTGGTGACATAGACCCTGATTGTACAGTAAGAAAGTAGTTCTGTTTATAGATTCATAGATTAGTACTAGGCTAAGTGCCCTTGTGAGCCATTTTAAGCCTAGCCAATTACCCCATCTGAGAAACAAACCTTGCACCTTGTGTCTGTAAGGTAAACACCTTAACCATTTTGCCACCCCCTTACTTTCTTTACCTCAACAAAAACAAATATTCAGCTTTTTTTAAAGACTTGACTGTCAAGATATATCCGAGCTGTCTATGCACATCCAGAGTATTTAGAATACATTCTCTTTGGTTCCGAGGACCAGAACAGAACACTGGGAGATCAATGACTTTATTCAAAGTGAACTTTAAAACAACACTGGACATGAACGAAGGATTTGTTAGAGACCAGACAGGATTCACCCCACCGTAACAGCCTGTTACTCATACTCTTCTTCCAGCTGACAACAGTTTTCCATGTAATGAACCTCAAATCTGTTAGATGTTTCAGGTCCAAATTGAGATATGGTTAACTTTTGCAGCACAAAGTTTAGATTTCCAGGAAGGAGCAAGCTGTTTGAGAGGAGTTCTCATGTAAAACTCCCTTAAGAAAACATTTTAACAAAACACAAAAGAAAGTTGAGGGATCCATGGGTAGACAAGGAAAAAAGGCTACAAGATATACCTTGATAGAGCAGTAAGAGGCCAGAGGCTAAACTTGCACATATTTGAGCATCACTGGTATACAATCCCTGACAGGCCCCTCGTTATTGGCTAGGCAGCATAAAGTAATTATTTTTCACTTGTTAATATATGATCTCCTAGTAGCAGATTTTCTTGCTTCCTTTAATAACGTTTACACTTCCACTGAAATGACGTGCCTACAAGGAATTCAATTTAAATCACTAGGCACATAGCTGAAAATGTTTGATAATGTGGTATATTAAACTCCACATGCCATGTGTGAGGAAGTCCAACTTGTCATAAAACTTGGGGTTACTGCCCCTGGCCAATTCCATAAGTCAGGAGGAATCAATTTTACCTGGACCAAAATGGTGTCATCAGTTACTTGTGAAGGTTGCTTCTGAATCATCAGAATTTCCCTGGATATCAGTCGAAAGTAGGGAAATGCTAAGGAACATTTCCATGGGAGTGGAAATGCATGTATTTTTCCAGGCCTGTTTGCAAGGAGCCCTGCAGCAGAATTTGTTCATCTGTCTGTTTTGAAAGGAGGCAGACATATATTTGATGTGTCCTCCACAGATGGATCAATTCCTGGAAGACTGCCCAATTCAATTTCCATTAGTGTGCATCTATCCTGTTCAGCCTGTATGCCACAGCGTTTTGTATGGACAGCATTTAAGATGCCTACAGACTGACATTGTGCTGTAAAGCTATATCCCAGGCTACTATAGCTAGTCTGCACAGAGGGGAGAATCTAGCTGCCACATGGTTATTTATGTACCGTACTACTGTGTTACAGTTTATAAACATTAAATGGTCTTTGGGACCATAGATGTTGATGTGTGATCAGAGCATTTATAGGCTCATAGGTTAGTACTAGGCTAACTGCCCTTGCGAGCCATTTTAAGCCTAGCCAGTTATCCCCTGTGAGATTCAAACCCTGTACCTTGTGTTTGTAAGGCAAACACCTTAACCATTAGGCCACCCTCATATGAGCCAACTTCTCTTTTACTTGTTTTAGCCTGTTTTTTCTGTCCCGGTGATCCTGCATTTTTATCCCTACAGACACTTCTCCCCAAGCATCTAATAAGGCAGTTGTTATAGATTGTGCTGGAGCTGCAAGGAAAAATGGTGAACATGAATTCTGATAAAACTGTTCCCTCCACCAAAGAATCTCCCTTTTCACAAACCCCCAAACTGAAATCTGGAATGCCAAGGGATGATGTTGGGATCATACAGACTTTAGGTACCACTGAATTTTTCTCATGCGCATTCTTGCCAGAAGAATCATAAGAACCATATATATGCTGTGAGATCCAGAAGCCAGGGTTTAAGTAGGAAAACTCAAGAATAGATCTCAATACAGATCTACTTCTTCCTGTCAAAGAAAAGCTTTATGAATGGAGGTATCCAAGACACCAGGAAAACAACCCTGTGAGAAACTGAACAAGACTTCTGTATGTTCGTTTGGAATCCCAGTCTGAACAGGAGATCCTTAACCTCAGCGAGATTCCTGATATTTCAAAAAGACTTTATAAACATAAGTCATCTAAATAAGGAAAAATGTGAATACTCTGCAGTAGGCCAACTCTGGTGCCAGACACTTTGTAAATACCACCAGAGCAGTGGATACTCCAAAAGGTAATGCAGAGAACTGACAGCATGAGTCAGGCACTGAAAACCTTGCGTCTGAAATCTGGATCTACAAGAATGTGATGTGCATCTTTTAAAATAAAGGTCACCAGAAAAAACAGGTAATGAGATCTAACTAGTTGTACAGGGATAACACTGGAGCCTCATCACAAACTGGTTTACAAAGGAAAATCCAGAACTGGACTCAATGAAACTTTTCTTTTTGGCATGAGCAACATTCTTGAATAAAACACTTCTCAGCCACCTGAATTAGCAGGTGCTGAATGACAGGTGGGAAGAGGAGGTTGATCTGGTGGCTGAGGAAGGAAGCCCTTGAAAAGAAGGGAGAGACTCACTGCCATCTGCATCCTTGATGAATTACATTCAGAACCCATGTGTCTGAAAATATCTGCTGCCAAAAAGAAAAATGGAGTTTTAGACTTTCTGTCTCCTTCTCTGACCAATACTCCAAAGGAGAAGGAATTTGGGAAGAGTAAGCAATTGATTCTTCATCAGAATGCAACTTCTCCTCACAGGAATCCTGTTCCCTGGGTCTTTTAAGAGGAATAGAGGACCACGGGGGGGAGGGTTAGGGCTGGAACAGAACCTCCTTGAGGAGGTTTCAATGCCATCAAAGCATTAAACAAACCCTGAGTGAAGGCTTGCCACTCACTCTTTGGAAGGAGAGACGTTTACTTTTTTCTTTTTTCTTTAATGGAACGTCTGCCCTGTAAAACCTATGCTCTGAGCCAGGATGGCATTCAATAATAGTAGAAGGGACTTATTCCCTAACTAAAATCTGAGGAACACCCCTTGCCCCCTCAGAAATCAAGTACAGTTGTGTACACTTACCATAAACACAAATGGAGTGTACTCACTGTTGCAGTCATCACATTTGGGTTATCCTGCCAGGGGTAGCCCTCAGTCGGCCCGAATATGAGAAGCTCAGTATTTCTGCATCGGCCGCCATCACTCCAGGACTGATGTCAGGTCGTCAGTGGCACAAAAACAGGCAGCCGATGCCATTACATCAGTTTTTCTTGCACCAAATGTCAAGAGCCCCCAAAAAGGGAGCAAAGTTATGGTGGAATAACACCACCAGTAGAAAGTAAATACCAATAGCCCTGTAAGGAGTGAGGAAGAGTGATGGGGGGGGGGGCAAGGGGGCTGGAGGATGGGAAACCAGGACTGCAACAGTGAATACACTCTAACATATACATTTATAATGAGTGTACACAACTGTACTATGTTTTTCATGTTTCACTGTTGCAGTCATCGCACTTGGGTTGATTCCCAAAGCTGAAGAATGGGTGGAGGTAGTCTAGACGACTTGGGGCTGGCTGGTATGTCCTGCAGGACTGAGATTACAAAGCCTGCCCTGGATTTGGAAAAGATAGGCAGGTGGTAATGCTTGGTGAAGGTATGAACAGAACTCCGTGTTGCAGCTTCCAGGATGTCCCTGGTAGTGACCCCTCTGAGAAAGGCTGTAGAGGTAGAAGTTGCCCTAGTGGAATGCGTTCTGACCCCCTGTGGGGGTGGTTTTCCATGGTGTTTGTAACAGAAATGGATACAGTGTGCTATCCATTTGGAGATGGTTTGTTTAGATATGGCCTTTCCCTCTGCCCCTGGTGCAAACCTGACTAGTAACTGGTCAGATTTCCTAAAGGGCTTAGTTCTATACAGGTAGAATCTGAGCTGTCTGTGCACAAAGTGCAGGATCCTTTCCCCCTTATTTTGAGGTTTAGGGAAAAAGGTGGGCAAATGAACAGATTGGTTGAGAGCCACACTGGACACCACTTTAGGCATGAAAGTTGGGTTAGTCCTGAGGGAGACCCTGTCAGCATGGAAAATGAAGGGTCCCACAGTCATAAGTGCTTGTAGCTCACACTCTTCTAGCTGAAGTGATGGCCAAAAGCAATGCTGTTTTCCAAGAGAGGAGTTTTAACTCTGCTGAAGCTGCAGGCTCAAAGGGGGGTAGCATGAGCTTTTCCAACACAAAGTTAAGGTCCCAAGCAGGGGTAGGGGCTCTTCTTGGTGGCCTTAAGTTGCTAGCCCATCTCAGGAAATGCTTGACGAGAGCATGTGAGAAGAGAGGTGGCTCAGTGCTGTAATATGCAGAGATGGCAGAGGTATGGATTTTAATGGAAGAGAAGGATAGGCCCCTGTGGAGTAGGTCTGCTAGGTAATCCAGGATGAGAGGCAAGGATGGCTGTTCTGAATCAGCTCGAATGGCTGTGCTGGATCAGCTCCATTAGTCTGGATCCAGGAACAATACCTTTTCCACTTGTCAGCATAGGATTTTCTAGTACTGGGTCATCTGGCTTCACGTACAACATCCAGGACCTGCTTGCTTTCGCTGGCCACTGGAGGAGAAGTCAAGGAATAAGCCAGGCTGCCAGGTTCAAGGTGTGCAATTGTGAATGCAAGAATTCTCCCTCCTGCTGAGTCAGGGGAGTTGGAATCTCAGGGAGGTGCCATAGAGGCAATGGAGACAGACTGCGCAGTAATGGGTACCAGTGCTGGCGTGGCCAGTCTGGAGCAATGAAGATTGCCCTTGGTCTCTCCTCCCTTACTTTGAGTAGTACTCTGGTAAGAGGAGGAAGGGGGGGATGCATAGATTAAGAGGTTTTCCCAGTGTGAGGACAGAGCATCCACTTTCCAGGGCTTGCTGTGAGATTCCCTACTGCAGAATTTTCTGAGTTGGGGGTTGTAGGGGGGAGTCAAATAGATCCACCTTTGGGGTACCCCATTTCTGGGTCACAAGGCCGAAGGTGTTGTGGTTTAATTGCCACTTGTGTGGGTCTTGGAGATTTCTGTTCAAGTTGTCTGCCAGAGAGTTTTGCCTGGCAGGAATTGGGCTTGCAGGTGAACATGCATGGCTGAGGCAGTGTTCCAAAGGGTCTTGGCTAGCCTGCAGAGTGGGTCCCCTCCTGCTTTTTGATGTACCACATCATTGTGGTGTTGTCGGTTTTGATTAGTAGAGGCCCTGGAGAGAGTAGGGATCTGAAAGCTGTCAAAGCATGCTGAACAGCTAGCATCTCTTTCTGGTTGATGTGCAGATGAATTTGATTTGGGATCCAGTGGCCCTGAACGCACCTGCCATCCAGATGTGCACTCCAGGCATAGTCTGATGTGTTTATGGTTAGGGTCTGGGCGGTGTGGGGTTGTGTAAAGGGAAGTCCCTTGTTGTGATTGCATGCTGCTGCCCCCCAAAGCAACTCTTTCCTTAGACAAGGTATCACAGGTATGATAGTTTCCAGGTCCTAAGAATGTTGGCACCAAAGACTTTTTAAGTACCACTAAAAGTTCTCATATGCAGTCTGGCATATGGAATTAGTAGAATGCAGGAAGCCATGAACCATAGAGCTTGCAGGATTTTCCTTGCAGATAAATGGGTTCTGGTGGCCATTTCAGAGAAGTAGCCTGTCAGATAGGCTTGTTTTTCTGGAGTAAGGAATGCTATCTGGGATGCTGTGTCCAAGTTTGCTCCCAAGAATACAATTTTTTGACTGGGGACTAGTTTGGATTTCTTTTCGTTGATAGTGTACCCCAGTGAGGTTAAAAGGTCATTTACAAATGTCATGTGCTGCAAAAGCTTTTCCTGACTGCCTGAATCAGGCAGTCGTCCAAGTAGAGGTAAATTTGAATATTTCTTTGTCTGCAAAAGGCAATGGCTAGAGCCAAGCATTTTGCGAAAACTCTGGAAGCAGTGGATAAGCCAAAGAGAAGTGCAGAGAACTGATAATGCATAGATTCTTCCCTGAAACGTAAATATTTCCTGCAGGAGTCCCTGATTGGGAGATGTGGATAGGCCTCCTTTAGGTCTAGGGGCATCTTTGGACAGCATAGGGAGAAGCTGCTGTAGGGTGAGCATTTTGAATTTTGGTACCACTAGGAAGGTGTTTAGAATGGATAGATCTAAGATTGGGCACCAGATGCCCTCTTTTCTGGGTACCAGGAAAAGTCTGGAACAAAAATCTTGGCCTATCTGTTCTGCAAAAACAGGCTGAATTGCCCTTATGGAGAGCAGGGACTGCACCTGGCTTTGTACCTCTGCCCACTGGTTTGGAGAAAGATCTGGGAACCCTTTTGGGGTTGGCAGCGTGTGAAAATAAAATTTCAAACTTAGTTTGTATTTTGGCTTGATTCCTAAACTGCTGGTAGTGTTGTTTGGCTTGGATGGTATTATCCCTCTTTCAGATTTTCCAGGCCTTATCTCTGGACTTTCAGTATGGCTTTTGTGTCCCTACTTAGCCATGGTGCATAATTAGTCTTAACTCTAATTTTCCTGATAGGGTCGACTCTATTAAGAACATCAGTAAAGGTGCTATTAAAGTAGTAAACTGCCTGGTCTAATCCAAGGGAAAGTAGTGGCTCCCCGTTACATTGTTTTAAAATAGTGTTTACATCCTGGGGGTTTAGGTTGCAGTCATTTCGGATTTGTCTATAAGTTATAGGCTTAGGTATGTTAGTAGATTTGCGTAGTAGGAATGTAGGGAGGTGGTCACTAATATTATCTGAAAATGGCAAGGTTAGGATAATAGAGGGGAATTATGTCCCAGTTATTCTTACTTATGCAGACAATATAGTGTTCATCTTCTTTCGGCTGTTCTCATTATGGGTCACCACAGTGGATCATCTGTTTCCATTTCTTCCTGTCCTCTGCAGCATGCTCTTTCACACTAACTGCCTGCATGTCCTCTCTCACCACATCCATAAACCTCATCTTAGGCCTTCCTCTTTTCCTCTTACCTGGCAGCTCCATCCTTAGCATCCTTTTCCCAATATACCCAGCATCCCTCCTCAGCACATGTCCAAACCAATGCAATCTCGCCTCTCTTGCTTTGTCTCCAAACTGTCCAACCTGAGCTGACCCTCTAATATACTGATTCCTAATCCTGTCCATCCTAGTCACACCCAGTGCAAATCTTAACATCTTTAACTCTGCCACATCCAGCTCTGACTCCTGCCTTTTTGACAATTCTACAGTCTCCAACCCATATAACATAGCTGGTCTCACTACCCTCTTGTAGACCTTCCCTTTCACTCTTATTGGTACCCGTCTGTCACAAATCACTCCTGACACTTTTCTCCACCCATTCCACCCTGCCTGTACTCTCTTCTTCACCACTATTTCACACTCACCATTACTCTGAACTGTTGATCCCAAGTACTTAAACTCATCCACCTTTACCAACTCTACTCCCTGCATCCTCGCCATTCCTCTACCCTCCCTCTCATTTACACACATATATTCTGTTTTAGCCCTGCTGACCTTCATTCCTCTCCTCTCTAAAGCATATCTCTACCTCTCCAGGGTCTCCTCAACCTGGTCCCTACTCTCACTACATATCACAATGTCATCTGCAAACATCATAGTCCACGGGGCCTCCTGTCTAATCTCATCTGTCAACCTGTCCATCACCACTGCAAATAAGAAAGGGCTCAGAGCTGATCCTTGATGTAAACCCACCTCCACCTTAAACATATCTATCACTCCCACCGCAGTCCTCACCAATGTCACACTACCCTTGTACATATCCTGTACCACTCTTACATACTTCTCTGCCACTCCCGACTTGCTCATACAATACCACAACTCCTCTCTAGGCACCGTGTCATATGCTTTCTCTAAGACCACAAAGACACAATGCAACTCCTTTTGACCTTCTCTGTATTTCCTCCAACAACACTCTCAGAGCAAATATTGCATCTGTAGTGCTCTTTCCTGGCATGAAACCTTACTGCTGATCACTAATCATCACCTCTGTTCTTAACCTAGCTTCCGCTACTCTTTCCCATAACTTCAAGCTGTGACTGATCAGTTTTATCCCTCTGTAGTTACTGCAGCTCTGCACATCACCCTTATTCTTAAAGAGAGGAATCAAAACACCTTTTCTCCACTCCTCGGGCATCCTCTGACTTTCCAAAATTTCATTAAATAATCCGGTTAAAAATTCCACTGCCATTTCTCCTAAGCACCTCCATGCTTTCACTGGTATGTCATCTGGGCCAACAGCCTTTCCATTCTTCATCCTCTTTATAGCTGTCCTTACTTCCTCCTTGCTATTCTGCTTCACTTCATGATTCACTATCCCCACATCATCCAACCTTCTCTCTCTCTCATTTTCTTCATTCTTCAGCCCTTCAAAGTACTCTTTCCATCTACTCAACAAACTCTCCTCACTTGTGAGTACGTTTCCCTCACTATCCTTTATCACCCTTACCTGCTGCACGTCTTTCCCAGCTCTATCCCTCTGTCTAGCCAATCGGTACAGGTCCTTTTCTCCCTCTTTAGTGTCCAATCTCTCACAACTCTCTATATGCCTTATCCTTAGCCTTCGGCACCTCTCTCTTTGCCATGCGCCTCATCACCTTATACTCATGTCTACTTTCTTCATCTCTTTGACAATCCCACTTCTTCTTCGCCAGCATCTTCCTCTGTATACTCTCCTGTACT
Organism: Protopterus annectens; assembly: GCF_019279795.1. NCBI lineage: Eukaryota > Metazoa > Chordata > Ceratodontiformes > Protopteridae > Protopterus > Protopterus annectens. The sequence goes on from NC_056725.1 coordinate 1,116,475,445, forward strand.
TCCTCATTCCACCACCATGCCTCCTTGTCCTGCTTCCTCTGTCCAGATGTCACACCAAGCACCTTCCTAGCAGTCTCCCTTACTAGCTCTGCTGTAGTTACCCAGCTATTCGGTAACTCTTCATTGCCTCCCAGTGCCTGTCTTAACTCTTCCCTGAACTCCACCTCACACTCACCCTTTTCTAACTTCCACCATTTAATCCTTGGCACTGCTTTCACACTCCTCCTCCGCTTCTTGATCACCAACATCATCCTGCAGACCACCATTCTATGCTGCTTAACTACACTTTCCCCAGTCACCACTTTACAGTCTCCAATCTCCTTCAGACTGGCCCTCCTACATAGGATATAATCCACCTGTGTGCATCTTCCTCCACTCTTGTACGTCACCCTATGCTCCTCCCTCTTCTTAAAATACATATTCACCACAGCCATGTCCATCCTTTTTGCAAAATCCACAATCATCTGACCTTCTGCATTCCTCTCCTTAACACCATACCTACCCATCACTTCCTCATCCCCTCTGTTCACTTCACCAACATGCCCATTGAAGTCCACTCCAATCACTAGTCTCTCACCATTGGGTACACTCACCACCACTTCATCTAACTCACTCCAAAATGTTCCTTTCTCATCCATCGCACACCCAACTTGTGGAGCATATGCACTAACAACATTCATCATTACACCATCAATTTCAAGCTTCATAAACATCACTCTATCAGACACTCTCTTCACCTCCAAAACACTCTTGCCATACTGTTCCATTAGGATAACTCCTACCCCATTTGTTTTGCCATCCCCACCATGATAGAACAATTTGAACCCACCTCCTATACACTTGGCCTTATTTCCCTTCCATCTGGTCTCTTGCATGCACAATATATCAACCTTCCTTCTCTCCATCATATCAGCTAGCTCTCTCCCTATACCAGTCATACTGCCAACATTCAAAGTTCCTACCCTCAGTACTACACTCCTAACCTTCCTCCTCTCTTCCTGCCTTCAGGCATGCCTTCCCCCTCTTCTTCTTCTTCGGCCAACAGCAGCCCAATTTCTGCCAGCGCCCTGTTGGCTAACAGTACTGTTGGTGGTCATTGTTAACCCGGGCCTTGACCAACCTGGTATGTAATTATGAAAAGTTCTCAGCATCAGTAATTTTTGGCAGAGGTTTTACGCTGGATGTCCTTCCTGATGCAACCCTCCCCATTTATCCAGGCTTGGGACTGGCACAAAGAAATGCCCTGGCTTGTGCATCCCCAGTGGCTGGGTTGCAGACAATATAGTGTTAATTACTAAAAACAAGAAATGGATGGAACAAGGAATTAGAAAATTAAATAAGTACTTATATATGCTTGGTCTAAGCATCAATAAGGATAACAATAAAGGAATTGGATTTTTGGATGAGCTAGAAAGTATTCACTTTAATGGTGAAGACGTAGATATGCTAGGAATAACTTTTGGGGTTAATATGAAGAAGAAACACAATGGGAGAGACTGATACAAAAGCTGACAGAGATATGTATATTTTGGAGGTCATATAGATTGTAATATAAGAAAAAGGTATATTTAATAAATTATATTCTGCTAGGTAAGATTGCCTATTTAGCAAGTGTATACATGATCCCATCTAAGTATGAAAATGAATTCCTATTGATTATATTTTCATTTATATGGAGATCAAGATTCAGTCCTGTTAGGAGAAGAATTTTGTGTGTTCAGGAAGAAGGAGGACTATGGCTAACAAATCCTATAGTACATGCAGCTTTGTTGAATTTGTATAAAGTGTTGGGGGATTAAAAAAATATAGGAGCATAGTAAATGATATAATGAAAATCAAATACAAAGATGTCTGGGAAAGTTTAAGATATGGGAAAAGATGGAAGAATAATGTAAATAATGAGATTAAAGAATATTAAAATAAGATATTATTATGGAAACTGAAAATAGGAAATAGAAAAAAAAATAGAAAAGAATGGTATGAAAATGTAATGAGGAAATATTTTATTTATCCTTTGAAAATTTAGATAATGAAAAAAGAAATGCAATTTAAATAAGGATTAAATAAAGCAAAAAAATGTATGAATGTAAGTGATTTTATGTGGAGATGAATGATAAGTAAACTGCCTGTTAAATCAAACACTCCCTGTAAAATGAGGATTCAAGATGGGATATGTAACCATTGTGAGGAGGCTGACTTGATGGAACATGTTTTCTTAAATTGTACAAGAGTGAGAGAATTGTGGGAAAATTATGAAAAATTAATGTACTGAAGGATTCTAAAACTGTGAAAGATATAAACATGAATATGATAGAATAGGTGTATTGGTAAGAAAAAAAGAGAGGGAGTGAAAGAAATAGATAGAAATTTGTTTTATGTTCTGTGGGCGATATCAAATGAAAGACTGAATGTGATAAAATATAATGGGAAATGGGAATTATCTGAAATTTTGAAGAAGATGCATTTTTGGTTGTGGAAAACAGAGTGGAGGGAATAATTGAAATATATGAAGTTATATGATTTAATGTCAGATGTAAGCAATTGTATATAATGTATATATTGTATATAATGTAAATAGTGTATATAAGCTGTTATAAGCAACAAAGAACCCCTACTCTTTTCGATAGGTGCCATGGGATCTTTTAGATCCACTACCACCAACTCAAACAGATGGGGCCTTAGTTTAATGTCTCATCTGAAAAACTAATATGTGTATAACTGGGTCTGTATGACATTGTTGACTTTTTGGAAAGTCGAAAGTCATACAGTCAAGACCATATGTTCGACTTTCTGAAAAGTAAAAAACAAGAAATATGACAAAAATCTACATTTTTGCAGGGGAGCAAGCCCCCTGCACCTCTTGAAAATTGTATATGCCAATTCTGAGATTGCACTACAGAGGAGAAAGGGGAAATTCCCTGATACTCACTACATCACGATCTCCATACAAATGCTTTGACATTTTGGAAATTAAAAATATGGTCTTGGCATTATGACTTTCGATGTTCTGAAAAGTCGTCTATATCATATAGACCCATATAAATACATGTACTTTCTGCTTTCAGTTATGAATATATACCATATAACATACATATAAATATACATTTGTAGATAGGTGCAAATAGCTAGAGAGATAGCTGGATAGATAGAGAGATAGATAGATAGATAGATAGATAGATAGATAGATAGATAGATAGATAGATAGATAGACAGATTGATAGATATGCCCCCCACACTTATACATACCCACACAGATCCCTATCAGAATGTCAACTTGCCATAATACTGAAATACATATGATCGAGATGGAAATGCTGTAAATCCACAAAAGCAGAAGTAAACACTGCCGAAAGTGTACAACACTGAAATGCAACTGCACATGCGCCACCGCCTTTTATCATTTTCCCACTGTAGTGCAATCTCGAAGTTGGTACAGTATATAGAATTTACAAGGGATGTGGGGGACATACTGTTTTAGAGGTTTCAACTGGTGGTTCAGTGTTTTACATTTCTGGCAATGTTTACTTTCACTTTTGTGGATTTAGTGTCTCTGTCTTGATCGTTTGCAGTTCAATATTTTGGTAAGTCGACATTTTGGCAGGAATCCATCCACACACATTTGTAAAGTAACATCCTTCAGTCTTGTGGTACTTTTATGTGCTGGATTATTTTTATTTTATTTTTTTTGTCAAAATACCTCATTGTTATACTCAAATGGGACAATTTATATGGTAATATATGTGTAATGTTATAAACATACTGATCCTTGATTTCTTTCATAGTAATGCTGAAATACTGAACATAATCTTCAAGCATAGAGTATAAAAATAAATATACAAAGAATGCTTGCAAGCAATAAAAAATAGAATGAGCAAATCTTGTGAAAAATAGCATTAAAACTGATTTCAATCTGTCTCTGTGCACACACACACACACACACACACACACACACACACACACACACACACACACACACACACACACACACATACACACACACATATATATATATATATATATATATATATATATATATATATATATATATGGGTCTACCTCAAAACGCCAATGCAGAATGCCGACAATGAGATAACCGACACGAAAACACCGAAAAAAAAAAAGTTCAAAAACACAAAACTACACATGTCCGACAAACCAAAATCCCGACAAACAACAAAACATATACCTTTCCCAAAAAACACAGACACAACACAAGCACACCAAAAAACTTACAAACCTACACTAAACCTTACAAACACAACTATCTATGCACTAACCTTAACCCAAACTCTAACCCTAAAGTCCTTCACTATTGCACACTTACCTTACCCGCTCCCTAACCCTAACTCACTTAATCCGCCCCTAACCCTCAATTCCATCACTATTGCATACTTACCTTACCCTCACCCAAACCCTAACTCACTTAACCCACCCCTAAAACTAAACTCCGTCACTATCGGACACTTACCTTACCCACACCCTGACCCTAATATCCGCCCTATCGCACACTTACCTTAACATGTCGGTGTTCTCATAGGTTCATAGGTTCATAGGTTGGTACTAGGCTATCAGCCCTAGGGCCTATACAAGCCTAGCCATAACAATTCCCTGGCTATTTCTTCCCGCACTATTTACTTCCCTGATAGGGGATACTCAACTGTCAGTCTTCTCCGTTGTCAATCTTCTGGTGTCGGTGTTCTCGTTGTTGGCGTTTTCAGGTAGACCCATATATATATATATATATATATATATATATATATATATATATATATATATATATATATATATATATATATATATATATATATATATATATATATATATATATATATATATATTATCCTGCACTTCATAGAGTACAATTTCTGTGAGAAGATTTTCAATAGTTTTCTTTATTCAGGTCCTTTTATAATTTGCAAGCCACAGTTCCACCAGATAGTTTTTTTTTTTTTGCTTCATGCACTGTTTGTTTACCCTGAATTTTGTATGTGAAGGTAACACAGGGGAGGGGTGAGTTACTGTAGTTTGCCTCTCCTAAAACATTTATCTCACTTTTTTAACATTTTTAAGATACTTTTCTCATTGTAAAAACATTGATGAGACATAATTCACTGTAGGGTGAATTGACCTAACATAGTATGGTAAACCATATATATATGTACACACACACACACACACACACACACACACACACACACACACACACACACACACACACACACTAAAATTAGGGTAAGAAGTATCATAAAATGCTGTTTTGAGCATTTTAATATGCATTCTGTTTTACTTATATTTCTTATAATTTTAGTGCTCACTATACATATATTAGTAGTGTTATAATTAACAAACGAAATCAATTACAATTTCAGATATGTATGTATATATCTACAGAGAAAGTCTGACTGGGTAATACCCATTTTCAGCAGATGTCCAGGGAGAAAACCTCCATTTGCTTGTGTTGCTTTCATTGCATTATACTAAGTTCCATTTAAACACAGAGTAGTTACATTTCTATTTACACATACATAAACAGTAGTTACATTTATACATTCTAAGATTTTACAGAGGTGGAAGTTACTAAAGAGAAAGCCCACATGCAACTAAATGGTTTGTGCAGGCAGCAGTTATGTATAAAAAATGTTTTGTCATTTCGGTGAGAGGTTGAGAGTATTCTGTAACTGTTTAAGGAAAGTATTTGGATAGTATCATAATGTGAACACAAAGTCTTAACCGTGTGATGAACTTGTGCAGGACCAGGACAGGTTAACATTTTGTTTAAGTAATGGTTTAAAACTACTGAGTTTGTAGGAGAGTTTTATTTGTGTGGGGAAACTATTCAAGAGTTAACAATGTACTGGGAGCAGAGTGAGTCTCCTGCAACATTATTTGACTTATTTTTAAACAATAAGAAGTTGTTACTAGAGCGGAGGTCCCACACTGGACAGTAGGGCAGTAATAAGATTTGTGGTGCAGGGCATTTTTTCTGGATGATGAATGAGTTTGTATAATTCAAGACAGTTTAATTGCTTTAAGCTATGACAATGGTGGGTTCTGAGGGAAGACAGGTGACAAATTTAGCTATTTTATTGTAGCAGGAGACAAGTTTCTTTCTTTGAGTATTGTTTAAATTTGTTAGGATATGAGAAGTATATAAGAGAGTTGACAGTGAGAAGGTGGTGACTAGAGTTTTTCTTGAAGTATCTGTAAGGAATCCAGTGATCCTATAAAGGAAGCCTAGTTCCTGGTGTGTAGATTTAACAGTCTGCAATATATGCTGGTCATATTTGAGATTGTCATACAAGTTTACTGTGAGATGTAGTTTCAATGGTAGTATTATTTGCTGACTTTATGGTAAAAGATTTATTTTGATTTTGGCAAGTTTTGAGGTAAAAAGCATTAATTTAGTTTTCTTGGGGTTGAGTAGGAGGTTTGATTATTTCAGACAGGTTTCTGCAGAGGAGAAAGATTTTTGGGTAATGTATTGGAGCTTATTTGTTGCTGAAGTAGTGTTTAATTTAAGGAGCAACTTCATTATGACTGAGGTAGATACTGGACTAAAACTGAAGAGCTGTGGGTGGTTTTGATTGGACAGGGGTAGAAAGAGGGGGCAGATGTATTAGTGGCTAAGAGAGATAATGTTGATTGTATAAAGTAGGAAACAAACTGTGTGGGGATAGAGTCTGTTGTATTGTGTGTTTTTTTGAGAGGGAGTGGTGATCTTACCAGGATGCAGTAGTTTATTTAGTGATGACCAAAAAAGTTTTGGGTTGTTTTTATATTTCTTTTGTAGGCTTGTATAATATGTTTGCTTATCCTGTTTGACATGGAGTTTTGCAAGGTTTCTAAGATGTCTAAATTCCTGGAAGGCATGTTGAGCTTTTTTTATAGCAGTTTTTTCAGGCATTATTCCTTTTGTCATGATTTTTTGTTTCTTTTGTCAGCCATAGTGCGGGGTTGGACTTTACTCTTTTATTGTGTACTGGTGCTAGATTATTTAAGGTCAGTAAGAATATGTTATTAAAGTATTTTCCAGCAGTATGCAATGGCATTGTTCTAAGTACATTCCAGTTATATGGTTTTAGTGTTTCATTGGAAATATCTTTGCTGAAATTGGTTGTATATTGCATTTGATTATAGACAATACGTTTACCTAGGTCATGGTGAGTTCTAATGGCATGGGTTGGTATGTGGTCACTTGTGCTATCTGAGAGGAAGCCTACTTTTGTTAGGTTTTTTTCGTTTGTAAGAATACAGTGTAATCTTGAGTGTCTCCTTGAAGTTTTATCAGTTTTAGTTGGTGTGATTAATTGTCTGAAGATGAAAACGTTCATGGATTTAGTGTGGATACTGGAATTTATGAGTTGCCAGTCTACATTTAAGTCTCCAAAGTATTGTATTTCATGATTAAAATTTTGGGATATCCAATAAAGGATGATTTCAGCAGTATCAGTGTTATATCCTGGGGGTATATAAATTGTTGTTAAACTTTAGTTTTCCTATTGTTGATTTTTTAAGAGTGATATTAGAAGTTCAGCATTGTTAAATTTGAATATTTCCTGTGGAATTAAGGTAACATTTAAGGGATTTTTATAGATGATTGCCACACCACCTGCACTCTTGTTTTGCTTGTCATGGGTATATTGTATCCTGGAGGTGATCTCATATCCTTTATTTCTTTTTTTTTAGTGAGTTTTCAGCAGCTATGACTACATCAGGAGTGTATGTGACAAGGTAGGCATGTATTTCATTGATTTTATTGCACATGCTTCTTATGTTCATTTTTAGTTAGGCGAGTTATTTGGGGTATGGAAGTGATGGTTTTATGAACAATGGGACCTCGGGCTGGGGTGAATATCTCTGCTAATTTTCTGAACTGATATGTTACATGGGAAAGGGTGTGGCCAGTTATATTAAAAAGAGTTTGCTTGTACAGAAACATTGGTTGCTTTAATAAAGTTTCAAAATTTGCTAGTTTCATGACAAAAAGTCCTTTAATATGTCAGAGAGATTCACTAAAAAATTATATCGCCATTTAAAAAAATGCATAGAGCTAGCAGTCCCTATCAGAACCAACTATCATGCTCAATTTAAAAACAAAGCACCCAGTTGGTCATCCACCAAACTAAACTATGAAACAAAAGACTTAAACTCTTTAAATTATTTAGTAAATGTAAAGCTCATCTTCTCAATGATAATATCAAAAGCACTGTAAAAAATGAAGAACAATATCAATTCCACTAAAGGATCCCATAAACTTAGGCAAGCCTCTAAAGCCAGTGATAATTATAAATCCTTCAACTTTACTTAAAAAAACAAACAAAAAAAAAACAATGCCCTACAGAGCTCCGAATATATTCATAATAGAGCGTCCTACTCTCCTACTCATAGGTTCATAGGTAGGTACTAGGCTATCGGCCCAAGGACCTAAGTAAGCCTAGCCAACAAGGTTCCCTGGCTTACGCCACCCAAGAAAATTATTTTCATGTGCCACTGTCGAGCAGAGCCACAGAAGTGATCCCCAGGGTGTATTTCCTATTTCCCATCCACTTATCAAGATTTTTCTTGAAGAGTGCTAATGAGAAACTTTGCTTGACATAGATAGGCAGCTTGTTCCAAAGTATGGGAAGTCTCTGGGACAGGAATCTATCCCTCCAGCATGTCCTGTTTATTGTGGTGACAAGGATTAGGCCCCTAGAGCATGTAGCTCGGAGGGATTGGGATTTCTTTAGGTGTAGCATGTCCAACAGCTCTGGGTTTGACATAGCTTTATATGTTAGGCAGAGATCACCTCACAGTAGGCGATATGCTATGGAGTAAAGCTGGAATTTTTTTGAGATGATCAGTGTAGGGCATCTGTTTGAGGCCAGTAATCCTCTTTATGAGGTAATTCTGTGGCCTTTCCAGCTGCTGCAGATGATTTGTGAGGTACATTCCAAAAGGGGCATTGTACTCTATAATGGGTCTAATGAGTGTCGAGTAGAGGGGAACAATGACCTCTTTTTTCCTAGATGAGAACCCTTTTGTTTTGAGGTGTGCCATGTAGAAGGATTTCCTGACTACTGTGGCGATGTGATTATCAAAGGAGAGACTACTGTCCACCTGGGTCCCCAGGTCTCTTATCATACATTTGGCGTTAAATAGACTGCCGCCTATGTGGTAGTTTATGGGTACAGAGTTTTTACCAAAGGGGATGACAATGCACTTTTTGGCATTGAGCTTGAGGCCATGGCTCTGACACCAGGCATCTGTCTCAGTGAGGCTCTTCTGTAGGATGTCCACATCATTTGGGGACTCAACCATGGCTCCTAGTTTGCAATCATCTGCAAACATAATTAGCCAAAGACCTTCTGTGTTAGCCTGTACTTCAGAGAAGTAGATACCAAACAGGAGAGGTCCCAGGACTGAACCCCATGGTACTCCACTTGTCACTGGTTTGAAGTCAGATTTGGAGTCTGCAACTTTAACAGTGTGGGTTCTGTTAGTGAGCCAATTGGCAACCCATCTTGTGATGTAGGGATTTATACCTAATTTAGTGAGTTTACCTATAATTCCAGAATGGGGGATGGTGTAGAAAGCCTTGGCAAGGTCAAGATAGGCTGTGTGAACCACCTTACCCTTGTCTACAGCTTTGGTGACTGTCTCAGAGAAGTTTGTCAGGTTCAGGAGGCATGATCTGCCCTTCACAAACCCGAACTGGGTGGGGTCCAGAGTTTGGAGGTTGCCAATGTCTTTGTTTATGATTTCCATGATGATACGTTCCATGGCCTTACAGACCAGGCTCATAAGGCTAATAGGGCGATAGTTCTTGGGATCAGTGGTGGCTCCCCCTTTGTGGAATGGGATAACTGCTGCTGTGCACCATTCAGTGGGCACAGAGCCTGATGTGAGACTATGATTGAACATGGTGCTTAGGTGGTGAGCCAGTTTGTTCTGAAGTTCATGTAAAATGCAGCTAGGGATGTTGTCCCGTCACATGGATACTGTATTTTTGGCTTTAGACAGTGCAGCTTTTACCTGTGTAGTTGTGATTACAGAGACTCTGCATTCTTTCTGTATAGTTATGGGCTCTTTAGGGGGTGAGAGAGGGGTAAGGTTAGCACTGAACCTATCTGCCAGGATGTTGGCAATATCAGTTGGTTCTATAATTTTCATGCCATTGTGCTGTAACTCAGAGCAGATCTGGGTGTTGCCATTGAGATTATTGACATAGCTATAGAATGCTTTGTGGTTGTCCCTAGAATCAGTGGTGATTTTGTTTTTTGTAGCTAGCTTTGGAGGATCTTATAAGGGATCTCAGCTTCTTACTGAAGTTGACTAGGGAACTCCTTCACTCATAGGATTTTACTCAATTTTGCAACAGTTTCTTCCTTCTGTTGTAGAGTTTGTTTATGGCAGGGGACCACCAGATTGGCTTCCTTTTTTTGATGGATAGCATCTTGGTTCTGTTTGGGATAGCACGATCCATGCACAAGTATAAGTGCTTATAGAGTACATCTGCGTAGGATTCAGCAGACGTAACTGTATTGTCCATCTGCGTGGGTGTCATGAAGTTCACCACTTCTGTCTTATGAAGCATGAAGTTGGCTTTGGAGAAATTTTTTACCTTGATTTCCTTAATGGGGGGGGGGGGGAGTGAGGGCGGGATGTGGATATCTAGGGTGATTAACTTATGGTCAGATCTGACAAACGAGGAGTTTACTTTAGGTGTGGAACATGGGTCACTCATGTTGATAATGACTAGGTCTAGGATATTGGTGCCCCTGGTGGGGGTGTGGATAAGTTGATCCAGGGCATTGAAATTTATGAATTCCACAAAGTGTTGAGTGAAGGAGTTGATACATGAGTAGTTTTTCCAGTTAAGGTTGGGGTAGTTGAAATTGCTCATTATTAGGGTGTTTGGTTGAACCCTAATATTTTCCAGTATAGCAAGAAAAGAGGAGTGGGAATCCTGGGGCATGGTGGGGGATCTGTAGCAAGCTGCAGTTTGGATTGCAGTTTTGCCCAGAGTTAGTTGCACTTGGATAACCTTGGATGCATTATACTGAGCAACTAGCCTGGAGGTGTGGATATCCTTAATGAATATGGACACACCTCTGCCTTTGGTGTTCCGGTCCAGGTTAGGTGGCCGAAAAGTGTGGTATGAGTTATAGCCTGGTAATGCAGGGGTGCTCTCTGGAGCCTTAAACCAGGTCTCAGTCACTGCACAGATATCAATGTTCTCCATTTTAAGGAGTGCATTTTGAGATTTAGACTTCTAGCATTGAGTAGCATTACCCTCAGTTTTTGCTTGTCTGTTCCTGTTACAGTGGTGAATTTGTCATTTTAACCTTGCCTAAAAAAGGAACTATAGGGGCAGCAAGAGCCTTAGCCAGTATCTGGAATCTCTGGGGTGACAGGTGCGAGCCATCTCTGGCAAAGCATCGTGGTCTGTCGACCATGTCGTCCCAGGCAAACAGAGACTGGATCCCCTTAGAATGACACCAAAAGCTTAGCCAGTTGTTGAAGTCAATCATTTTGTCCTTGTACTGCGGTATCATTCTGGGTGATGGCAGGATGCTACTCAGTGCTAGGGTCATACCTGCCTGGGCTACAAGATTGGAGAGCTCTTCCATGTCTCTTTTCATGTAGTCCAGGGAGGTACATCTCAGCTCATTCACACCAACATGGACAATGACAGAGTCATATTTGTACTTGTTGTGGAGTGACCTGAGTGCATGGGTTATGTGGCGGATCCTGGCACCCAACAAACAGCTGACAGTAACCTTTTCCTTGTTTAGCCTGGTGAGTGAGACATCAGTGTGTCTGATTATAGAGTCACTTATGACTATTGTGTTGGGTACATTGTTTTGCCTTATGGGCTGTGGTTGAGTAGCACACTGAGTCTGTGGGCTACGTGTCATTTGGGTTGGGTTGGGGGTGAAGGTTGCTTGCGTTTCTGCTTTGGAGGTCTCTGTTGCTTGAGTAGATTATTATTGAGAGCCTCTGCAAATGTTTTTGGGTTTCTATGGGTGGATTTTGGTGGTGTAGGTTTAGTGGGACTATGTGATGAGGGTGTGTGGTGCAAGTGTTTACCTACTCCTCTTGACTGTCAAATTCAGTCTTGGTTGGAGAGAGCTTTACCTCCAGTTTGGCTAGATAAGTTCATCTCTCACAGGTTGTGGTGTTGGGTGGTAGGAGGAGAGGGTTGTCTGTGTACATGAGGCAATTGCTACCATGCCCCAAGATGCCCAGATTCATCAGCTAGAGAGGAGAGAACACTGGGAGCTGACCCTTGGACATGCCTGAATAAAAAACTACTTTCCTCTAGACAAGTGAGGAACATGAGCATATAAGAGCTGTTTTCTCTAAGCAAGTGAGGAAAGTAAGTACAAAAACTGTTTTCCTGTATGTAAAGAGGAAGGTTGAGCACTGTAATAATTTATAGCTTATTTGGTGCTAACCACAAGTTCTGAACAAGTGCTGAGCATGAATAAGTAAATTCAAGTGCTAAAACTAAGAATCTGTACCTGGATCTTGTGGTAGATAGGCTACCTAGTGCTTATCACTCCCACTGATAAGCTGGAATGCTTCCCTCCAACACAGAAACGCTTGAGGGGCTCAAAAGCTTACAAACAGTCCTGGATACAGCAAATCTGTATCTGGACTAGATTAGTTACAGGAAAGTTGGGAAACAAGTGCAAATGCGGGCTTTTAAACCAGAAAGTTGAAAGAGATGCAAAAACTGCCCAAACGGTCAATAGACTACAATTTCTGGGCCAGAAACCACTCTTGTGGTAGATAGGCTACCTAGTGCTTACCACTCCCACTGATAAGCTTGAAGGTTTCCCTCCAACACAGAAAGACTTGGGAGGCTCAGAAGCTTACAAACAGTACTGGGTATAGCAAATATGTATCTGGATTAGACTAGTTATAGGAAAGATGGATGGGAAACAAGCGCAAATGTGGGCTTTTAAATCAGTAAGTTGAAAGAGATGGAAAACTGCTCAAATTGCCAATAAACTACAATTTCTGGGCCAGAAACCACTCTTGTGGTAGATAGGCTACCTAGTGCTTACTATTCCCACTGATAAGCTAGAAGGCTTCCCTGCAACACAGAAAGGCTTGGGGGGCTCAGAATCTTACAAACAGTCCTGGATACAGCAAATCTGCATCTGGACTAGACTAGTTACAGGAAAGGTGGAAAACAAGCGCAAACACAGGCTTTTAAACTAAAAAGTTGAAAGAGATGGAAAAACTGCCCAAACGGCCAATAAACTACAATTTCTGGGCCAGAAACCACTCTTGTGGTAGATAGGCTACCTAGTGCTTACCACTCCCACTGATAAGCTAGAAGACTTCCCTCCAACACAGAAAGGCTTGGGGGGCTCAGAATCTTACAAACAGTCCTGGTTACAGCAAATCTGTATCTGGACTAAACTAGTTACAGGAAAGGCAGGAGACAAGCTTAGACATTTTATTTTATTTATTTATTTTTGTTGGGGGGGGGGTAGAAAGGGAGAAAGGAGAAAAAGAAGATAATTCAGAATTAAGGACCTAAGTGGCTTGCCCTTCACAAATGTTTTCTCTGTATTAGGTAGAGTGAGTTAGTGACACTAGACTGGAATAGAGTGGGGATGGAGCTGAACAGATGGGACTGGTAGGAGTGTCTGAAGTCAAAATATGATCTTGCTATACTCGGTTAAGTGAGCAAATGTGATAGACCCAGGAGGAGTGTTCAAACACAAATTTACAGGAGGGGCGGGCAATTCCATTAACTGTAGAGACAGAGAGAGACCACAGTATTCTATGAAACAATTAAACAGAAAAACAACTACAGAGAGACACAGACGCAATATTCAATGAAACAATTAAATAGACAGAAAAATGAAATGTGGTACAATCTTTAACACTGCAAGTTTGTACTTAACTCAGCTAGTAATGCAGTTGATTGTAGGTATGTAGCAGAAGCCAAACAACACAGGTATTGAGCAGTAATAAATTCAAAGATATGTGACTCACTTATAAATACAGAGAAACCCTCTAGGCTAAGAGTTTAACACTGAATATCAATGAAGTGAAACATAATAGCCCCCACTAACTGCAGAGACAGAGAGAGACCACAGTATTCTATGAAACAATTAAATAGAAAAATAAATAACTACAGAGAAACACAAACACAATATTCAATGTAACAATTAAATAGACAGAAAAAAATGAAATGCAGTACAATCTTTAACACTGCAAGTTTGTACTTAACTCAGCTAGTAATGCAGTTGATTGTAGATATGTAGCAGAAGTCAAACAACTCAGGTATTGAGCAGTAATAAATTCAATGATATGTGACTCACTTATAAATACAGAGAAACCCTCTAGGCTAAGAGTTTAACACTGAATATCAATGAAGTGAAATACAATAGCCCCCACTAACTGCAGAGACAGAGAGAAACCACAGTATTCTATGAAACAAGTAAATAGAAAAATAAATAACTACAGAGAGACACAGACACAATATTCAATGAAACAATTAAATAGACAGAAAAATGAAATGCAGTACAATCTTTAACACTGCAAGTTTGTACTTAACTCAGCTAGTAATGTAGTTGATTGTACATACAATATATACATTTCTGGCAAGTCTTAAACCCAGGACCATGTGCACTCACATCATAGCAGCTACCACTACTCCACATGAGCTGCAAATGACATTGGCACTATACTTGCAAACAAATATAGTGCCAGCTTCACCCCTAAGGCTTCAGTTCAGTGCCCCCAATATCTGAATTCTTCAGTCTCCAATTATCTCTAAAGAACATTTATTGAAAGTGCTAACCAAGATGAAAATGAGTTCCTCCATGTGACCTGGTAGCCTGCCTGGCTGTCCTTGAAGGCACACTCCTCAAGCTGTTTAGTTTAAGTTTAACTACCGGTTTTGTCCCTGATGAGTGGCACACACCAGCAGTGATACCCCTCCATAGGGATGGCCTTACAGCTGACCCAGGTAATTACTGATCTATTAACCTTACAAGCCTCATTTATAAAGTAATGGAACCTATTATGAGTGATCCCATACACTGTGATATCAAGAATCTTGTTCAAATTAATCCTCAACATTTTGTTTTTCTGAGGGATAGATCCTGTCTATTTAACCTGGTAAATTTCTCTGAAGGAGTTATGGAGGCTGTGGATGCTGGCCTTATGCTACACACAGCTATGCTTGACCTGGCCAACACCTTTTATACCATTCCCCTATGTTGGTATCATACAAAAAGTTAAATGCTTTAAAATATGCCCATAGGACAGCAAACTGGCTAAAAAACAAAATCCAAACAGTGCAAGATGAAGGCGCTCCATCAGAAAGTATGAAAGTGAACCACGGTGTCCCACAGTGTTGGTACTGGGACCTCTTTCTTTGCTATTTTCTTCTTAGATCTATCCCAACGCAAAGAGCTAAGACCTCTGTATAATAATATTTGCAGATAATTGCCAGTTGGGGGTTGTTAAGCCACCCCATGACACTCAAACCCTCCAGAAGGATCTTGCATTAATAAACTCTTGGTGTACTAAATATGGGCTCAAACTAAATGCTAAAAAGTTGTAGTATCATTATTTTTTGTAAACAATTCTTCTTATCATATTGTCTAGATAACACAACTCTACAAAATAAAAATGTAGTTAGGGACTTAGGCACTTGGGTTGATAGCTTCCTCTTTCTTGCCCATCACATAACAATGATTACAAGGAAATTATTTTATTTAGCTCAGCGAATAGCCAAAGGAATATTATCAAGGTATAAAAAGTAATCACTTCCTTTTGATCAGTTGTGATCAGGACAATTAGTGAATGCAATGCTGCATTTGGGCTGTATCACTCTAAATATATCAAACAATTAGAAAGACCACAAATATTCCTAACCTAAAATACCACATACCTAATAAAAACGACAAAACACTGCACAGATATTCCTTTTTAATCACATAAATGTGCTGGCAAATTATTTTTCTCAATGCCCCAATAGTCTTGCCAATATAAAATACTGGGCAGGATGAACAAAAGGCAATGTAAACAGCCCCTTTTGTTTCACAATTGTAATTGCCGCTCACTGAAAACAAATTGGGGTGACCAGCCACAGAAAAAAATGTACCTTGTAAAATAAACCTGTATTGCTTGCAGGTGCCACAGCAATTCATTCCACTTTCTAACTACAATGTCAGTTCAATCACTGTTACTTTCAAATAAAAGTTTGAAATTCTTACTGTTCTTGTAGATGAACTTCAGTTGCTTACCCAACTGGTTTGTCATGCCAAAAGCTCCAAAAACATGTTCCAATGGATATTGATTGCCTGTTTTAAAGAGAAAAGAACTAGTTGTATTCAACCACAAAGGCTTGGGACATATCTTTGTGACTATCAGCAGGCTCCTTAGGATGAAATGGGTTTGGGTGTTGTATTAGGGCCCGATACTTAGTACTGCTATGTTCCAAAACCCAGTTGTATAAATCGTCCAACATCTCAGATGGGTAGCCACAATCCCTAAAAAGTTTGTTTTTAAAGCTAGCTTTTTTCTGAAAAATGATGTCATCATCTGATACTAGCTTACTCAGGTGAATCAGCTGGCATGTAACTAAATTATTTTTTTGCCACAAGGGGTATTGGCTTCCAAAATGTAAATAGGCACTAGAAAAGTCTGTTTTCTATAGATATTGGACTCATATCTGTGCTTCTCCATGTTCTTATATATAGTGACATCTAAAAAATTAATAGCATAAGTGTGCTGTTGGTGAGGAAACTGTAAAAAACTGTTGAATTGCTGAGAAATTCAATAAGGTCCATAAGCTCAGTAACACTCCCTATCCACAGAATGAAAATATCATCCAAAAATCTCATATAGCTCACAACATTAGTCAAAAAGGGAGACTTGAAGACAATGTCGGTTTCCCAAGTCCAAAATACCATATTTGCAAAAATGGGTGCAGAGGCTACACCCATAGCAACTCCCTTATGTTGTCTGTAGTATTCACCTTCAAAGTAGACAAAATTGTTAGTAAGCACAGTATCCATACACTGATAAATCAAACTGATGTCACTACTGTTCAAGTCTGTCCCTTGGACCATAGCTTCTAGAAACCATTCCCGGCCCTGGTCATGGGGTATTACTGAAAAGAGATCTTTAATGTCTATAGTAACAAACAGAAGCAAAACCAAGAGGGACCAGCACACACAACAGCAGATATAAGATATAAATTTTATTCGGAGGTAGCTAAAAAGCTGCCTGCCATAAAGTAACAGACCGGTTTCGGCTTGTAAAGCCTTTGTCAATGTTATATATTCTTATTTCAAAAAGATGATTTACAAAACACCATCACATCCTGGTACTATTTATATACATTTAATTTAAAGTGATATACTCTTTACATAAATAGACTTACTGGTTTGACACAATCAAAGCTTGGAACATGTAAAAACCACACAATATAGTGAATATGTTAGTTTTGATCAGACATGATAATCTGAGTTCCTTAAAATATTTTAAATTAATACTTGATTGCAAAAATGCAAATATACTATTTTATACAAAGCCATAAAGTAGCTTGTATTTAACCAGGACTCAGTTAAAAGTCTGAATGTATAAGATATAATATATACTGTATAGTTTGGGCCCAAATGACTGACCATATGCAACTAGAGATCTATCTTAACATCACGGGGATACAAATATGTATAGCTAACACACAATTGTATGCAATATTTATGAACTTAATGACTAGATGTACCTTCATATACTTCATATTCATTCAATCCTGATTTGAAAAAAGCACCAAGATTTGTAATCCACTTACTTTCCATGTTGTTAAGTCTAGTATGCCATCCCATCTTAAAATTCCTGTGAAGTTGGATTTTGTCTATAATAACAAACCTGAACGAGGCTCCTGTGTGATTTTTACTGTGTTTATATAAAGCGTTTGTTATACGTCTATTTCTTATGGAACTTAAATGTTCACTAATTCTTATTCTGATGGGTCTAGAGGTCTGACCAACATAAAAGGCAGAGCAGGTACAGTAGGCCAAATAAATAACCCAATCAGAGCTACAATTTGCAAAAATATTGATGTTGTAGACCTTAGAAGTATTTTTGCTGGTAAATTCCTTGGTTTTGCAAATGTGCTGACATGCACTACAATGTCCACATGGATAGCAGCCCACTAAAGGGTCCCCAAAAAGTGTTGTTTGTATTGTAGAAACTGGTGTGAATCTTTTATAATGTGTTAAATGATAATGGATGGTACGCCCCCTTCGGTAAGAGAAAGCACATGTATCTGGGAGAATGTCATTGAGAAATGAATTTGATTTTAATATGTCCCAATGTTTACTGACTATCTGTCTAAATCTGGATGTATTGTTTCCATAAGTGGTGACTAATCTGATGGGTTGTTGGCATTGGGTTCCATCATCCTCTTGTGATCTATTATATTTTAATAGATCCAATCTTCTGCTGGTTTGAATTTGAGCAACCGTATTGGTTAGATGTGCAGGATTGTATCCTCTATCAATAAATCTTGTTGTTAAATCCTGTGTTTGTGCAGAATATTCTACATTGGTAGAACATATTCTTTTTATTCGCAAAAATTGAGACTTTGGGATGTTGCTAATGATGTGGCAGGGATGAGAACTGGTGGCATGAAGTAAAGTGTTGTATTGTGGAAATTTTCTGTGTATGGATGTGGCTAAGGTATGGTCAGGTAATCTTTTAATGGCAACATCCAAAAAGACTATTTCATAATATCCGGTATTGGCTGTGAAATGTATGTCAAAAGGATTGTTATTTAGGTATGCAACAAATTTGGATAATTCATCCATACCGGCCCGCCACACCAACCAGCAATCCTCCAGGTATCTCCACCAGATGTCCAAATTGCCCATGTGAATATTATGTTGTACATCATATATGAAGGCCTGTTCAAAATATCCCATAAACAAATCTGCATAGATCGGGGCAAAAGATGCACCCATGGCTGTCCCTTTGATTTGCCAATATGGATTGCCTTCAAAATAAAAGATGTTTTTTGTAGTACATATTCTGTAAGTTTGATCAAAAAATTATTAAATCCAGTGGAATATAAATTAGATTGATTTAACCAATGAGTCACCGCCATAATACCAGCCTTATGAGGAATACTAGTGTATAAAGAGGATACATCCAATGTGCATAACAACCAATCCTCTTCCAACTGAGAGTCTTCAATAATGTTCAGAAACTCTGTGGTATCTTGAATACGTAATCTAACCATGCTTAATAGTGGTTTCAGATGTTCTGTGAGAAAGGCGGATAAGGGCCTTAAGGATAAGGATACTTGCTTGGAGGCTGAAATCTTTTCTACTACAGATTATTATCAAGGGCATTTATCAGAATTAGCCAAAGAATTGGCCAGTATAGAGGAGCAACTTAAGAAAAAGAAAATACACAAGTTTAACAGAGATCTAGGTGACTACGAAAAAGGTAAACCATTCGTAACACAAAAAAGTGTCAGGTTTAGTGATGGGGCATATAAACCAGAAAGGGGCAGGAAGAGACCTAGGCCAATATTAAAAAAGAATGATACAACATATAGTGTTACATCTGATGATGATTATTCATCAACCACAGATGGTGAGGTTTCCTCTAACCAGGCGTCCCCAGTTGCAAAAAGGAAGCAACCCATCCCTTTAGGGCCAACACACGCAGGGCAGGGAGGAAACATAGGAGAAAACATGGGTACAACCAACCTTCAAACCTTATTGAAACAAATAACAACACAGTGAATAATGTTCTTAACATTTCTTCCCTTGAACTCACGACTGTACAATATAATGTACTAAATAAAGGTTTAAATTTTGTACCAATATCACCTGTTCCTGAACATTTTTTAATGGAGGACATTAACAACTTTTGTAGAACTCTTAATCTTAAGATATTTTTTTCAGATGAGTCTAACTCTCAAAGATCTACTGGTTTCCGATTTAGGAAATCGAAATTTATACCACCTATGGATAAGCATGTCTCCATATTTAAAGATTGTGTTATGAAGGATTTACATTTTTTTAACAACTACACATGTAATCGTAGCAATCTCAATCAGGCTGAAAGATTGGCACTTTCACAACTACAACAGAATAAAGACATAGTCATCACGCCAGCGGATAAAGGGGGTGGTATTGTTGTAATGGATCATTCCAAATACAAGGAGGAGGCACTTAAACAGTTATCTCAATCACAATTTTATATACAGATGGTAGTGGATCCCACTACTAACTTTAAATCTGAGATTGATGCCTTTATATATTTGGCAGTACAGGAGGGCATTATTACTCCACAAGTTGCTAGGCAGCTTAAGGTAATTGAATCAATGCCACAATACCTTTATCTTATACCAAAAATACACAAAGATTTATTCAACCCACCAGGCAGACCCATAGTATCAGGTCGTGGATCACTTACAGAGCCCTTATCCACCTTTCTCACAGAACATCTGAAACCACTATTAAGCATGGTTAGATTACGTATTCAAGATACCACAGAGTTTCTGAACATTATTGAAGACTCTCAGTTGGAAGAGGATTGGTTGTTATGCACATTGGACGTATCCTCTTTATACACTAGTATTCCTTATAAGGCTGGTATTATGGCGGTGACTCATTGGTTAAATCAATCTAATTTATATTCCACTGGATTTAATAATTTTTTGATCAAACTTACAGAATATGTACTACAAAAAAACATCTTTTATTTTGAAGGCAATCCATATTGGCAAATCAAAGGGACAGCCATGGGTGCATCTTTTGCCCCGATCTATGCAGATTTGTTTATGGGATATTTTGAACAGGCCTTCATATATGATGCACAACATAATATTCACATGGGCAATTTGGACATCTGGCGGAGATACCTGGATGATTGCTGGTTGGTGTGGTGGGCCGGTATGGATGAATTATCCAAATTTGTTGCATACCTAAATAACAATCCTTTTGACATACATTTCACAGCCAATACCGGATATTATGAAATAGTCTTTTTGGATGTTGCCATTAAAAGATTACCTGACCATACCTTAGCCACATCCATACACAGAAAATTTCCACAATACAACACTTTACTTCATGCCACCAGTTCTCATCCCCGCCACATCATTAGCAACATCCCAAAGTCTCAATTTTTGCAAATAAAAAGAATATGTTCTACCAATGTAGAATATTCTGCACAACCACAGGATTTAACAACAAGATTTATTGATAGAGGATACAATCCTGCACATCTAACCAATACGGTTGCTCAAATTCAAACCAGCAGAAGATTGGATCTATTAAAATATAATAGATCACAAAAGGATGATGGAACCCAATGCCAACAACCCATCAGATTAGTCACCACTTATGGAAACAATACATCCAGATTTAGACAGATAGTCAGTAAACATTGGGACATATTAAAATCAAATTCATTTCTCAATGACATTCTCCCAGATACATGTGCTTTCTCTTACCGAAGGGGGCGTACCATCCATTCTCATTTAACACATTATAAAAGATTCACACCAGTTTCTACAATACAAACAACACTTTTTGGGGACCCTTTAGTGGGCTGCTATCCATGTGGACATTGTAGTGCATGTCAGCACATTTGCAAAACCAAGGAATTTACCAGCAAAAATACTTCTAAGGTCTACAACATCAATATTTTTGCAAAGTGTAGCTCTGATTGGGTTATTTATTTGGCCTACTGTACCTGCTCTGCCTTTTATGTTGGTCAGACCTCTAGACCCATCAGAATAAGAATTAGTGAACATTTAAGTTCCATAAGAAATAGACGTATAACAAACGCTTTATATAAACACAGTAAAAATCACACAGGAGCCTCGTTCAGGTTTGTTATTATAGACAAAATCCAACTTCACAGGAATTTTAAGATGGGATGGCATACTAGACTTAACAACATGGAAAGTAAGTGGATTACAAATCTTGGTGCTTTTTTCAAATCAGGATTGAATGAATATGAAGTATATGAAGGTACAGCTAGTCATTAAGTTCATAAATATTGCATACAATTGTGTGTTAGCTATACATATTTGTATCCCTGTGATGTTAAGATAGATCTCTAGTTGCATATGGTCAGTCATTTGGGCCCAAACTCTACAGTATATATTATATCTTATACATTCAGACTTTTAACTGAGTCCTGGTTAAATACAAGCTACTGTATGGCTTTGTATAAAATAGTATATTTGCATTTTTGCAACCAAGTATTAATTTAAAATATTTTAAGGAACTCAGATTATCATGTCTGATCAAAACTAACATATTCACTATATTGTGTGGTTTTTACATGTTCCAAGCTTTGATTGTGTCAAACCAGTAAGTCTATTTATGTAAGGAGTATACCACTTTAAATGAAATGTATATAAATAGTACCAGGATGTGATGGTGTTTTGTAAATCATCTTTTTGAAATAAGAATATATAACATTGACAAAGGCTTTACAAGCCGAAACCGGTCTGTTACTTTATGGCAGACAGCTTTTTAGCTACCTCCGAATAAAATGTATATCTTATATCTGCTGTCGTGTGTGCTGGTCCCTCTTGGTTTTGCTTCTATTGGTTTAGACCGTGCACCACAGTCCACCGTGCGTGCCTTGTTCTTTATAGTAACAAACAGGCCATCTGATAAAAATGGTAAGCCACCCACACTTTGAAGGAAATGCAAAAATTCTTTAAGTAGGTGTGTCTTATGCTTATAAAACTGCTTGAGCTTAAACTCCACAAGTTTGATGAATGGCTCAGTCTTAGAGCCTGTAGATGTCACTATAGGTCTCAAGGGGGGTGGTTTAGTCACAGATTTTTGTATTTTAGGGATCCCAAAAATTGCTGAGATCCTGGGTTTCTTCACCATAAGAAAGTCCCTAGTCTTGATATCCAAATTGTATGAAATGGCCATATCTTCTATAGTCAAATCAATGCCATGATAGGCTATATTGATTTCATTTCAAGAAGCATCAGTAAAGAACTCTCTGTTGTTCAGATATTCCAATATCTTGGATGAATAAAGAAATCTGTCCATCAAAACAACCCCCATGCCTTGTCAGGATTCATTATTCATACATTTTTGTTGTTGCACAGTGATAACATCAAGTCCCTTTCTTCTGGCATGAGGTTATAATTCAAATGCCTCTTCCTGTCACACCATTCTCTAATGCTACTTTCGCATAAGTGTTCAAATAACAAGCTAGGAGGTGGATTGTATGTACTGCTCCTAAATAAAACCTCATCTTCCTGGATCTCTTCATTCTGGGTCATAATTATCTTGAAGTTGAGCTTCCTTATATAAAGCTTAAGCTCAGTGAGCAGGTCAACCATCCTCAGTTGGCTTGATGGCAGAAATCTAAGGCCTTTTTCAAATAGTGCTCCACATGTAGGGTTGATTGTTACAGAAGAAAAATTGTAAATCTTGCAATCCCCCATATTGTTGACTACCTGCCCTTTAAGGGGGGCAACTGATCGATTAAATCCATTGCCTGTGAAATTGTCTGTTGTGGTAACTGTGCTTCAGAAAATCCTACTCAGTATGGCCATCACAATGATTTTGGGTGTGTTCACATTTCTCCCCTCTTTTCCTTTATCCTCTTAGATCTCCTTGGGCCAACCTAGTCAGTCCAGCCTCACCATTGACATCATTTTTGCCATCCTCCAATGGACCACACTCATAATACGAAATAAAATTGTCACCAGCCCTATTCCCAGGTGGTTTGGGGTATACACATATTTTTGTAGTCAGCATCTCATAAAATTTTCTTTTGTTTATGTTTAAATGCAGTAGCCTCATAATTAGCTACCTTACCAAGAGTACACTCCAAGTCCTGTTGATGGTAGTTAAAAAGCAAATCTGCCTTAATACGATTGTCCAACCTCTGAAATTCTAGATGAAGCTAACTAATTTGCCATAAATTGTCCCACACCATAATTTCCATTAACTTTATACCCATTTTTTCAAATAGTTCAAGAAACTCTTGATGGAAAATAGAACTGGCAATTACCCCATCAGGGTATTTAAAAATGTGAAGATCCCTGGGGACACACTTGTTATGAATACAGAAGTTCTAAAACAAATTATCCATCTGTTTAGCTTTATACTTGAAGGATAATGTTTCAAATGATTTTATCATTTCTTTTAACGTTAAATCATTGCTGGCATTCACCTTTTGAATTAACCTTTCAGAATCAAAATCACCAAAGGTGTGTTCAGATTCTAAAAATTTCTCAATATTAAAATTGCCCAGCTTCACATTAGGATTGAGAAAAAGAATTTACCAACACACTTATGCAATTAAAAAGGAACACAATGTAAATGTTCTATATAAACACTCTATTACATGTAAAGACTTTAAGAAATTTATTTTTACAGTTTTGGAGAAAGTCCAACTGCCTAATGGGGGCAGTGATTGGGAGCTCCATTTAGAGCAGTGTGAGCCTTTTTGGCAGCCACTTTTGAATGTAGGGGTTTACCCTGGAATAAATTACTTTTATTTCCATTAAACCTGCACTTAAAGCTAAAGCTGCTAGTATTTGATTAAGTATCTATTTGATTATATACAACTTTCAAAATAGGTTCATAGGTTCATAGGTTAATACTAGGCTATCTGCCCGAGGGCATTTACAAGCCTAGCCCATCGTTTTGTGGCTTACGCCACCCCTTTAGTATGGGGAACTATACCCATTATTTTGCTGTGCCTCTGTCGAGCAGTGACACTGAGGTAATCCCTGGGGTATATCTGCGATCTCCCATCCATTGGTCAAGATTTCTCTTGAACAAGGCCAGCGAGGTGCTCTGCCTCACATGTACCGGGATTTTGTTCCACAGCATAGGGAGTCTTTGGGTGATGAATCTATCCCTCCAGCACGTTCTATTAATAGCCATGTCGAGGTTTAAGTCTCCCGCCCTTGTGGCTCTGATGGATCTAGATTTTTTGAGGTGAAGCATATTCATCAAATCTGGGTTAGACATGGCCTTGTATGTTAGGCAAAGGTCACCTCTGAGCAAGCGGTAAGTGACTGAATAGAGCTGGAGTTCTTTCAGTCGGGCAGCATAGGACAGATTTTTGAGACCTTTTATCCTTTTGGTGAGGAACTTTTGTGGCCTCTCCAGCTGCTGCAAGTGTCGGGTCAGATACATTCCGAATGGGGCATTGTACTCAATCATTGGTCTGATGAGTGATGAGTAAAGGGAGACTATGACCTCCCTTGATCTAGATGAGAATCCCTTCATGATAAGGTGGGCAGTGTAGAAGGTCTTCCTAACTACTTTAGCTACATGGGTGTCGAATGACAGACTACTATCAACCTGGGTCCCCAGGTCCCTGATAACTTCTTCTGTGCTCAGTGGATTGCCACCTATTTGGTAGCTAGGGGTAACCTTGTTTTTCCCGAAGGGTATGACTATGCATTTTTTGGCATTTAACTTTAGGCCGTGGCTCTGGCACCAGTTATCCATTTCTGTGAGACCCTTCTGAAGGATATCTGTGTCAGATGTGTTTTCTACTATGGCGCCTAGTTTGCAGTCATCTGCAAACTTTGTCAGCCATAACCCGCCTGTGTTTGCTTGTACTTCGGAAAAGTAGATGCCAAACAAGAGTGGGCCCAGGACTGAGCCCTGTGGGACACCACTTGTGACAGGCTTTGAGTCTGACATGGCGCCAGCAACTCTGACCCTGTGGGTTCTGTCACTCAGCCAGTTTGCAACCCATCTTGTGATGTATGGGTTAACATTTAAGCTGATGAGTTTTTCAATGATACCCGAGTGGGGTATTGTATCGAAGGCCTTAGCCAGATCGAGGTAGGCTGTATGGACTGCCTTTCCCTCATCAATGGCTTTGGTGACTGTTTCAAAGAAGTCAACCAAGTTTAAAAGGCATGATCTGCCTTTGACAAAGCCAAACTGGGTTGGATCCAAAGTCTGCAAATTCCCTATGTCTTTATTTATGAGGTCCATTATGATCCTTTCTATGGCTTTGCAGATAAGGCTTGTCAAGCTAATGGGCCGGTAATTTCCAGGGTCTGTGGAGGCACCGCCTTTGTGAAGTGGGACCACAGTTGCAGTGCGCCACTCCCTGGGTACATATCCAGAGGTAAGACTTTGATTAAACAGCTGTCCTAGCTGTGGGTTTAATTCCTCATTGAGTTCATGGAGCACACAGCCGGGGACACCATCAGGTCCCATGGATGCTGTGTTTTTTGCTTTGGAGAGAGCAGTTCTCACTTGGGCGCTGGAGATGTTTGGGGGTGCACTCGTTTGGTATAGATATCTCTCCTTTTGGGGGAGGGGAGTTTGCACTGAACCTGTCAGCCAGTATGTTGGCAATGTCTGTAGGATCAGTAATCTTCACATCATTTTGAACTAGTTCTGAGCATATCTGGGAGTTTCCTCCTAGGTTTCTAACATAGCTAAAGAAGGCCTTATGATTGTCTTTTGAGTCTTTAGCTATTTTTCTCTCGAAATTTGCTTTGGATGATTTTATGAGAGCTCTTAGTTTTTTACTTATAGTGATCAAGGGTGTCTTACCTTTTAAGGATTTTGCTCTATCTTGTAGTAGCTTCCTCCTTTTGTTGTAGAGTTTGTTTATGGCTGGGGTCCACCAGACTGGACGCTTTCCTTTGGTACAAAGAGTCTTTGTTTTGCTTGGGATTGCCTTATCCATGCAGTCCTGCAGGTGCTGGTAGAAGGCATTTGTAAGTGATTCAGCGGCTTGAGTATTGTTTTCCACCGGCTCGGGGGCCTTAAAGGAGACCACACTAGTCTTTAGAAGTGTGAAGTCGGCTTTTGAGAAGTTTTTTACTGTGGTCTTTTATTTCAGGTGGGGGTGGGATGAGGACCTCCAGCGAGATTAGTTTGTGATCTGATCTCACCAGTGAGGGGTATACTTCAGTTGAACATTGTGCTCCCATGTTCGTGATGATGAGATCAAGTATGTTATCTCCTCTTGTGGGGATGGTGACTAGTTGTTCCATGGCATTTGAGTTTATGAATTCCAGGAACTTTTGGGCTAGGGTGTTTGGGCTTGAGTAGTGTTCCCAGTCTATATTAGGGTAATTGAAGTCACCTAGTATGATGGTGTTTGGTGATACATTTATCCCCTCTAGTGTTTTCAGGAAGGCCATGTGAGGTTCCTGAGTTTGTGAGGGTGGCCTGTAACATGCTACAATTTGCAGAGCAGTCTTGCCTATGGTTAATTGCACCTGGATGGTCTCCGATGCATCGTGCGTTGCCACCAGTCTTGAGGTGTGGGTGTCCTTGATGAATATGGATACCCCCTCCTTTCTTGGTATTGTCCGGATTTTGGGGCGAACGCATGATATGAGGTGAAACCTGATAGCTGGGGTGCTCTCAGGAGCCTTGAACCAGGTTTCTGTCACAGCACAGACATCGATGTTCTCCATACTGAGAAGGGCCTCGAGTGCATGCATTTTGAGATTTAGACTTCTGGCATTGAGCAGCATTACCCTTAGTTTTTTCCTTTTTGTGTTCTAGGGTGGTAGGTTTAGAATTTGAGCCTTGCCTAAAAAGGCACTATGGGGTGGCAAGAGCCTTTGCCAATATCCGAATCCCAGGGTGACAGGTGCAAGCCGTCCCTTGAAGCAGCGTGGCTTGTCCAGCATGTCATCCCAGGCAGACAGATACTGGATCCCCTTTGAATAACACCAGTGTTTAAGCCAATTGTTAAAGCTGATCATCTTATCTCTGTATTGTGGCATCATTCTTGGTGAAGGTAGGATACTGCTCAAGGTCAGGGTCATACCTGTCTGGGCTACATAATCAGAGAGCTCCTCAATGTCTCTTTTCATGTAGTCCAAGGAGGCACGTCTCAGGTCATTTACACCAGCGTGGACAATGACTGAGTCATATTTGTACCTGCTGTTGAGAGACCTGAGTGCTTGCGTTATGTGGCGGATTCTAGCGCCCAACAGGCAGCTTACTGTGACCTTCTCCTTACTCAGTCTGGTGAGCGGGACGTCAGTGTGTCTGACTATGGAGTCACCAATGACTAGTGTGTCTGGCATTGTGTTTGGCCTTAAGGGCTGTGACTGTTTGACACTCTGACTGTGAGGTCTATGTGTTGCAGGTGTTGTGTTCTGAGGTGGTGGTTGTTTGGGTGTCTGCTTTGGTGGCCTCTGCTGTTTTGGTAGATTTTTGATCAGAGCCTCCGAGTATGTCTTTGTGTGTTTATGTGTATGATTTGAGGTTGTAATGATACTATGTGAGACTGGGTCTATAGTGTGTGTGGTAACCTTCTCCTCCTGACTGGCCTTGCCAGTCCTATGTTGAGAGCTCAGCCTCCAGTTTGGCCGTATAGTTGCATCTCTCGCATGTATTTGTGTTTTGTGGGAGGAGGAGAGGGTTGTCTGTGTACATGAGGCAATTGTAACATTGCCTCAATATTCCCAGGTTCACCAGCTGAGCAGGAGAGGACACTAGCAACTGATCCTCGACATGCTAGAAGGATAGACAAAAACTTTAAAAAGATTCCGGGGACGTGGGTGACCGAGAAATGGGGGGTTGCCTTTTTGGGGTACTATCTATGACAAGAGTGCCGTATCAAGGTAATAAGTACTGTAGAAGCAAGTGCTAGGTTTAACAGATAGAGAATAGTCTACTTGGAGTCAAGTAGAGATGATCTTTTTAGTTATAGGATACGCTGACTTGATCAGTAGTATAGCTCGAGGAAGGTAGTTTTAAGGGAAAATTTGAAGAGTGGACTTTAGGTAGCCCGAATAGTTTAAACCTGCTTATCCGGCGCTGCCCTAGTGTGCAACAGTGGCAGCTCAGCTAAATCGCTTAACGCTACCGCGTTTTATACCAGGGGGCTGGAAAAAGCTAGAAACTGGCCCAAAACGACCAATAAACTACTAGTTTCTGGCTGAAACCTCACAAAACTGGACAAAAGGCAGCTCAATGCTTCCCACTCCCACTGGTAAGCAAGGTAGCTTCCTCTCCCCCAAATAAGGCAAGGAAACAGTACACAGGAACTACAACCAGAGCCCAGGAATCAGCAACTCTGAAACTGGACTAAACTAGTAAAGCAGGAAAAACAAGAGATATTTTTTCTTTTTTTTCTTTTTTTTTTCACAAAACATGCAGAAACAGGTACAGCGAACACTTATAAATGCTATGAATCAACTACTACAGCTTACACAGAAGAATTTGCTACAAATACAGTCAAATAGTAACAAACAAGGATTCCAAGCGCAATATTAAGTTAAATGCAGTAAAAACAGCTTCAATGTAACAGAAATGCAGGCGAAATACAGTCGCTAGGTATTCAGATGTGGAAAGCAACAAAAAATATACTTAGTATCAAGAAAAGTCACTTATTCAGCTCTCTGCAGCCTGGATTACTCTGCTGGCCCACGTGGAGTCTGTGCTGAGTAGGTACAAGCTGAAAAACGCACGTTACCGCGTTTTATACCAGGGGGCTGGAAAAAGCTAGAAACTGGCCCAAAACGACCAATAAACTACTATTTTCTGGCTGAAACCTCACAAAACTGGACAAAAGGCAGCTCAATGCTTCCCACTCCCACTGGTAAGCAAGGTAGCTTCCTCTCCCCCAAATAAGGCAAGGAAACAGTACACAGGAACTACAACCAGAGCCCAGGAATCAGCAACTCTGAAACTGGACTAAACTAGTAAAGCAGGAAAAACAAGAGATATTTTTTTTTTTTTTCTTTTTTTCACAAAACAGGCAGAAACAGGTACAGCGAACACTTATAAATGCTATGAATCAGCTACTACAGCTTACACAGAAGAATTTGCTACAAATACAGTCAAATAGTAACAAACAAGGATTCCAAGTGCAATATTAAGTTAAATGCAGTAAAAACAGCTTCAATGTAACAGAAATGCAGGCGAAATACAGTCGCTAGGTATTCGGATGTGGAAAGCAACAAAAAATATACTTAGTATCAAGAAAAGTCACTTATTCAGCTCTCTTCAGCCTGGATTACTCTGCTGGCCCACGTGGAGTCTGTGCTGAGTAGGTACAAGCTGAAAAACGCGTGTTTACCGCGTTTTATACCAGGGGCTGGAAAAAGCTAGAAACTGGCCCAAAACGACCAATAAACTACTAGTTACTGGCTGAAACCTCACAAAACTGGACAAAAGGCAGCTCAATGCTTCCCACTCCCACTGGTAAGCAAGGTAACTTCCTCTCCCCCAAATAAGGCAAGGAAACAGTACACAGGAACTACAACCAGAGCCCAGGAATCAGCAACTCTGAAACTGGACTAAACTAGTAAAGCAGGAAAAACAAGAGATATTTTTTTTTTTTTTTTTTTTTTCACAAAACAGGCAGAAACAGGTACAGCGAACACTTATAAATGCTATGAATCAGCTACTACAGCTTACACAGAAGAATTTGCTACAAATACAGTCAAATAGTAACAAACAAGGATTCCAAGTGCAATATTAAGTTAAATGCAGTAAAAACAGCTTCAATGTAACAGAAATGCAGGCGGATTACAGTCGCTAGGTATTCAGATGTGGAAAGCAACAAAAAATATACTTAGTATCAAGAAAAGTCACTTATTCAGCTCTCTGCAGCCTGGATTACTCTGCTGGCCCACGTGGAGTCTGTGCTGAGTAGGTACTGTATTACTATTAGGATTTTATTCTTAATTGTCAGTTATTTCTTCTATTTTTACCAGGTATTTGATACTATCTTTTTAATGTAAATTATTTCTGAGTTTGGTTTGCAGTGTTGTCTGTACAGACTTTTTCTAAGCACTGTCACGTTAAGTTTTCCTCATTTTGGCACCTTTTTTGGCTTTTTAAATGCATCCAGGAAGTTGTTCTACTATTTCTGAAGAAGTTGTTGCATGCCTCTTGTGTATTCAAATGAGACAATGAGGCACTGTATGGGTTCAAGTTGTTTATTGCACATAAACACATCAAGAGCTGTAACTGAAATGTACTTTGAGCTTCATATGTTTACTGACTAACACACTCGTGTATCTCCATTCAAGCTAGGACACTCTCTGAATGACTGTACAAAATGGCAGTGATCTTTCACTTGCTCAGTAGCTTATATGCACATGCTATCTAGCTACAGTGGCTAACTAGGTTCAAGATACACAGTGATCTACACCCCCTTCTTTAATTTGTTTGACTTGCAATGGGAGAACAAGACATTTTACAAGCTAGATATCACATCAACATTTCAACAACAAATTTGAACTCAAGTCTAAGTGTGTATTTCAAATTGGGTCTGGAAATTCTACCCGATCTTGACACTTAAAAACTAGGTTTATCAACAGGGGCAGTCTCTGGGGACTCCTTCACAAATGGAACTTCAGGGAGTGCATCAGGATTATTTGAAGAAAGTACACTGTCCTCTGGAATTCAAACAGGTGTAGAGTAATTCTGAGCAATAGTCTTTGGCACAGGCAATCTGCTGTTTCACTGGTACAGAGACTGGTAATATATGTCTTTGATTCCTTTTAGAATCCATTCCTTCAGAAAGTATAATGTAAGATCTCTGTTCTTCATGATTCTTACTTGGTCATATCCTTTAGATGATTGCATTCTCACAATTTCTCTTTATCTTACTGGTCTAAGGGGTTTACTGGTCTTCTTGTAATACGACTTTTGTGACTGATGTTTTCTCAAAGGTTGAGCCTTGACCATTCTGTTGTTCTTTGCATTTGGTACTAGCAATTGTTTACTGACTGGTAAAATTGTACTAGTCTGTCTGGACATTAATCTCTGAGCAGGCAAACCAAGTAAGTTGTCTTGAGGAATGTTTCTGAGACTGAGTAATTTAAGGAAAACATAGGTACCATCTCTCTTGGATTTCTCCAACAAATATTTTGCACTCTGAACTGCACATTCAGCTAACCCATTTGACTGTGGATAAGGACTACTAGTAATATAAACAAAGTCCTAAAACTCAAATTTCTTGAATTGCTGATTTGTAAACTCTGTGCCATTGTTAGAAATTACTTTGTACAGAGTACCATGGACAGAAAAATGTCTCTTCAATTTTGTAATGACAGTGCTGGATGTCAAGTTAGGAAATAGGTAAATTTCAAACCAATTTGAATAAGAGTCTAGAGTTTACTAACACTAAGTAATGCTGACCATTCCGTATGATAATATCAGTAGCAACTGTCAACCATAGTAACTCAGGAATCTGGATTAGCTGAAGTAGTTCTTTTTGCTGGTGTGGTTTGGTGCTATTGCAAATTAAACATGCTTGAGTTCCCCTCTCTATATCTTTTGACATAGAAGGCCAAATGCTATCCCTCTTGCCTTTCTTTTGGTTGAATCAATACCTGAGTGACCACAGTGCAAAATTTTTCCTATTGTAATGCTTTAGGAATTACCACTTTAGGACCTTTCGTGATGATTCCATCTTCATCATGAGCTCATCTTGGTAAGGAAAATACTGCTGAATGTCTTGTGGTAAACTGGTTTGTCATGCTGGCCATCCTTGACTGATAACACTTTTCAGCTTCTGGAGAATTGGGTTTGAAGCTTTGTGATTTTTAAGTCCATCAGGGCATGATGATGAAAAATTTCTGACTTCCATGACTTCAAAGTCTGCTTTCTCATTTTCATGCTGTTTTGTTATTTGTATGGGTGCTCATGACAAACCATCAGCAAGGTACAAATATCTGCCTATTTTATAAACAGTATCGAAATTGTACTTTTGCAATTTTAACATCATGCGTTGCAAGTGTGCTGTGGCTGTATATATTGGCTTTTTCAAAATTGTCATTAGGGGTTGGTGATCAATCTCTGGTTGGATAGGTCTGCCATAAATATATTCAATGAACTTTGAACATGTGAACACTACTACTGCCAAACGTTCTTTCTCTATTTGTGCATAATTCATCTCTGTTTAAGTTAAAGTTCTTGATGTGTAGGCTACTGGTATGCCTTCTTGAAGACATGCTGCACCAAGGCCCTGCTTTGAAGCATCACAAGAATAATACCTCAATGTGGGTAGACTGGCACATTTCTGCTTCAGAATATCAAATTCTCTTTGCTGTTGTTCCAACCAGGACAAATATACATGTTTGCGTGTCTTCTCATGTAATGGTGCAGAAAGCTCACTCAAATCAGGGATGAACTTTCCTAAATAGTTGACCATACCTAGAAAATGTTGTTAAGATCTGACATTTTCTGGAACTGGCATTTCAAGAATTGCTGCTTGCTTAGACGGATTTGGTTGTAAGCCAGAACTGGTAAACAAATGACCCACATAAGTAACTTCTTTTAGCTTGAATTTACATTTCTGAGGATTCAGTTTAAGATTTACTTAATGTGCACGGAATACAACATTCCTGAGATTTCCATCATGTTCGTCTTTACCATTGCCTCCAACAATAATGTTGTCTACTATAATAGCACATGGATAACCAG
Organism: Protopterus annectens; assembly: GCF_019279795.1. Classification (NCBI taxonomy): domain Eukaryota; kingdom Metazoa; phylum Chordata; order Ceratodontiformes; family Protopteridae; genus Protopterus; species Protopterus annectens. The sequence continues at coordinate 1,116,508,858 of NC_056725.1, forward strand.
AAAAGATTTGTTCCATCTCACATTGAAAGACTTCACTGGCAGAAATTATTCCAAATGGCATTCTCAAAAATCTGTATCTACCAAATGGTGTACTGAAAGTAGTTAACAATGAAGATTTGTGATCCAGTGAAATTTGTCAAAAGGAGGTTTCTGCATCTAAGACTGAGAAAACAGTGGAATTTGACATGAGAGTGGCTACTTCTTCCACTCTACGCATTGGATGATGAGGGCACTTAAGTGCTTTGTTTAAGTCTCTTGGATAAATACATATTCCCTCTGAAAATGCTTTATTTCAACACTGCAAATATCTTGAACACTCTGGACACGTCCGACACTTTCAAAAATTTTAGTTACTGCAAAAAAGTCAAACATTGTGAAAAAATTCAGACATTTCAGCCTTTTCAGCCACTTTTATCAATATGTCACTATTTCAGACATTTGGAATATCATTGTAATTATTTTGAATGTTTTGAATGCTTTGGCACATGTTCAGTGACTGAAAAATCATTTAAATCAGTTTAAGTAGCTTTGAATAACTACTGACCTGTTTCAGAGTTCACTCCTGTATATTTCTTCACTTCTAACTGCATGTGTCATGGTTTGTGAGCTGCTTCAACTTTGGATCCCGTTCTGACACCATGTCACATGTCTCTTGTGAATTCAAATGAGACACTGAGGCCCTGTATGAGTTCAAGTTGTTTAATGTACATAAACACATCAGGAGCTGTAACTGAAACATGTACTTTGAGCTTTGTATGTTTACTGACTCAGTCATTACTTCTAACACATTCACATGTGCATCTCCATTCAAGCTATTCCTCACTCTGAATGACTCTACAAAATGCCACTGATCTTGCACATGCTCAATAGTTGTAGTAGCAAAAAACTGTCAGGATACACCACGAGAATAAGCCGTAAATAAATCGTGAAAACTTCTTTATTCACTTAGAAACAAGGAACGGATAAGCGCTTTCACATGCACAACGCATGCTTCATCAGATCAATTAAACTGAATATTCAACCTCCTTTTATACAAAAATTCACCAGTCATACCCTCTGGTTAGATTGGTGATTAAGCAATTAATTAAGCATTCCAATATTCGTAACCAATCTAATCTCCATTGCAGCTGTGAGTCTTAAAGCAGTATTATTATTTACTCTCTTTCAAAAGAACAGCATCGGATCTAGCGCTCATTTCTTATGTATATACAAAAATTACTAAAATTATTAAAAACATACTTAAATATATGGTATATTCTTATGTTAAAAGACTGTTAAAACATTCATAAAACCTTGTTTATAACATTTTGGATCCATCTTACATGTGCTAGCAACAAATCTCATAAGCAACAGCAAAACAAATGCCAAGAACGACTCAAAGACAGATGAGTATATTAATTGCACAGATGAAACATCATTCCAGCTTTTCACCACAGAGCATCGGTCACTCTCAAAAGATTTTACCTAATCGCAATGTTTAAAGCAAATGTAAATCGCTAAATAAACATGTGTAATCAAAACTAACCTCATTCTGTTGACCTCTCAGTATCCTAGTTGCGGCATATTGCATAAACCATGCTTCGCGTCTCACTTTGCTGGAAACTATTTAGACAAGAGGTGGCTGTATTAATAAATTCCTACTTGATTTCTAGTACATAGTGTATTTAGAATGCATAGTGTATAAAGATATATTCAACACCTTCTCCACAGCATTAAAACGTTAGCTCACTGCTTACCTATGATACGCTTCAAACCGTCACATGACGCTGATCGTCATGCGGCATTAATTCAAGATATACGTCGTAATGAAAGTATCTCAAATGTGTATGCGTAACTCTTAATGAGATGTAAAGTGTTCCCAAATATACTCAGAGCTTATATCATATTCATTATTTGTATATAAACTGGCTACATGCGTAACTCTTCATAAGATATAAAGTATTCCCAAATATACTCAGAACTTATGTCGCATACATTCATTATATATAAACTGACAGCAGTATGAAAGAATGAATGGTTGAGTCCTATCAGAGATAAATATTGGATAATAAATATAAAAAATATGTATAAAAAATACTAGTAATAGAATGTCTCAGATTTACTACTGAACTAAATTAACTCACAAGTATGTGAATTCATGATTACCTAGCTTCAAAATAATTTATATTCATGGAAAACTGACGTTTCTTGTAGTTAAAGTTATAGGTTAATAATAATTCTAAGTCAGAATGAATTATAAATAGTATGTTATAGTGTATTTTAATAGCAATATACCTATGAATATGAATACCTATGATTAAAACTAAAACTATGTCTATAGGTAAATAATATAAGCTTATAACTATATTAAAATCTCATATAGACAATTTTACAGTTTATTCCATCCAATTTATTTAAACCACAAATTATTTTCCAGAGTCTAATTGCCAGCCACTACCTTC
>NC_056725.1:1116516298-1116543798 GCF_019279795.1 Protopterus annectens
GGAGCTACCCTGTAGCAGTGAGCCTAAGGATGAGTCACTGTTGTTGGTAGGTACTGATGTTCCCATGGACAAAGTGACTGCAAGGGCAGAGATGAGTGGTAGTACCCAGGCTGACAGTGAGGCACCATTGTCAGATGACATCAGACCTCTAGTGGAAGGGGAGCTAAGAAAAGTCATAAAGACGGAGTTGAGACAGGCTCAGCTCTCAGATGCTATTTACAAGGTTTGAGGGAGTGTAGCTAGGGAGGCACCTGATTCTCAAAGAAAAGGGGAGTCTGTGTAATGGAACAAAGGGTTACTGAATAGAGAATGGACCCCTGTGGGAGGGCTAGAAGGTGAGGTAATACAGGAGTTGGTAGTGTCTGGAGCCTACCATCTAGCACTTCTAGCCATAGCCCATGACATTTCTTTTCCAGGTTATATGGGCATAAAGCATACTGAAAGATGTATTACGCATAACTTTTTGTTGGCCTGGGAGTGCAAGGGTACTTGGTACTGCAAGACATTTAAGCAGTGCCAAAAAATAGGCAAGGCAGGAAACAAGGTCAAAGCTCCTTTGGTGCCTTTGCCTGTGACTGAGGAGCCATTTCAGAGGGTACCTATGGATACTGTAGGGCTTCTGTGTACCCCAAGTTCCACAGGGAAGACGTGTATCCTAGTGGTAGTAAATTATGCAACTAGATACCCTGAGGCAGTGGCTCTGTCCTCCATCGAGGCAGAGAAGGTGACAGATGCTTTGTTAGAGATTTTACACAGGGTATGTTTCCCAAGAGAAATACTGACTGACAGAGATGTCAATTTCATGTCAGACCTGCTGGCTTGTCTGTGGGAGTGCTGTGAGGTGAAGCAACTAAAGACAACTCCCTATCATCCCCAGACTACTGGCCTTGTGCAGAGGTTAAACTCTACACTAAAGGCCATGCTATGGTTATTTGCAGACCAGTTTAAGAGAGAGTGGGACAAATATTTATCCCATCTGTTGTTTGCTTACAGAGAGGTACCCCAAGAATCCACAGGTTTTTCACCCTTTGAGTTGTTGTATGGGCATAGAGTGAGGGGACCTCTAGATTTGATTTGTGATGAGTGGAAGGGTGAGTGTAAATCCCACAAGAAGTCTGTTTTGGCCCAGGAGAACATGCCAGGAGCCCAATAGCAGAAAAAGGTCTGGTATAACAGGAATGCTTGAGCCACAGAGTATGTTGTGGGGTGGCTGGTGATGGTGCTCATTCTTTTCGGACACAATAAGCTGTAGGCAGCTTGGGAGGGACCCTTCAAAGTGGTAAGGAAGATCAAAATTACTGTACTTGCTTTACTACTACTTTTTTTCTACTTTGCATCACTTTGCATCATCTTAATTGCAAAAATTTAATGCATTTTTTATTACGCTTGTGTAACTCTCATTCTAAGCCTTTAAACACTTGGGCCAGTTGTTTTAGTTGTTTTGGGTTTGTGGTTTGTGGGTCTGTGTTTGTTTGTGGCAGAACAGGTAGCTTACATCCCTTTGTGGGGAACTGCTGATTGAGGGCTCAGTGTCTGTTTTTCTAAAGTGTATTTGGTTTAAGCAAATGGGCTTTTCAGGCAGTTTATTTATTTTTAGATTAGGTTCGTGTGGTCTGCACTGGGGAGGAGAGGCTGGACTCTGCCTTTCTGAGCTGGGAATTCTGGTTAAAGGCTTATATATGCATGCATATGAAAACTGCTTCTTACACTGAAGGCCTTGTGTTTGTTTGTTGGCATAGACTGGATTCAGGCCTGCTGGATCTAGCGTTGTTTGTGTTATTTTACATTAATCTAGCCCAATTGAATCTAGCTCTAGCATAGACTAGCTGGACCAGATCTAGAATCTATTTTGTAATTGGTGTTATTGTTGCTGCTCTTTGCTTCTTGTGGATCTTCCACCTATCACGCTGCTTTATCTTCGCGGCTTCTCCTGCTCGTGGATCAATATTCATACTTTTTGTCATTTTTGTACTTGTTTACTTGTTTCTTCTGAAAGATTGTAGTTTACCTTGCAATTTTGTTGCACAGTTACTTTTAATACACTCAGCACTCAAGTTATCAAAAGCACCATTGCCTCACAATTATAAGTCCCTCTGGCTCCCTAGCACTATACCCTCACTCCCCATATTATATTAGGGCAATTTAAAATATTCTGTCAATTCCCCTACCTCCAGTCCAGGTCAGTTGTCAATCTCCAGGTAATGCCAATGAATCCTCATGCTGTTGTTATGGCATTGTCAATCCTCTCACATAACACAGTCCAACCTCTCCTCCCCACACAAAACAAGCCAAACTGCAGCAGATGCAGCTCTTTTAGCCAAACTGGAAGCTGAGCTCTCTATGAACAGGCAACTAGGAAGACAAGACAGGAGGGAGAGGACACCACACAACCCACAATACAGAAATCACTCACATAAACACACAACACACAACAAAACACAAAAAGACCTAATAAAAATAAACACAAAAGGGCCTCAAACTGCAACCACCCTCCAAAGCCAACACACAAAACACCCAATACAATACACAAGTAACACAAGTCAATCAACTTAAAAACAAATAACACACCCAGTCACAGCCAATTAAACACAATACAACACAAAACACACTTGTCCATACACACCACCCATCAGACACCACTCCCAACCACTTCACAGGGCTCTATCCCAGGCTGCTCCATACATTGCCCACTGGGCTGACGCACTCCACACACAACACAACTGGTCACTCCTCCACAACCATAACAGAGTCAAGTCACCCACCATTGTGACCTGAATGACTTTGAAAAAGAGACATACTATGACACAAAGAGACATAGAAGAGCATTCTGATTGCGTAGCCCAGCTCCTGTGCAACTATGACCAAGCAGAATGATGCCACAATCCCCACATATGATGCAATATAACACTGAGATAGAGATGTCTGAGACAATTCATTCAATCACAGTAAATGATCAATCCAACATTCCATCAAGTCTGGTGCCTGTCTGGAATAGCGACACTGGGATGAGCTGTCTGTCTTGGATTCAGACCTCTGTGCACCTGGGGCTACTGATATGGATATTGGCTAAGGCCTTTTGCAAGGCTCACCCTGCCTTGGCTCCTATAAATAAGCCAACTAAATGGCCCAAAACAAAAAATAGAACTGCTCAAGCCAGAGCTCCTCAATGCAAAATGTCGCAAAATCAAAAACGCACTCGTAGCGAAAACATAGCAGTCATCGAGCTGTGCAACAGTTCCATGCTCATAGATGCTGAATCTGTAACTATTAGGCTTCTACGCAGGCCCTGAGTACACCCAAGCACTGGGCCCTTGCCCTGGAACCTGACCACACAAAAGGAGGGGTGTATCCATACCACTAAGACACCCTCCACCATATTGGCATCTGCAACGGCCCACTCCCCATCAGGTGGGTACGCACCATAGGCAAACTCAACCACAACTTAAAGCTAACCATAGGCCACCCCTTCCTACAACTCAGAACCACCCACAGGGCCACCTGGAGACTCCTGAGGGTATAACCAAATTCCACACACCATTGGGAGTGTATAAACACACTACCTGAAATCATACTGGGGGAATTATCTCCAAACAACCTAATAGACCTAGCCCTCAAGTTCCTGAAGTCTAGCCCAACGGTTCATAGAGTTCCTGTTCAGCTATGCAACAAAAATATGCCAGGAGATTCAAGATCAAAACATGGGCTATCACTCTAACATGGGGACAATATTACAAAATGTGGACAATCCCTCAACAAACCCATATTGGAAATCTCCATCTACTCCTGATCCACACAAAACATCCTCCCCCCCCCAAACAAAAAAAAGAAACCACTAACTCAGACAACTTCACACTAAACAAAGACTGGTGTGAAGTGTGGGAAGGTATCCTTCAAGGCGGAAGAGACAGTGGATGCCACAACCAAGCCCCTTGAAGACCTACTATGAAAATCCTCCATCACTGGGGACTGCGCATGGATCAGGTAATCCCAAATAAAACCAAGACTCTTTCCACAGCTGGCAAAGTCCAGTTGACCCCACCCATTAACATAAGAAACTACACAATAAGAGAAATAGACATAAACCCACAGTCTAAAAGTCACAGAAGATCATTACCCCTGATCATTATAATAAAAAAAATGAGCACTCATAAAATCAACTATAGAAAATTTTTTGAAATTCAAAGGAGGCCTCTGGTGGCAAACTCCCAGCTATAAGCCTTGTAATGGGATAGAACAAGAATTATGCTCAGATCATAAGAAATATCCAGTCCAAAATGATACCCACTGAACCCACCCACAGACATTGTAACATACTGGCAGACAGGTTCAGTTGAAGATTACCCCCTCCCCCCTAAAGGAGAGATAACTATCCCAGCGCCAGTAGCCTCCCAGACATCTCAAAGGTGAAAGTGCAGCAAAAGCTCTAAAAAAAAAAACAGGTGCACACCGGATGGGGTCCTAAAATGGTGCTACACGACCCCGCATAGCGAGGGAATTAAAAATAGGCACTACAAAGGGCAGCTGTTTAATCTCAGCCTTACCACAGGATAGTGCGCCCTGACCACTCCGCGACAACAACTCACCACCCCACCACAAACTGTGGTCTGCCTGGTCTGTAATGGTAAGTCCCGTAAAATTATGGACTAGTCTCAAAACTATATCATAAGGATCAATATAAAACATATACAAGGAGGAGGGGAAGCTGCATTGGACTGACCCACCGACTTCTTGACATCATTTCAAGAAGATCATGCCTCATGAACTTTCCAAGTCTGCCAACAGTCCAGTCAGCCCACAATGGAGCCTACAAACACAAGACAACCAGGACGCACCTTGAAAAGCGCACATAGCAATACCCAACTGGAGAAAAGAAAAACCACCATGGGCAGCTTAAATGTAATATGACAATGTAAGATGGGTTGCAAACTGGCAGCGAGCCAAGAACTCATTAGGGTTAGAGGCTATGTGTCTCTCAAGGAACGCCCCGGTCACCGGTCCTGGAAGTCTTCATCGGTCCCCTCTCTATTTAGCATCTACTTCTTCTTGTCATGGAAAACATGGGAGGAGGAAGTTTGGACAAAGTTTGCAGACGGCGACAAACTGTGGATAGTGTGGAAAGCGCTGGTCCGGATAGATATCCTTCAGGAGAAACGATACGGAAACGAATAGCCCAGGACCATGGCCTGAAGTCACCAAAAACCAATAAAAATGTCATTCGGGAAAAACAAAATATACAACCCAAATCCACTATATAGGTACCACTAAGCAAAGCACAGGTGGGGACCTGGGGCTGGGGACAGGACAAGAGTGGCTCTTTGATTGAACAGTGGCGCGTGCTAAAAGTGAGAAAGACATTTCCCATTGCCCACCTGATCATGAAGAGATTCACATCCAGACCTGGTCATGAATCCATTGTTCTCCAGCCTTTTATCGAGCACAATCGGTAGTACGCGAATACACGCCCCATTCGTCGCCCGACATCTGCAGCAATTCAAAGACCCCAAAAGTTTCTCACCAAAAGGATAAGGAAAAGGAAAAAGGAATCATATGCTGCCAGATTGAAATGCTGCCAGATTGTTCAGTCGCCACACCATCTGCTCAGTGAGACTGCTGCCTGTGATTACAAGGCCCAATACAAGGCCCAATCCACATGCAATTAATCCCACCTCAAAAATCCAAAACCAAAATCCCCCAAAACACTACGACTTAAACTTTAAAACGGATACGGATATAAATAGGGGAGGCGATAGGAGGGATTAGAGACTCCCTATGCTGTCTACGCTGTGGAATAGAGTCCCGTCCATGTGAGGCAGAGGCTCTGTTCAAGAAGTTCAAGAGAAATCTTGATGGGAGGGAGATCGAGGGTTTAGGAATCATAATCATCTCACTGTGGACAGAGACAGAACAAAAACAATGGGTGCAGTATTTTTCATATAAGGGTGGGCGAAAGAACAAAAAAATGGGGCTAGGCTTATAAATGCCTTGCAGATAGATGTTAATTACATGGTAGAACCGGCAGGAGGCAGGGGCACAAATTGTACCATATTAACATGGTGAAGCCTTACAATGATAGGTAGGCCCTTGTATTAAGTATTTGCAGAGGATGGCAGAAGGTGTCTGAGGTCGATCTCGTGACCAATCTCCTCAGTCATGCTTGGACTGGCACCTCAGTGGAAGGGGTAGAAATGTCCCAATGGCTATCCCTTACCCAGGTTTGAGAATTCTGAGCAGTGTTACAGGAATATGGGGACATGTTCACTGGAAAACCAGGGCACACCCACCTGGTGCAACACCATGTGGATACAGGTGCCCAAAGACCTATCAAGCAGTTTCCTTACAGGGTGCCTGACTGAGTCAAACAGACTCTGAAAGAGGAAATACAGAACATGTAGAAACTGGGAGTAACACAGGAGTCCAGCAGTCCGTGGGCTTTCCCAGTGTTGCTGGTACCAAAGAAGGATGGCAACACCAGGTTCTTTGTGGACTACAGAAAACTAATTAGTCACACAGAGTCAGATGCTTATCCCATGCCTAGGACAGATGAAACCTTAAATAAGCTGGGAGGGGCTACGTATCTGACCACTATCTCAGCAAGGGCTACTGCAGATGCCTTTGACTCCCAGCACTAGAGGAGGTCAGTCTTTGTGACTTCATTCGGCTTCTATGAGTTCATGAAGATGCCCTTTGGGATGAGAAATGCCCAGGTGACTTTGTAGAGGATGGTAGATCATATCCTAGAAGGAGCAGGTGATTAAGCTCTTGCTTATCTGGATAATATTGCCATCTACAGCTATTCCTGGCAAGAGCATATTCAGCATATCAAGGAAGTGCTGGTCAGGCTGCAAAGGGCAGGGCTGACCATTAAGCCTAGTAAGTGTCAGGTGGGCATAGCAGAGGTCTCATACCTGCCACATAGGGTGGAGAGTGGTAAGATCAGGCCAGAACCTGCCAAAGTGGAAGCTGTTCAGGCATGACCTGCCCCTGTCACAAAAAAGCAGGTGAGGGCATTCTTAGGCAATATGTGACATCCCCACACCATGCCAGTAATCAAGGAGCCTGAATCCTCACCACTGGCACTGGAGAGGGATGTGCACTTGGAATACAAATGGATGCACTCTCAGTATTTCCAGATATAGACCCCTGCATCAAGCACAGTTTCCCTTAAGAGCACACAGGGCATACACTCAGCCCAGGGTCTGGGTGTCTATATCTGCCTCTCCCCAGGTCCCCAATAAGGTTTCCCACTGGCACTGTGAAAGCAGTGCTTTGTGTCCCTACCCCAAGTAGCTGACACACACACATTCTTTGAGATTTAATTTTCACACACTCACACCTGGGAAAGGCTAACACAGATTACCCACTCTACCAACTTTGCCCAGAGTATAAGGTAGACTGCCACCAGTCAGTTACTATAAAGCTCGTAAAAGGGTATCCAGTTATGATGAGTTAAGTTAATATTAATACAAATGGTAGTGTTGACCAAACAACAAGGCTTTCAGGAGTGGCCAGAATTATCACTAAATAAATATGTGCAAACAGTCTCAAACCTTAAATATTTTCTAAAAAGGACCAGTCACACTGAAAAGTTTAAATATATTTAATAATAAATTATAACAGAACAAGAAAATACTAAATATATATTTACAGTAAACCAGAGAGTTCAAATCACAGGAAATATTGAAAATAACATTGATGGACAGACTCACACAAATAAAGAAAGCAATCTTTAAACTAAGCTTCACTATATTCCTGACTGAATCTAAGAGAATTACTATTCCCTAATAACTTACTTGATAGAGTAAGGTACTGTGAAATACATGAGCTGTCTTTCTAGTCAGGTTCCCCAAAACAGAATACTCAATACTCACAGATTACTCCCTGTAAAATATAATATCCAAGATACCGTGCAGAATGAACTCTTCTGGTCACCTGACTCTAGGTTATCACAGTATTCCCCTCTGAAGCCGAGACAGGAATTTAGCATAGACAACTACAACACATATCTAATTGTTTATGGCAGTGCCTGGGGCTTCACCTCTTTTTACTGAGGTAATGAACAAAGGCTTCTTCCAGACCCACCATTTCCAGTCCTATTCAGCACTGTGGGGTACCATTTTAATGGTTTGACAGCTCGTTTGCATTTCTCTTATTTTTCTTAAAGTAAGCTGGCTGGATAATTTCTGCTGTTCCAGTATCCTCTATTAAAACCTATACATTTAATTCAGTTACAATTATACATGTACATTTCTCTTCATTCCAGCAGCACTGTTGATGCATTTTAACACTAGCAAACCTTACAAATACATTTTCTGCACAAGCGTCTGTACAAATCAGTTTGATATACAAATGACATATAATTATTTACAAAATTCCAGCTAGCTATTCTGGCACAAGTCATACTTCCACTGCCGTACTTCTCCTGACATGGCTGGCAGTACCTCCTATCATCACATATGTACGGAAAACAGACACACTATTTTGCCTAACGTAATAACAGTGTATTGGTGGGATATCTATTGACCTCCAATCTGATTATTTATTATTGCACTTAATTTTGTTTTAATTAAATGACAAGATGGTCAATGAATTTTGCTTTAATTTAGTGACAAGATGGTCAATTCTAAAATGGTCCCCCCATAATTTAGTCCACTCACCTACTCCAAATAACTAATTAACTACAGTAGAGAGTTGATTGTCCAAACTAATTGGGACCTAGGGTAGTTTGGCTAATCAAACACACAACTGAACTGGATAAAAAAACTTCTAAAATCTGTTTTTTCTGCATGCAGCGAATACACTTTTCAACCATGCAATGATTCCAGTGGACAATAAAGCATATTTTTCACACACGAGTGGGCTGCAAGCTAAAATAACACTCACAAGTGAATACGTATAATGTTTAAATATTCAGACTTTATGATTTTTCCTACCCCAAAAACTTTGGAAGGCTGTGTTTGGATAATTGATGTTTCACATAATCGATGTTTGGATAATCAACTCTCTACTGTAACTAAATGAATGAAGGGGCTTTAACAGCTTAGAAATCTCCTTTGATTTTGATGCCTTTTTATGGATAATGTTATGTAACGGCATTAGTGAAATGTGAAGTCTGTAGTTTGTTCTGAGGTACACTGGGCTACAAGAATTTTTTTTTTTGCACCTTAGCAATATCATCACAGCCTAGAATGCTCAACTACAGTGTGGCAGTAATTCTGAACCTTGCACTTAGCGGTCTCATTTTTACCACCTGCAGTACAGACCTTCTCAGCAGGTAAAGTTCATAATTTTTTTCCTTCCATTTTAAACTTTAAGAACTCTGTAATAATGTATATTAGATTTTCATGATTACAGTCTGTAAGAAGTCACAGAGTAGGCATACTCACAATTCACCAAGAATAATCTTCATCATAGTATATATCTATACTATGAACCATGAATTCTGGGTCCTGCCCATAATGGCTACCAATGTATCAATAAGTCACTACATGGGAAGCTATATAAAAATCTGAAAATGTTCTTTTTAAGTTTGCAGAAAACTGGAGAAACTTGAAAGGGTGTATAAAATGTGTTTTTCTTCTCTGTAGCACTGCAGAAAATGTAAAATACAAATAATATGTGAAAACACTATACAAAAATTAGACTATTGGGCATGTAATTATTATGCTGAGGAGCTTCAATAAAGTGAAAGCTTTGATTTCTTTTTTTATGGGGAAGTAAGCAGAAATATACACATACAGATAGACACACACATTTAGCCAGAATTAGCTAATATTTCCTGTTACATAAACTTAAAAAAACAAACAGTTGTCTATAGCTAAAATTCTCGTAGAAAAGGAAAGTACCATGGATTCTGACTCACTAATGAGGTAACTGTCATGAAAGAATTATACTAAGTATATGTGTCTCTCTCAGTAGTGATTCATCATTGGTATCCCTCCATGAGTCAAGTGGAATGGCCATTTGGCAGCTATTTGTTAACAGTTGTCTTTATATAATAATATTCAAATAAAAATTACTTTAGATCACTGTTTATTTTGTCTTGCCTGTCCATATTTTGGGCTTTCCTAAGGTTGCGATTGACAGAATTTAAGTATTTTTTTAGTTAGAGGCTAATGCTTAGCTGATGTAATCAGAATCTTCTAATGCAATCTATATCTTTAAACTTATTTCATTTAACTTGTCTGCATATTTGTCTATTAAACTATATTGATTAATTATTTTTATCAAAGCAAAGAATTATATTAGTTTAATTGAAAATGCTTGTGACTATTTATTAGTTGAGAAATAAAGGTACTATTCTGTGTTAGTGACTATTGGCATCTGCCTAAAAATGCTGCTTAGCTAGCTATCTTAACATTTTTTATTTCAGTTGGCTTTTCTTGTAAGTATGGGACAGTAACTGACAACTTTAGTCTGCCAGACTGGTTGGTTGGAGACACTGTGAACCATGGAAACAATACAGTGTTGTGAAATAAGATGTATTACTATCCTCTCTGGGAAATTACTGTGTGTGTGTGTGTGTGTGTGTGTGTGTGTGTGTGTGTGTGTGTGTGTGTGTGTGTTCATGCACGTGTGTGTTTCTGTGCATGTGTGGGTTTGTGTGTGCGTGCATGCGTGTGTGTGCATGAGTGTTTCTGTTCATGTCTGTGTGTTTCTATGCATGTGCGTGTGTGTGTGTGTGTGTGTGTGTGTGTGTGTGTGTGTGTGTGTGTGTGTGTGTATATACAATAGTTAAGTTATGGTCACTGTGGGTAAGATAGAACTTTAAGGCACTCAGCTTAGCATGAGAAGGGTGATATGCAGCTTCTAGCATGAATATTATTTGGTTGTGGCTGGTGTGACCCATATTTCAAGGCATTAGTGTTTATTTTATTAAACTATTTTAAGCTCAATTCTTCCCTCATTTAAAGCTTTTTACATTGATGCTTATTTACATTATATGTTACGTTTTTAATTTTCTTTATTATTAATCCCCACACTTGTCACTTACATATTTAGTAATGGTAGTGGTGTGGCTTGTGAGACTTTACCCATGAACATCACATCTCCACACACTGGGAATCTATATATTTTCATAGTTAAAAATCTGAAGGTGTCTTGTACAATATCCAAAATGATTACTGTTTAATGGAATATGATGTTGATGTATTTGAGTAGGTATACCATTGTAATAGAATTCTCAACATTCCATCTGGGATGCTATACATGTTTGAATTATTTTACAGTAATTGGACACTGCTTTATAAACCAATATGCATGTACGCGTGCGCTTGCGCACGTGTGTGTGTGTGTGTGTGTGTGTGTGTGTGTGTGTGTGTGTGTGTGTGTGTGTGTGTGAGATTCATTTTTGGATTGTTACATAATGTGATAAAAAAGCAAATAATTTCATGTTGAGTTTGCTGTATTTTATATCCTGTAGCATGATCTCATGTTTTCCTATGACACCTGTTTGTTTTTTATGGTAACAGGGCCCAGTGATCCTATCAGTGATAGGTGTTCTTAGGAGAGAAAGGTGTTAGGGTAGTATGAGACTTATTAATTGAGTTTTATTAAACTTGGAATTATGTATTGTAAAACTTTGGCATAATGGTTAAGGCGTTTACCTTACAAAACACAAGGAGCAGGGTTTGATTCTCACATGGGGTAACTGCCCCACAAGGGCAGTTAGTCTAGTACTAATCTATGAATCTATAAATCTGCACATTAGTAAGTTGGCCCAGTATTAGAAATGCTGAAGCAAATCTATACAGTATAATAAGAGCTAATTCCTAATCAGGCAATAGAGCTGTCTCTCTTTCTGCCTCCCTGCTTATTAGCTAGCTATAGATGTATGTATGTATCTTAGTTATATTTTCTTTACTTGCAGTTCAGCTGCTTGCAGTCCATTTGCTCACAGTTGAATGCTCATCTCTGTATTTCAGTGAGAGACACACAAATACACATATTGTGTCTGAAAATATCCTTTCTGTGAGTTTGTGCAGCCTCAGAGACAGTATATTTATGAACCGAGTTTGTCATGGCAGAGCCTTATGTATGGGGTTGCAGGGAAACTTGCTCCCAGAAAAAAAGTACTTTCTTAATTGGTTGCCAATAAATGCAAGTATAACATGAACTTAGCAATCAAGAACAAGTTGGTGAAATCTGAGTAGATGGTGTTTGACAAAGTAAATCACTCTATCTATCTATCTATCTATCTATCTATCTATCTATCTATCTATCTATCTATCTATCTCTATCTATCCATCTCCATACATCCATTCATCCATCCATCCATCCATTAATTATGTAGTCATCTATCTTTATATTTGTTGATCAGAAGTATCTAACTGGAATGGTTCCATTTTCAGTGGAGTATCAGGATTTTACTGGGAAGATACAATTCTCAGTGGAGTCTCCAGGTGAAGACTTGAATGGTGTAGTAGTGCAGGGGTAGTATTGTTGCCTGTCAACAAGAGGTTCTCCAGTTCGATTCTTGGCTGCAGTTCCTTCTGTGTGGAGTCTGCATGTCCTCCCTGTATTTGTGTGGGTTTCCTCCAGGTGATCTGATTTCCAAAGACATACACCTTTGTGTTTTTCCCTGGGCCACTGCTGAAAATTGGCTTTGTTCCAAGTCCTGGTAAACAAATGTTAAATAAATAAACTACCACATTCTTGAAGTTTAACTATACAATGAACCAGGTGTCTGCTGATTATTTAGATATAACTATATATAAAGTGGTAGCGAAGAAAGAATTCAAATCAACCTTACATAGAAAAGATTCCTTTTCAGATGGTTTCAGAATTAGAGGACTACATGAGAGAATGTCATCAACTCATAAAATTATTCACTGAAAAGGAGTATCCTATTGATATGGTAAAAACTGTTTATGAAGCAGTAACAGAAAAATGTTCTATTAAATATACCCCTATATTGAGAAAAAGGGAAAGTGATATCAATGACAATACTAAAGGAGTTCACAATGACAAATTTTTAAAAGAACATGTTATGAATTATAGTCAAGATACAGTTAAAAATCAAAGAAATTATTCTGAAATATCAAACATTTTTGCTAAGATGCCCAATTCTTTAGACTTTTTTCACATGCCCCTGCTTTTATTCAAAAGAGAGGATGTATTATAAAACATATTGTAGAGAAAAAAGGTAAAACAAATATTTGGGCAGAACATATCCCTTTTGGTACTTATAAATGTGGTATGTGCAAACACTGCTGGCCAGATTCAATAAATGTTATGTGGTCCATTTACACCATGTACATGTCGCAGTGCAATGCACACATGGTAGCTCACTGCTTTGGATTCAGTAAGTGGCTCTACGTGGTGTATAGAGCCATGCAAACAAGGTAAACACCCTGGCATGCTAATTACGGCAAAGTAACTGAATTGCATGCTAATCAACCAGTCCAAGATGGAGGAGCTATTCAACAAGATATAAAGCAACCATGTAGAATTAGTGCTGGTTTTCCCTGCTTATTCTAACTGCTTATTTTAAAACCTACAGCCACAAAATGGATTCTACACAGAAACAATGATAGAGGCTGCTGTTGCCTTAATTTATGTGTGTGTGCAACAGGTTGAAGTCTATGCTGCTGCTGCTGCTAATATACCACGGCCAAAAAGAAGAAGAAGAAGAGTTTTTAGGCCCTATTTAACTTATCACAATCTGAATGAAATGGAAATTGTAGAGTGCTACAGGGTAGATAGAGAAACACTACAGGAACTCTGCAACCTCTGTTGTCTTCAACTCAGACTAAGGGCAAACCAAGGGGAGCCCATACCAGTGGAGACAAAGGTATGTGTAACACTTAGAAGTTTAGCTACAGGAACCTTTCAGAGACCAAAGGGGACATGCTAGGGGTGTCATAGCCATCAACATCCAGCTTCCTCCATCAGTTTTTGAATGCTATGCTTCAACATGCCAGTGACCACATGTATTTTCCCCATACTCCTGAGAAAAAGGCCACAAATATGCAGGAGTTCTACCCTGTAGCACACTACTCTAAAGTACTGGATGGCATAGATTGTACACATATAGAAATTAAGGCACCACCTAGGGAACATGGAAGGGTCTATATAAAGAGAAAGGGCTTCCACTCTATTAATTGCCAAGATATGTGTAATGCCAAGAGAATCATCTTGAAAGTGTGTGCTGGCAATCCAGGCAGTTACCATGACTCACATATCTGCATACCTCCAAACTGTATCAGATGTTCACTAGGGGGATGCCTATCAGAAATGCACACACACACACACACACACACACACACACACACACACACACACACACACACACACACACACACACACACACACACACACACACACACACACACACACACACGCACACACACAAACACTGAAGAATGCCATAATGAGGCGGAAGCTCAAAGCAGAAATATCGTAGAATGTGTGTTTGGGCTGCTGAAGTCACAGTTCCCATGCCTAGATACATCTTGGGGATCCCTACAGTACAATCCATGTACATGTACTGAAATATTCACTGTATGTGCCATGCTACATAACATCCTGGAAAAGCAGCTACAGCAGGATCAGCAAGGGGAAGGGGCACACATCCTACAAGCAATGGCAAGTTGACCACAGCCACCAGTAAGTGAGGAGTCAGATGGGAAAGCAGCAGCTGCTGTGGGTGTATGCAGATGCAGGCATGCTCAATATGCCCTCTCATTGGGTAACAGGCAAAGCATAGCACACTCACTCACCACCTAAGCAGCTAAAACCTTCCTCCTATGCACTTACATACAGTATAATAACATTGATGCCAGGCAATGCTCACAGCCTTTACATACCCATGTAATGGCTGTGTACTGCTAGCATCAGACAGAATCAGCCCTGAATGTTTGCAGCTGGTGGGTTTACAAGGCAAGTGTTGAACCTGGAGTGTATTGTGTAATAATATGAATGACTGGCATATCCTTGCATATTATTACTTGGTAATGTAAGCGGGTAAAAGGTGGATGATTTGTACAGAAATTACTTTAACATGTGACAGCAGACACTTATGTGACTATATATGTCCTGTATCAAGTAGTCCACCTCAGGCATCAAAGATTCACGCAGTCATACCTCTGAAAAGTACTGATAATCACAGAATGTCCTATGTTTAGCACGATACTTTTGAACTAGAAAATCATTAAAGAGATAAGTTAGAAAGTAAAGAGACAAATTTCAGTTTCAGACTTCACAACCCTGACAAAATCATTAACAACACTGATGCATAAAATGTCTGAGTCTATCAAATGTCTAACTTTCTAAGACCAACATATGTCAAAGGTACAATTAGTAAAACAACAACACAAACCCAGATGTACTAAGCACTAAGTCAGTTATGTACCCTGAGCATCAGACACAAATGTTACGTAGCTATGCACCCTGAGCATCAGACAAAAATGTTATGCATCCCTGAATCCAAAATATAGAAAACAAGGATATGACACAGTTATCACTTGCACAGGGTGTTGTGGGGGAGGTAGGCAAGCAGCCTAGGCTGACAGAAAAGGTCAGAGGGTGTGTGTGTGTATGTGTGTGTGTGTGTGTGTGTGTGTCTGTGTATATGTGTGTGTGTGTGTGTGTGTGTGTGTGTGTGTGTGTGTGTGTGTGTGTGTGTGTGTGTGTGTGTGTGTGTGTGTGTGTCTGTATGGGTCCTCCAGGGGAAATTGGTGTGTGAATTTTTGCATGGACACAGTCAATCTCTCTGCTAGCGCTATGTCTTGGTATGTCAAACAGGTGTGAACCATACATGGCACAATTGGCATTCTATAGTTGTCATACTCGACCACAAGAACTAGCTCTGCCAGGAGTTGCACTGGTATGTTCATATGTATGGTCAAATGCACTGCTGCCACCTGAAAATGACTGATGTTTGCTGGATGAGCTCTCCTCACAAGTATGCTCAGGACCACGACCCTATGTGCTGCCATGTCTGGGTGTTGACACCTCAACCATGGAAGGAGCAGTGGAGGTAGTGCCACTATGTGAGCATGATCAGGCATGACCATGTTGGCTAAGAGCAGATGGTGTGGCTGACTTATGCCCATGAGGATGCTGTTCCCCTCCCAGCAGATGTTCCATCACAGGCACCACCTGTTCCATGTCATTTATCCAATCCATTGAAACTGCAACACAATGGAGGCAGTCATGCATGTCAGCCTGTGCCACATCTACAACCCTAAGCATTTCTCTGGAGGACCTATTGGAACATGCCTGTGCCTCTATGATGGCTCTAAAAATACTTCAAGTGACATGGGACGACACCTCTGCATCAGGTGAGGATGGAAAGCAGGTTTCTTCTGAGTAATTCAAACAACCCTCCTGCATGGCACCTCACCTACACTTTGGCTATGCCCAGAGTGAACAGGTGTTGAAGCTGCAGTAATCACACTTCCCTGATCAAGTGTCTCACCCTCCACCTGTCCAATATCTGAGGGCTCACTAGAATTGGTTTGCATAGACCTACTGACTGTGTCGGATGGAATTACAGGGGATGGTTGAATGTCAACCTCAGTGTCAGATTCAAGCTCTGCACCCCCCAACTGTACCACTGTTTGGCCACCATCATCATCAGAGTCTGCCAATACTCTGATGTCAGATGGCAAGAGTCCTACACTTCCACTGTCAGGATTACCTAATAGCTACACTACTATAGTCAAATGTATGCTAAGAAGCTAACGGTGGTGCCACTACCACAGTCAATACAGCAATACATACAACAGTCCTGAGACCCACATCACACTTATGGATAAAATAATATATTTCTTTGAACTGCTAATCACTACTGACAAAAAAAGATATTTAGCTTACCATGTGGAGTTGATGTTATGAAACCCCATGGACGATGGTCCTGGAAGAAATTAAGTGGAAGTTAAGGACAGTGCCATCACAACTAATAGTAACACAGGGGGTTTAAACTTTTTCCCCTTAACAATACTTTGAACAAGAACTTGAATAACAAGTCCAACCTATGCCCATGTGTAATCTATCAAAATGTGTGGTTAACTGTAGTAATCTACAACTCCCCACAAAGAAAGTTATTGCTAAACAGAACTTACATATCACTGTCAATATTTTACCATCCAAGAGTATTTAACAACTGAGCTACATAAGCATACCTAGAAGCTCCTCCTGGGACATACGTGTTGTCCTTGAAACAGTAGCATCAATGTCAAGGACATGCTGTTCTGCACTTTCTTGGCAGCTGTCTGGATCCCTGACAGTGGACAGGAACACTTCCTTTGCTGTTAGTGGTGGCTTTGTAGCAGGCCCACCCAGTACCTCATCTGATAATGGGCCACTGCAGCTGCTCTGCTCCATGCAGATGAAATCATGTCAGTGGCCTATGGCATACCTGATTATATATCCTGCTGTGGCCGCCTACTGCATTCACATCAGTAACTATCTGCTGCCAAATCTGCATTCTGCCTGACATATTTCCATGTCACCTCTCAAGCAGAGCAACATATCCTTGTTTATGCCAAAACAGAAATGCAACTTTTGTTCCCATACCCACAAAAGAACAGGCAAATGATACATTTTGCTAATAAACTATCAGTGAAATGCTAAAAGTGCTATCAAATAAACTGTCCCTGAAACACATGTACACATTTACCAAAGAACATTCCATTTTATTCAATTGCTAGTCATGTCTACCTGTGGCCAGCAGCACTCCCCTAGAGGCATATATGGGCCATCCTAGAAGGCTAACATCCCTCTGTCATTGATAATATAGGACATTTACATTTCACTGAAATACCAGCAGAAGAATTAAAGAGAAAAACAATTATAACATTAGCACTTGTGATTACAGTTAATAAGGCTGTGCATCTGAGAAAGTAAAATGTCATGACAAACATGTATGCAATCAGTACACTTATATGAAATGCATACAAATAAAAGTAGAATTTGCTAATGTATACACACACACACACACACACACACACACACACATATATATTATATATATATATATATATATATATATATATATATATATATATATATATATATATATATATATATATATATATATATATATATATATATATATATATATATATATATATATATATATATATATATATATATTAACAAATTTTTCTTGCTAACATTTCAGCATATCCAGTACATAGCTGAAAAATGCAAGCATACCTTATCAGGATGAATAGTCTTCTGTGCAAATAAATCCAAAAGTAATATCTTCTCCATATAAATAAGTCTCCTCACCTTTAGGTTCCCTAGCTATATGATTCCCTTTTTATAGTGTATATTCAGGGCTATGAGAATAGTTAAGATGCAGATGAGGTGTAGACTCATTAGAATTACTGAATCCCAAATACTTGTAGATGTAAACATAGTACAGGCACTCCCTTAATGTTTGTTGTGTAGCTATTGGATTGCAGCTGTGAATGATTACTGGTAGGGAGAAGGAAAACATGACAGCAGTTCAGAATCCTCTACCTTCAGTGGGTGTATCTGCCAGATTACAATTACATTTCACACTGAGCTTATCGAAGGAAGGACACTGAGGAAACTCGGAGCTATAATATATAACATTAAGTATCCATTTTTTTTGTTTATTTTGTTCTTTATTTCTTTGTTATTTATAGCACTTTGTGTACTGTGTATTTTTCTAGCTAGTTTCACTGTGTGTGAGGTATTAACTGGAAATTGTCCACTTTTATTAAGCATCTGTTGGGTTGTTTGTTTCTGATAACTTGTTGCAGTTAAACTCTTTTTTCTAGAGGCTCCTTTAGCTGTTTAAAACTTTCATTTAAAGGCTCACTGCTGCTTTTCAGCTGTGAGAAACATTTCTGCAGTTTGTTTGCCACCCTCCCTCCCTGTTGGTATAGTGTTTTTATAGTTGGTGGCTTTGCAGTTGCCCGCCCCTAGTGTAAATTTGATCTGGGACCCTCCTCCCAGGCTAGTGTCATTACCTCATTCTACCCAGTACAGGGAGAACATTTGAGAAGGCCAATCAGCTTAGTTTCTGCTACTCCTTTCTCTCTTTCCTTTCTCTCTTTCCACTTAAAAAAAAAAATCTATCTGCTTTTACTGTATTTGTGTTTCTTCCTACTTTATTTTGCTTTTGCTTCATCTTAAAAGTACTCAGTTGTATTTATTACTGCTTTGTGTAACTCATTCTAAGTCTTTTAGTTTAAGCACTTGGACTTCAGACCAGTTGTTTTACATTAGGAAGGTTTGTGGCCTGCACTGTGTAGTGCAGAAACAGTAGCTACATCCTTCTAGTTGGGAACTGCTGATTTGAGGGCTCAGTGTCTGTTATTCCATCTTTAAAGTATTCAACTGTATTTATTACTGCTTGGTGTAACTCATTCTAAGCCTTTTAGTTTAAGCACTTGGGCTTCAGACCAGTTGTTTTACATTAGGAAGGTTTGTGGCCTGCACTGTGGTGGCAAGACAGGTAGCTTACATCTTTCTGAGTTGGGAACTGCTGATTAAAGGCTCAGTGTCTGTTATTCTAAAAGTGTATTAGTTCTGGTTTAAACACTTGGGCTTCAGGCCAGTTATTTTACATTAAGAAGGGTCGTGGTCTGCACTCTTGTGGGAGGAGAGGCTGGACTCTGCCCTTCTGAGCTGGGAATTTCTGGTTAAAGGCTTATAGTGCCTGCATACTTGAACTGTTTCTTACTGAAATTGGTACACTTTGTTTGCTGTAGCATAGACTAGATCCAGGCCTGCTGAATCTAGCTTTGTTTGTTTGCTTGTTATTTTCCTGAAACGCTAATTCCACCTAAAACGTGGCTTTTCAGTGCTTCTGTGGATCCCTAGTGATATCTGCATTGCTTACTGTACTTATTTCCTTGTTTCACTTGAAAGAAAGTTACTGTTTGTCGTTTTTGCATTTATGTTACCTGTAACACATTGCATTTCAGTTACCTGGCACTTGCTCACTAAGTCAGCACTAAAAAATTAAAAGCACTACACCCTCACAAACTCCCTTGAGTACCTTGTTCCCCATTGGCCCATTTATTCAATTATAAAGGAATTCCCAATACTATTCTAGCATGTCCAAAGGTCAGTTGTCAATCTCCTCTCCGGTCCAGCTGGTGTATCTTGGAATCTTGAGGCAGTGTTACAACTGCCTCATGTACACAGACAACCCTCTCCTCCTCCCAACAAATTCCAACACATGTGAGAGATGCAACCATATAGCCAAACTGGAGGCTAAGCTCTCTAAACTCAGTACTGGCATAACCAGTCAGGAGGAGAAGGAAACCACACTCACTACAATTCCAGTCTCACATAGACCTACCACGACAGCAAACCAAACACATAAACACACAAAAACATACTCGGAGGCTCTAAATAAAAATCTGCCTAAGCAGCAGAGACCTCCAAAGCAGACACCCAAGTAACCGCTACCCCAAAACAAAACACGTGCAACACATAGCTCACAAAGCCAGTGTGCTGAATAGTCACAGCCCTTAAGGCTAAACAACACACCTGATACACTTGTAATAGGTGACTCTAGTGTCAGGCACACTGACGTCCCGCTCACCAGGCTGAACAAGGAGAAGGTCACGGTGAGCTGCCTTTCGGGTGCTAGGATCCAGCACATAACACATGCACTCAGGTCACTCCAAGGCAAGTACAAATATGACTCAGTCATTGTCCATGCTGGTGTGGATGACCTGAGACGTACCTCCCTGGACTACATGAAAAGAGACATAGAGGAGCTCTCTGAGCATGTATCCCAGGCCGGTATGACCCTGACCATGAGTATCATCTTACCCTCATCAAGAATGATGCCACAATATGAAGACAAGATGATCAATTTCAACAATTGGCTTAAGTATTGGTGTCATTCAAAGGGGATCCAATGCCTGTCAGCCTGGGATGACATGCTCGACAAGCCACGATGCTTCGCTAGGGACGGCTTGCACCTGTCACCCCTGGGCTTTCGGATATTGGCAAAGGCTCTTGCTACCCCCATAGTGCCTTTTGTAGGCAAGGCTCAAAAGACAAACCCACCTCCATAGGTATCACAAGGGATAAGAAACTACAAGTAATGCTACTCAGTGCCAGAAGTCTAAACCTCAAGATGCATGCACTCGAAACTCTCCTTAGTATGGAGAACATCAATATCTGTGCAGTAACAGAAACCTGATTCAAGGCTCCCGAGAGCACCCCAGCACTACCAGGTTATACCTCATACCATGCTTTTCAGCCCCAAAACTTGGACCGAACCACAAAAGGAGGGGGGGGGGAGTATCAATATTCGTCAAAGATACGCACACCTCTAGGTTGGTGGCACAGCACGAAGCATCAGAGACTATCCATGTGCAACTAACAGTGGGTAAAACTGCCTTCCAGTTTATAGCCTGCTACAGACCACCCTCCCAAACCCAGGAACCCCACTCAGCCTTCCTGAGAACACTGGAAAATATGAAGGTCTCTCCAAACACCATTATATTGGGTGACTTCAACTACTCAAACATAGACTGGGAGCATTACTCTAGCTACAACACCCTAGCCCAAAGGTTCCTAGAATTTATAAACTCAAATGCTATGGAACAACTTGTTACCACTCCCACAAGAGGGGAAAACATACTGGACCTGATCATCACCAACATGGGGACTCTATGCTCCAGATCAGAAGAGTATCCCTCACTGGTAAGATCAGACCATAAACTAATCTCACTGTATATTCATATCCTGACCCCACCCCGTGCCCAGAAAACCACAGTGACAAACTTCTTCAAAGCAAATTTCACACTCCTCAAAACTGAGGTGGAATCCTTCAAAGCCCCCAGGCCTGTGGAAAATATGACCCAGACCGCAGAATCCTTTATAAACGCATTATATGAACACCTTCAGGAATGCATGGATCATGCAATCCCAAATAAAACCAAGACCCAATCCTCCAAAAGCAGACGTCCTGTCTGGTGGACCCCAGCCATAAACAAACTATACAATAGAAGGCGGAGGCTACTACATTATAGAGCAAAGTCCCAAAAAGGGAAGGCATCTCTGATCAGTATTAGCAAAAAACTACGGGCACTCATAAAATTGTCTAAGGCCAGCTTCGAGAGATAAATTGCACAGGACACTAAGGATAATCACAAGGCTTTCTTTAGTTATGTTAGGAACCTAGGTGGGAATTCCTAGATATGCTCAGAATTAGTCCAAAATCATAAAAAATACACCAAACCCACAGACATTGCCCACATCCTAGCTGACAGGTTCAGCGCAAACTTCTCCCCCCCCCCCACCAAAAGGGCGAATATCTATCCCAGCAGAGTGCTGCCCTCCTGACATCTCAGATGCTCAGGTAAGAGCCGCCCTCTCCAAAGCAAAAAACACAGCATCAATGGGACCAGACGGTGTCCCGGGCTGCATCCTACATGAACTCCAAGAAGAGCTAAACCCAAACATAAAACTACTGTTCATTCTCAGCCTTACTACAGGATATGTACCCAAAGAGTGGTGTACAGCAACAGTGGTCCCTCTCCACAAAGGTGGTGCCTCAACGGATCCTGGAAACTATCACCCCATAAGCCTGACTAGCTTGGTCTGCAAAGCTATGGAAAGGATCATCATGGACCTCATAAATAAAGATATTGGGGACCTACAGACACTGGATCCTACCCAGTTTGGCTTTGTTAAGGGCAGATCCTGCTTCTTAAACCTGGTTGATTTCTTTGAAACAGTCACCAAGGCCATTGACGAGGGGAAGGTGGTCCACACAGCCTACCTGGACCTCACAAAAGCCTTCGATACAATACCCCACTCTGGCATTATAGATAAGCTCACCAGCTTAAATATAAACCCCTATGTCACTAGATGGGTTGCAAACTGGCTCAAGGACAGAACCCACATGGTTAGAATTGCTGGAGCCATGTCAGACTCCAAACCAGTTACAAGTGGCGTCCCACAAGGCTCAGTCCTGGGACCTCTCTTGTTCGGTATATATATCTCAGAGGTACAGGCAAACACGGAAGGACTGTGGCTGACCAAGTTCGCAGATGACTGCAAACTGGGTGCCATAATTGACTCTCCAGCCGACACAAGCATCCTCAAGGGCCTCATAGAAACAGACAACTGGTGCCAGAGCCATGGCCTCAAGCTAAACGTCAAAAAGTATATAGTCATCCCCTTTGGAAAAAACAAAGTGCCCACAAATTACCACATAGGTGGTAATCCATTAAGTACAGAAGAAGTAATTAGGGACCTGGGGACCCAAGTTGATAGCAATCTCTCATTTGACAACCACGTGGTCAAAGTGGTTAGAAAAACATTTTATATAGCCCACCTAATCATGAAGGGATTCACATCTAGATCAGGGGAGGTCATTGTGCCTCTTTACTCATCCCTCATCAGGTGCATAATTGAGTACAATGCCCCTTTTGGGATGTACCTTACCAGACACCTGCAGCAACTGGAAAGACTCCAAAAGTACCTCACCAAGAGGATCAAAGGGCTCAAACAGATGCCATATGCTGCCCAGTTAAAGAAAATCCAGCTCTACTCAGTGGCATACCGCCTGATCAGAGGCAATTGTTCCTGATGTCTAAAGCCATGTCCAACCCGGAATTAATGGACATGCTGCACCTCAGAAAATCCAAATTCCATCGAGCTACGTGCTCAAGAGACTTGAACCTCAGCACTGAAATAAATAGGACATGCTGGAGGGACAGATTCATAACCCAGAGTCTCCCTTCACTCTGGAATAAAATCTCAGTCCAGGTTAGGCAGAGTCCCTCATTGACTCTCTTCAAGTGGAATCTTGGTGAGTGGATGGGAGATCGTAGGTTTACCCCGGGTATCACTTCTGTGTCACTGTTAGACAGAGGCACAGTATACTAACCTCGAAAAAGGGCATAGCAAAATTCATTTAAAATGGGTGGCGAAAGCCAAACACATTCTAGCTAGGCTTATAAATGCCCTAGGGCAGATAGCCTAGTATGAACCTATGAACCTATGAACCATTGAACAAACAGTAGAAATAATAGTATCAAGGTTTGAAATGTAAGTAAACAGCAGACAATTCAGTTTCTGTTGAGTAACATCCAACCTCCCCTTTATTTGCTGACAGCTGTATATTATTGCCATTTAATATCCTCACACATTTTAAGGACAATGATATAGAATGCTTACAGACTGCATGTCTCAGATTACTGCTAAGATAAGACAAGACTGAGCAACAAACACAGAGAAATAAGGCTGAGCTGCATTTTTGCAAGCAATAGTCATAATTGTTTGTGTGATCACTCAGTGCACTATATCTGAAATTAATACATGTACAAGTAACTGTCATATGCCATGTTAGTACTGTGGATGGTGTTGCATTTTGTTGTATGCAGAATGATTTCAGTTCCCTGCTGCAAAGCTGTTGGTGTGGCAAAGAGGGATAAGACACCCTTACTATGTTCTCAAGGTTCACTGGGATGAGAGTTCAAATTCAGACCTGTGTAAAAATATTTCACTATACCAACAAACATTTTGTAGTGTTTATTTCATATACTGCTTTTCTTCATTTCAACTAATTTCCCCCTATTTGCTTTAAAATTTGAAGTGTTTGCATGACGTTTGGCTTAGCATAAACAAGATAAATGAAGAAACAATGAATGTCAGGTTTAGCTTTGCTTATCTTGTTTGCGCCCGCCTTAGCAGTGCACAAACCCAAACTAGTGGCCTACACATGAAGCAGACAGAACACCTACAAACAGGGTATCTGTAAAAGTGTGAAGGTCAAAAAGGATGCATTGTTGCAATTTTTGCTTTCCATCACTCAAAGTCACTAAGCGATATTGCACGGTGGTTAACAATGTTTCCCAACACCTGCAGCCATCGAACACCTGCATACAATATGCAGACAGTCAATAATTGAAAATGGATATTAATTCTGTTGAGCACCACACAAACATGCTAAGTGGCATTGAGCAGCAGTTAACACATAGAATGTAAGAATAACTAGGAAATTATGAAACTGTCATGTAACTACTCCTGTGGCAGCAGGTGTAGGTGTAGGGCTGCAATACATATGGTCCTGGATTCTAATACAGGGAGTGCAACATATTTCTAAAGTTGTGACTGCTCAGTTTATAGCAATGACCATAAAAATATACAAGTGTTATTTCAACATTCTTGTGGCAATAGGTGTAAATCTAGGGCTGCCATACACATGGTCCTGGGTTCTAATACAGGAAATTCCAGACATTTTTACTGTTGTTCTATTTTCCCTTATATTCAATATCACTTACAAAGGCAGATATGAATTATATGTATGACGGATAAGACACACTTATTGTGTTTTCAGATGTATGACTGAGGATATACTGTCTACTATATTTCTATAAGTATAATTCTGCTATCTGGACTTGGATGGCCTTCACACTTAAATAAGATATATTCACAACTGAATCTATGTACAAGAAGTTTGTCAGATCACACACATACTGGGTTAACCCCTTAAACTATCAGCTGTATCTATGAATGATTCAAGACTATGTTTGAGCAGTACTTCTTCTGTGGCAAAGATGGAAAATCACCACTGTGGAAGAAATACTTTGGCCCTTGTGCATAGCTTTTAATCCCACACTTTAAGAATCAATTTTATCAGTATATAAAGCAAAAACACAAATGTGTCAGGTCATGAAATTTATGCCCCCAGCCCATGTCTGCAAAGTTAACTCACCTAACAGTTACTTTCCAATTTAAAAATTAATTTCCAACCTACAGCAGATAATACCCCTCAAACTAATCTCATGTGTCAGATTAACCTTCTAATTTAAAAAAAAAACTGCTTTCCTCTCTGCTTGTTACTCCACTTAACATCATGCAAATATGATTGGTATCATTTCTCAGGTTTGCGCACTACCAGTAAATGTGATAACAGGAATTGATGGGAAATCATTAGTTTACATTGCTCTGTGTTTGATATTAAACACTTCTGGTGTTAGAGGAGCTCAGTTTAGGGTGCAGAGGTGAGGTATTCAGGAGCCCAGCATATTTACTGGATTCATGGTAAAGCACCACAGCCAAAGGCTTCTGCAGGGGGGACCATTCTAGCTCCCAGTAAAAGTCTGAGGCTTGAAGTAGTTTTGCTAAAGCTGTATCCAGTGTGACTGGCATTCCTCACACTAGAGAATAGTGTAGGCACCATGTCATTGACCTACAAAGACACAAGGGGGATACCCTCAACCAGTGGTTGACTGAATTTCAAACTGTTGACATCCCACACCTAAAGCTAAATATAGGCATGACTGGTATGTATAATGCTCTTCTATGCTTTCAAAGCTAATGCTGACATAGATTTGAATTGTCAGACTCATGCTGAACATCTGGAGAGACTGAGGGAAGCAGGTGGTATATCTGCAGCACAACAGAAGTATTATTGTAGGCTTAAAAGTTACTGATAGATTTTGGTATTCTATATAGTAGTAGCAAAGTGAGCAGGCATATCCTAACTGTAAAAGCAAGTACACATGCATTAGTCTGTAAGTGCAAGACAACTTTAGGTGTCAAGTGTAAGATGGTAGTCAAAGGTTTTGGGTTCAAATACCATGAACAGCAATTATACAATACTACATTTCCTTCATAACATTACATAAGGTAAACTCTATACAAGTAGCATAAACGCCCTGCTGTTAACTGTAATCAGTATACCTGGACCACATATATATGCAATATATGAAAACTAGGACTGCTCTACCGGAACAAAAACTTTTTGTCTAGTGATGTCAAGATTGCTCAATCTCATGCCTGTCTACTATCAACTCTTCTCTATGGCTCTCAAATACTCAACAACTTACAATCCACTCTCCTTTCTAAATTACAAACCACCTACAACAAGATTGCAAAATTTGCTGCTGAATTCCCTTACTTTACTGATCACTGCTTGGCTCTCAGGAAACTTAACTGGTTAGAGCTTCCCCATTACCATCTTCTCTCTCAGCTTCAGATAATTCACTCTATACTGCACCAGCCATCTTTCTGTCCTAGCATTTCCTCTATTAACTCCTCTTACTCTCCGTCTAGAACTCTTAGAAGCTCTGATCAACATCTCCTTGCTATATATAAGCCTAAGATCAACTTTGAAAAAAACTCTATAGCTATTCACATCTGATAACTGGAATAAACTTCCACCTGACATTAGAATTATTAAATCCAAATATAAGTTCAGGGATGTATTAAAAAAAAACATCTAAGAAATATTAGTCTATGTCAGTGTAATCATCCCCCAGATTGATCTTACTTCTCGCTGTCTAACCTGTCTCCCTCTCCCCTTCCTCACATGTATCACCCTACTTCCTTCTCTCCCATCTTAACTCACTGTATTACTCCTACTTCTTCCATCTTAGTCTACCTTGTACCTGCATTTTATTATTCAATAATCACATAAAGTTGGTCCTAATATTTTTTTCTTTCTCACTGCTTCTTTGCAGGAGAACTGAATTTTATTTATTTTTTCATTTGTTTAATCTTTCACTCTGTACTTTAATTAGCCCCTGTATCTCTGATTCTTA
>NC_056725.1:1116548798-1116628798 GCF_019279795.1 Protopterus annectens
CGAGCATATGGTCTTTGGCTTTGTGAAATGTTGACCATGTGAAGGGGACCCATATATATATATATATATATATATATATATATATATAGATATATATATATATACATACTCACACACGCACACACACACACACACACACACACACACACATATATACAGACACATATATATATATATATATATATATATATATATATATATATATATATATATATATAGTCAGCTAGCTTATATTGACCATAATGTCATAATGTCACATATACTGGTATAGCAGTGTTCCTCCTAACATGTCCAACAGATGTTACAGTGTCAGGACTGTGAGCTTGATTATCCTCACAGATTGCTGACATGTCATAATAGTTGTACAAGTGTGTTTGTGCAGAACCATCTCTGATCACTCAGAATCACATATGTTTTGTCAGAGATATGGGATTGCTGGTGGTATTATTCTGATATTGCCCATGATTGTGCATGTTTCTTTTACTACTGTCCATGAGCCTGTAACTGTGTCCCATTTACTAGAGACCTCTGCTGAAATTACACTCATATTCAAGTAAATCAGTTTGCAAAGCTTCACAGTATGCACCCTACGCTGACTGTATATGATATCCCTGATAAATGTCCTCTGAATTGTTCATGTAAGGATGCTTATCTCACAAAGACATTTTCTCCATTGTTATGGATTGTATATAACATCCCTAACAGATGTACTCTGCATTGTTCATGTAAGGATGCTTAACTCACAAAGACATCTTCTCCATTGTTATTTCACCATGTGTGACAGTCACATGATACGCATATTTACTGTGCTGTCTGTACTGCACCATATTGATATGTGATTGGTGTTCCTGCTATAAGTAGCTTGCATTTACATGCCCTAATCTGCTGCACATTAGGATGTTTCACCTGTACTCTTTCCCTGTCTTCATTTCTATAATTCATCTCTGTGTCTCTATTCAATACACACACTTCCTCTGACTGTTTATTTTACATGACATCTATGTACCCTTACACACCATTTACACACCTTTTGTACAGCATACCTGGAATGGGATTTCACAATACTCTGCACTGTATAGACTGTCCTGTACTGTGTTTGGACCATATATATAACTATGTGTTAAGGACTGGTGATCATTGTGGCATTCTGTGCAATCCCACTAACCTACTTTGCTCTGAAGTAATCAGGTTTGCTATCTGAGTTGCTTTACATGGTTTCATGGCTGGCAACCATGTTGTTAGCCACAGTCATACTTGTTTACATTTAAATGCAGTGCATAGCATGAATATGGAATTACCACTTCTGCTCACCTCGCATCATCGTGCAAACATGTGCACTCCATGTAAGCTTTGCGTGAAGCCTAAACAGAGTTTATTGATTCCCATGGTGTGTCTATATACTGAATAAGGATCACATAATGTTACAGCAAGAGACAAAGAACTGTCTGTAATAATAAATATTATACATGTTATAGTAAGGGAGTTATATATTTGGTGTTTTGTTGTGAATGACCTTCATTCTATATAGGGAAAGAGAAAGATATTTAAGGAAAGAATTTAGGAACAAGTATATGGCATTCAGAAAGGTACTGAAACTAATGCAATA
The DNA here is from genome assembly GCF_019279795.1 of Protopterus annectens. NCBI lineage: Eukaryota > Metazoa > Chordata > Ceratodontiformes > Protopteridae > Protopterus > Protopterus annectens. Next base: position 1,116,550,405 of record NC_056725.1, read on the forward strand.
TGTATGCCTACTAAGATATGTAAGAAAGAAATATCTGAATTTTTTATTTTAGAAGATGTGCCTATGGACCCAGGGGTTGACCCTGGAAATTGAACTATATTGACAACTTATATTAGATGCTGGTAATTTATCAGGACTTAATGATTGCATATCTATAGTTCCAGTCTTAAAACTTAGGGCTGCAAGACTGTAAGTGTTTAATAAATGTATACATTATAACATTTTTATTACTTTTTATTATTCTTTGCTTTTTCATTTGTGCACCTTTTATTTTTACTTTTATTTTTGTGTCCTATATATATATATATATATATATATATATATATATATATATATAGTTTCACTTGTTATTGCCGAAATGCTGAAATATTGAATTTCAGCATTTCGACAGTATAAAGTTGAAACCATTAAAACACCGACATCTCACAACCACGAAATCACAACATCGAACACACAGCACACATCACACAACACACAAACCATAACGCCCACACCACAAAACACTGAAAAACAACAAAACACCACACAGACACACACCTACACTACACATATGCAGAGGCAAGCCCTCCTGCACCCCCCATGTGGGGGACTGCTTCCCCCACACCCTGCTACTTATATATACTAACTCCAAGATTGCACAAACAGTAAAAAAAAAATAGAAAAACAAATCACACACAGCCAACACACACACTCATACCCCCACCTCCCTACCCTGACCCACTCATACAAGTTACAAAAACACTCACGCACACTCACTCTCCTTAAACTGCAGACACCATCCCAGCCGAACACTTCAGTACGATAACGAAAATGCATAAGCGCAAATTCAACATAGTCCTATTTGCAATTATGCACTTTCGTTATTTAGAGGTTTCGGCTTCATGGACACGGATTGCTGGAATTTGATATTTCAGCAATTTGTGTTTATGAAGTGAAACCATGTATATACATGCATATATATATATATATATATATATATATATATATATATATATATATATATATATATATGTGTGTGTGTGTGTGTGTGTGTATGCGTATATGTTTTCTTTTTAGAATTTACTGTTATAAGAACAGTTTAATAACATCTAGTGAGGTTTCTTGTATTAATATGGACACCCATGCTGTACACTATATACATATTATTCTAGGTTTTTATTAATTAATATATTTTTTAACATTTTTAAAGGATTGCATACATTTTTTAGTTTTTATATTCTATTTTTGTGTTTTTTGTGAATTGCATAGTAATACAATTCACTTTAGTTAATTAAATGGTTAATTGTTTTATTAGCTTTTTAGTGGTTGTTCTATTAATTTATATGTGTATATAAATAGAGGTTGGTTAACTCTGGGTTTTATTCTGATGATGTCCTGGTGGTCTGTGGACAAAACACTAGATTTTATAGTGTGAGGTGCATAAACAATCAACACTTTGTGGAACAACTACTATTATGTGGACTCAGTGGTGCAGTTTATCTACTTTGCCCAAAGCTGGTGGTTTTCAGTAGTATCTGGTGGCATAGTTTTGGCTTAGTTAATTGAGGTAGAATACTGATTTAAATGGACCATTATCAGCTTACTGATTTTCTATTTTTCCTGGAATACCAGTAACTTCAACAAGTCAGATTGTCTAAGTTTTGAAAAATCATGGGATTTTCACAAAATCTGGTATTTTAGGTCAGTGCACTCATTCACTCCAACCTATGTTTCTTCTCATATTTACTATTTACAGTACTGTCAGCTTTCTTTATTGTCTGTTCTGTACCCCAAATCTGTTTTAATTTACATATGAAAAATGAGCATGAAATCATGGTAATCACCAGAAATTGCATTTAAATAGGCAAAGTTCATAGATTTAATTTCATGAAAACAGAATTTCAGTTTTTTTACAAATGTAAATTGGTGTCCCTGACCATTTTCAAGTTCAGCCTGGGAAAGGCAATAAAGCCATAAGAATGTATTCAAGTATAAGAAAATGCAGACATAACAAAACTGAAATCTTACAGCAACAACTACAAGAAAGACTTCACCATGTTGGAGTCTTCACTGTGTGAAACCTTAAATCTCCTATAGTGGAGGCCCATTAAATATAAGCAATGATCTGTAAGGACAGACTAGTGTTTCAGCTACACGGCATTTGACTGCCCGTAATTTTTTTTACTTTTTACCCTTTAGGTCTTTATGGGTACATTCAGGCCAAGTTGTAGACATGCCATGTTTTGGACTTTTTGTGATTTTTGTCAGAACAGCATGATTGGATTATTTGGCTATACTTGAAAAACTTCTGGCCTTTTCCCAGTTAGGGGTCACCACAGCAGATCACCTGTCTGCTCAAGATTGGCAGTGGAGTTTTACAATGCTGAGTTGCCAGCTTGTCACCCAACCTTCCACAGAAGGCACACACATGCATGCACTCACACCTACAGCCAATGTAGCGTGCCCAATCCACCTACAGCATGTCTTTGGGAGGAAACTGGAGCATCCTGAGGAAACCCACGCGACCACAGGGAGGACATGCAGACTCTGCACAGAAGGCACCCCATCCAAGGATTGAACTGGAGAACCTCTTGCTGTGAGGTGGAAACACTAACCGCTGCACCACCATGGCCGCCCTGGCTATACTTTAAAAACACAGGGCTTAAAACCCTGCAACTTTAAAAAAAATGTGCCGTTAGTGTATTGGCATCCTTTAAATTGTCTATACAAGTGCATGCTGTAACAAAAAGACAGAGAGAATCTGAGTGTACATTTGTGTATGTGCATATGCATGTGTGTGTGCTCATGTATGCACACATGAATATATGTGCGCATGCGTGTGTGTGTTTGTGCATGTGCACACGTGTACATATGTGCATTTGTGTGTGTGTGTGTGTGTGTGTGTGTGTGTGTGTGTGTGTGTGTGTGTGTGTGTGTGTGTGTGTGTATGTGTGTCTGTGTGTGTGTGTATTCTGGTACTGTTATGATAACATTTTTTAATGCACAGCTACATAAAAAAATGAGGATATCCAATAATATTTGTGCAGTCATATGAGATGGACTTGCAAAGGGTTGTTTATAATACTAATCATTTGTCACCTAATGTCTGCAGACAAAGGCTTATATGTGGTAGTTATGGCTAAGATTTGGCAATATATAACTGGCCTGAACATGCAAACTGTGGTTTTAGATCTCATTCTCCATGGATCATGAGAATGGTACATGTTAAAAAGACTTCCTGCCTGTATTTACCAAACTCAAACTCCATTCATCTACAGCTGTTGAAGCTGGTGTTGCCATTATATGAATCATTAAACAATGAAAGCCATTAAGCAGAGAATTAGTGATAATTGTGACACATGGTCTTGGGGTTTGTAGTGTCCCTTCCTCTGTTAGATTAATGCATCACATTATGATTTCCATGAGTTCAATGTGCCCTACAGCAGGACAAACAGGTCTGCAAGTTATCAGGCTAAGGAAGCTGTCAGGTAACATAAGTGAGAGCTTGGGCATGTGATCACACAACAGCTATTTATACCCCTCTGTGATTTGATGGCATGGAAGACAGCAGGAACATGTCTTCTTAACACTAAGTAGGCCATTTTTCCCTTGTATAGCTTTCTTTAAAACTAAATTTGCCAGTGCAAAGGTATGTATAGGAGTGTTTAGCCTATGATATCTACTTCAGTCACTATTTCATTCTCTGAATGACACAAGCAGGCATTCTTATTTCATGATTTATGATGCATGCCTATCTGTCTCATAAATATACTTCACTTTCAGCACTGAATGCTCAGTTTCCAACATGACTGTTATCCATTAGTGAAAATGCAACTCGTCACATCCCTCTCTTTACCTTATGTCTCCATCTACCAGCATCTTTGAATCCCTCCTAATCTGCTACTTTTGCTATTATTACAACACCACCTCATGCAGCTTTGTCTCTTCTGTAGCAGTTTACACACATCCTTTCTAGTTTGCTTTCTCAGTGCCCATGCCCTTCTTCACCCACTGACAAGCAACCCAAATACTCTGTGATACACCAGACAAAGTTCCACATGACAGTAGTACACCCAAACTCCAGCACTAAGCTAGGCCATCAATTTCTGCTTATTCTGTTGCATAGCATATATATAATGATAACTGCCCCTTCTAAGGGGAATTATATGTTTTTACTTGTAGCGATAATATTTCACTTGCCACCGACTTCACTGCTTGCTGCAGTTCTCATAGCCTCTGCATAACATCTCACTGACCTTTTCAACATCTAGCTTATAGTATAGTCTAACTCCTGGACAGGAAAGAGTTGTGACCAGATGTATAAACAAGTAGATGATGCCAATGGTTGATTCTGAAATGCATGTAAATTCACAACCTGTTGATACAAATTTTAAACAATTTAACTGAAGCTATCCTTCCAACAAACATAAGCATGTGCAAAAATCCCTGACAACAAACATATATGCATACATGTACATTCTAACAAAACTCACATATAAGCATATCCGTCATCTAACAATAAATGCATATTAGCACGTATACACATGTCGTCTGCAATGCAGCAAGCTCACTGTCTGATCTCCTGGAACAGTACATTTTCATAGGGGTAAAACCAACTCATGCTACCCTAGCTTATTATAACTCCCCCTGATGGCTAGCTAGTACACTTTATTTTCCAAACACACTTAAGCTCATGTAATGACCTGTGTCAAAATTGTGGGTCAATTCCATGCTAAACTAGCCCTCTATAATGTAGCATTCTGGCAACCAATTGTTTATCTCATAACCATCTAACAACATATGATTGACAATCTATTTAAAATGCAGTGTGCAAATGCATGTCTGGCCTGGTCTGGAAGGCCATGGAATGTATAATCATGGAACTTATAAACAAAGACATTGGTAATCTCCAAACTCTGGACCTCACCCATTTCGGGTTTGTAAAAGGCAGATCATATCTCCTAAACCTGATAGACTTCTTTGAAGAAGTCACCAAAGCCGTAGACGAGGGTAAGGTGGTTCACACAGCCTATCTAGATCTTGCCAAGGCTTTCAACACCATCCCCCACTCTGGAATTATAGATAAACTCACTAAACTAGGTATAAATCCCTATGTCACAAGATGGGTTGCCAACTGGCTCACTGACAGAACCCACACTGTGAAAGTAGCAGACTCCAAATCCAACTTCAGACCAGCGACAAGTGAAGTACCACAAGGTTCAGTCCTGGGTCCTCTCCTGTTTGGTATCCACTTCTCTGAAGTACAGGCTAACACAGAAGGTCTTTGGCTGATGAAGTTTGCAGATGACTGCAAACTAGGAGCCATAATCGAAACTCCTAACGATGTGGACATCCTACAAAAGGGCCTCACTGAGACAGATGTCTGGTGTCAAAGCCATGGCCTCAAGCTCAGTGCCAAAAAGTGCATTGTCATCCCCTTTGGTAAAATCTCTGTACCCATGAACTACAACATAGGCGATAGTATACTTAACACCAAACGTGTGATAAGAGACCTTGGGACACAAGTGGACAGTAGTCTCTCCTCTGATAATCACATTGCCACAGTAGTCAGGAAATCCTTCTACATGGCACACCTCATCACAAAAGGTTTCTCATCCAGAAAAAAAGAGGTCATTGTTCCCCTCTTTTCATCACTCATTAGACCCATTATAGAGTACAATGCCCCTTTTGGTATGTACCTCACAAGACATCTACAACAACTGGAAAGGCCGCAGAAATACCTCACAAAGAGGATTACTGGCCTCAAACAGATGCCCTACGCAGACCATCTCAAAAAACTCCAGCTTTACTCAGTCGCATATCTCTTACTCAGAGATGATCTCTGCCTAACATACAAAGCTATGTCAAACCCAGAGCTGTTGGACATGCTCCACTTAAAGAAATCCCAATCCCTCTGAGCTACACTCTCTAGGGACCTAAACCTTGTCACCACAATAAACAGAACATGCTGGAGGGATAGATTTCTGTCCCAGAGACTTCCCATACTCTGGAATAAACTACCTATCTATATCAAACAAAGCTCCTCATTAGCACTCTTCAAGAAAAATCTTGATGATTGGATTGGAAATAGGAAATTCAACCCAGGGATCACTTCTGTGGTTCTGCTCGACAGTGGCACAGGAAAATAATTTTCTTGGGTGGCAAAAGCCAGGATACCTTTTTGGCTGGGCTTGTATAGGACCTAGGGCCGATAGCCTAGTACCTACCTATGAACCTATGAACCTATGTAGCTAACTTCATATGTTCTTGGAAAATGTATTTTGCAGAAAAGACACTTGCCTCATTAAATACTTTATTCATCTGTGAGCCTAGATTATTAAGTGTGCCTAATACTCAAGGAATAGATAAAATATTTATTTTATAAGATAGGTTAGGTATAATCACACAGCTATATGTTTAACCACATAATAATGCATATAGAGCACACATATAAATAGATTCAATCTATTCTGAAATGCTTAAATATACAATAAATAAATAGCTAAGCACAAGAAGAGCATCAAAAGGGAGAATATGGCATGAGAAGAGCACAAACCCCAACGGGAAGGCAGTTTAATGATAAAAACAGTTGAAATGTGTCCAGAACTGGTTATGATGGCTTTCCAGATTTTTTTGAGGAGAATGAAGTGGAAACGGACAGAAATGGAGTCCAGGACAACAATTTAAAGCACATGGACAGTACCAATTGTAATATAAGGTACAAAATTGATTTTAAAACATTGCTAGCTGCAAAATACAGGTTTAGTGATAGAGAACCTGTAAATAATAATGTAGAACAGGATAAGAATGTTACATATGTATATAATTTAAATATTTTGGATAATTTGTTGTTTAAATATAAAAATTTAGAGATGAAAAATGCATATTTAAATGAATGCCTGAAACTTAAAATTGTACCAAAAAGTTTAAGAATCTTTAAGTACCCAAATAAGGTTAAAGAGGGGGACAGACTTCCACAGAGAATTAGTACAAATATTTCATAATTATGGCTTTGAAATTCTCAAAGCCATTATCAGACAAAATGAAAAGGAGATGGAAGCGATGTATGGGGAACTAGATGAAGTTAACCATAAGATTATGGATTACCTTTTGTTTACAGTGGAGAAGGAGAAAAACAAAGATTTTGATGTTTTAAAGAACACAGAAGGTAAAATTAAAAATGCTTATGTAAGGAAAATTAAGAAAATTGACAAGGACTCAAAGGAATATAGTAACAAGATGCAATATCCTAAGCCTAAATAGTTTAATGGGACAAAGGACAATAGGTTTGGAAAAGGGAAAGAAAGTGACTATGGGACAAGCTACAATGTAGAAAATATTGAAAATAACCAGCATATGCATGATTTACGAAACCCTTTAGTGTTCCCCCCTTTAAGAAGGTCGGAAAGGATAAGAAACCGCCCCTCAATACATTACAATTACAATATTGGGGGGGGGCAGGAGATATTCACATCGGAAGAGACAGAATCCCTAGTAGCTAACAATATTATAGGGCAAGATGGTAGTGTATTTAGGGGGTTACATTTTACATTTACAGTAGTAGAGAAGTGGATGAGACATATTTCAACTTATTATCCAAAGGTTCTAAGTTAATACCCAAGAATAAAGCCAACATTAGCAAAGTGCTTATTGATCTAAATGATTTCTTAGAAAAATTTGGAACTCTTTTTTGGTCAGGATTTAAATCTAAAAATGGATATGGAACTAAAAAGGAGAAGCACTTTCAACCCACCCTAACACCCTCAGTTAAATAATTTTGAGGCCCTGATGGAAAAAGAATTAAGGGCTGAAATTAACAAACACAAAATTGGTTTCAACCTTTCGAAAGAAGAAAATATACTATTAAAAGAATTGAGTCAGGACAAAACAGTGAGGGTTATGAGGCCAGATAAGGGTGGGGGTGCAATACTCATGGACAGTTTAACTTATGAAGCCAAGATGATGGATATTTTAGAAGACACTTCAAAATATAGAAGAGTTTCCATAAATGAAATTAATATAGAGAACAAAAAAGTAGAATTAGTATTGAATGACTTGTTGTTAGAAGGCACCATTGATGTAAATATGTATAACTTTCTACATGTAGACAAGCCTATTATTCCCACCATATTCAGAATCCCAAACGTCCACAAAAGTGTTCAAAATCCACCACTGAGGCCAATAGTTGCCTCTGAGGGGTCAATTACAGCCCCTTTGGCCAAGTTTTTAGATAACAAACTAAAGAAAATGGCAATGAGAGGACTAGGAGTTGTTAAGGACTCGTGGGATTTATTAAGAAATATTAAAGGGAGCATGTATGAGGAAGGGATGATTTTTATTACAATGGATATAGTAGATTTATTTACTTCCATCCCACATACAGAAGGTATTAAAATGTTTGAAGAAGCACTAGTGAAGTATGGAAAATTTAGTAATAAGGACTTTTATTTGATTTTAATGTTAATGGAAATTGTGTTAAAAATAATTTTATCCACTATGAAGGTGAATTCTTCCAGCAACAGCCAGGTGTGGCAATGGGGGCTAGATGTGCCCCCATATATGCAAACATTATTTTGTCTTTTTGGGAAGATAAATTCATCTTACGTTCCAGGTATGTTAACTATTGTAAATTGTATAAAAGATACCGGGATGATATATGTCTTTTATGGGTAGATACTGAGAAAATCAGAAAAAAACATTGACCAGCAGATAATGGTGTGCTGATAAATAATATCTCTCTTTATTATGCCACTGATGAAGGCTTGATATATAAGCCGAAACCGGTTGGGATTGTGGACTGTAGGCTTTCTGCCTTTTTATGTGTTCTATGGCATAATAAAGAGAGATATCTCTGTTACTAAACAGATGGGTAGTTTTAGTTCTAAAGTATACAGAAAGGAGACATTCACTAACTCCTACTTAGCATTTGATAGTGCACACCCCTTTTATCAGAAGAAAGGAATAATTAAGGGACAATATGTAAGGGGGAGTAGGATGACATCAAATGATATAGATTTCGAGGATGAATGTAAAAAAATATTTGAGAGGTTTTGTGAAAGAGGCTGCCCTGTTGACCTGATTAAGAAAGTGGAACAAGAAGTTAGAGAGGGAAGAAAGGTGAAATTTAAGCCCGTTTTGGGGGTTGGCCCCCTTAGTAATGAAGGAACAAGAATTGTTAAATAAGGGCAATGGTCAACTGGTTAGCAATTTTCTAACTGATTATAATGCTGACTCTAATGCAATTAAAGCATTATTAGAAAAGGAATGGACCAGGTTTAGTGCCACATCAGACTTGGGGTTTATTTTTAACAAACCTTTTAAATTTACTTACCATAAAGGAAGGAGTATTAAAAATAAAAATGATTTTGTACCTTGTAGAAAAGATAAAGTTGGCACTTTTAAATATGGACGTTCCCAATGTGTATGGATTAACAAGACAGATACAGTCTATCTGAAAAGTAGGGATAGGCTGATAGTAAGAGTTTTGTAAACTGTGAAACAAATGGGATAGTATACTTAGTTACTTGTAATAAATGTGATTCGTTCTATGTAGGAAATCAGAGAGGAAGTTAAAAAGTAGAATGTATGAACATTATTATGACATTAGGAATAACTGTAAAAACAATGCACTGTATAGGCATACTTTACAAAGCCAAGAAGCCAAGTTTTTCTTTTTTGTCTTGGAAGTAGTACTCAAGGATATAAGGGGTGGTTCATGGGAAACCCAACTTGAGTATAAAGAACTTTATTGGCAATTTTTGGAAGCTACAAAGCACCCTGGGCTCAATGACTTGGTTTCTTTAAAACCAGTTTTAAAATTAAGGTCAGCAAAATTATAATGTTTTATAGCCTTGGTATTATTCTGCTTGTTTGTTTGTATTTTATGATATATATACATTTTTATATACACATATATTTTAAGTATTTATAAATTGTAGAAATTTTAATTATTTTTCAGAACATTATAAGGAATAGGTTGTGTTTATCTTATTGAGTTTAACTGTGCTTTCACTGTGTGACTTTGTAGAAGAGTTTTAGCATTTAGCTACTAGCTGGTGCCATTAGACAGCTTTTGTTAATGGTGCATTTAGGTACTTGATTTTAGTGGGTATTTATGAGAATAATGATTTTATATATATTTATTTAACAACAGTATAGGATAAATGATATTTGTTGATAGTTAGCTATTTATTTATTGTATACTTAAGCATTTTAGAATAGATTAAATCTATTTATATGTGTTTTCTATATGCATTTATTGTCACATGATGCCCTGCCAATGAAAAGTGTTCATCAATTAAGCAATTAGTATTTAAACAGAGTTTTGTGCTCAGTGTGCATTTTCCATCTGAAGAAGTCTGTTTGCTGACGAAAATGCTGGTTATTGGTCTGTAAAAGCATTACTGTGTATGTACTGAGGCCCGAAGGGGATATTTTCAAGTGTTTTTATTTTTATGAAGTGGAGTGAACATTAAATATATTTTTTATCACACCAAGAGGTCTTCATGGGCTTTTTTGAAGTGCTTTACTGACTTTTTGAGTTGGTATACAAACACAGGAGGAATGGAGACTGGAAGCCAGATACAAAGAGTAAGCAAGTAGCAATGGGGAGGTGGGTGGAGACTGGATTGATACATATATTGAGTGGGCAAGTAATAATAGGGAGGGTTGGGCAATGAACAAGGTATGGGCACTGCCACTGAAGATAAGGGTAATACCAAAATGAGGATACAGTAGGATACTGGAATTGCTAGATGCCAGATTGACCCAGAGGTCAACCACTCCAGCCAACACACACTTAGGTTAATGATGTCATTGGCTGGCTACTACTCCACTGGCCTGAAAGCAAGGGTCCACCAGATGGCCAACTCTATCTTGTCAGTGCAGATATACAGCTGCATATCTTAGCAGTCACCAACCTCTCCGTATGCTGTTGTGTCATGGCAGGGAACACCCCTCCTCTGTTTGACTTTGGAAAAGAAGTATTCACCCCTTATTCTGAGAACCTAAAGCAGAAGTGTCATCTAACTCCCTTGTTAACTACAACAGAGGAACCTTCAACACCATGTCAGACAAATACTGAGAGCTGCTGTGACCCAACAGCACACAAAGAAGCTGGCTAAGGCTGAGGTGAACGCAGCAGTGTCACCTTCTGTGCCTTGACTGGATCTGCATATAGGAGACACAATAGGAAGATGATAAAGCTCACAATGACATGAGCAGCACTGCAGCTGTATAGTGGAAGGCTATATAACACAGATCCACTCCTCAGCCTGGAGAGATGCTCTTGTTTTCTACAGCAGCCAACCATAGTTAAATGAGCTTCCTCAGAAGTTGTAAAACAAAGTACAAACTGCTATATAGGTAGACAATACATAACAAAGTGGGAAACAAAAAATGCTTCCAGTATATCTCTGGTTAATTGTCCTGTACTTTTGTTTTCCACTGGTAAAGCAGGCTAAGGTTGCTTCAGTTCAGGCTACCATAATGACTCCTGCACCACTCTCCTCAACTGGTGATGCCCATTGCATCATACAACACCTGTAACTGGTGGTGCCCATTGCATCATACAACACCTGTAACTGGTGGTGCCCATTGCATCATACAACACCTGTAACTGGTGATGCCCATTGCATCATACAACACCTGTAACTGGAGATGCCCATTGCATCATACAACACCTGTGCTACACTGAAGCCGGCAGAACCCTTTTAATGAGGCTGCTATGCTATCCCAGCAGACACTGTGCAGGAATAACAGGAAATGTGTGCTTTTCTAGGCACACCATACAGGTACTTTGCTGTTCTCTCTCTGAAGGAAACAGCCATGGTCAAGGAGCAACATGGTTGATCCATGTGAATAGATACACTTTGCTGAATTATGCACTAAGCAGCATAATTTTACAACACAGTGTGGTGATATGCTTCCACTTTTCCCTGGGGGTTGCATATACAAGATACATGCCTCTTGCTACACAGTAAAGGCCTTGCATCATTAGGTATGAATAGTGCAATGTGCAGATTAAGTGATTCTCAGATATTAAAACTATCTAGCCTCATCAGGATTCTAGCCTCACTAAGTAGCCCATATTGGTGTGATGTAAAGCACTGTCATCATCTTGTGTAAGACCACTCTAAATCATAGCAACAGAATTTGTTGGAATTACTCTAAAAGTTATATAAACATGGACATTGCAGACAGAAAGAAGAAGAACTCGGCAGGTAATGTTGCTATCACACTGCTGTAGTGCCTGTAGAGTCTGTCAGGGATATGGAGGGGGTAGTATGCAGTTTATGTAACCGACACATATGCAAAATGGGCCACCTGTAGGTAATTCACCACAGAAATGGCACTCATAGTGACGGTACCACAGCACACAGTCAAGTGAAAGAATGGAGTTGCAGGGACACCTAGCTGCCCATATGTGTCACATGCAAGGTCACACAGTTACATGGCACTGTTGTGTATACCTGTGGGGAGAATGCAGTGTCCATAGGATACTGTATGGGGTACCATGAGATATACAGGGTGGGGATAGTCATGACCTGGCATATTTACATGGTACAGTATAATATGCATGTGACAGACTCCTTAGGACAGGTAAAACTCAAATTGATAAAGTGGGATTAGCTCATGCTTAGGAATGCATGCATGGTGTAGATGAGTGCACACATTCAGTTAATAGCATGTTTTGTTCACAGGTCTACAGGCATGGCTATAGCCACCCAGGATGCACAATTCATGGAGAAGTTCACAAGCCAGGAGGATGATGATGTGTTACTGCAGACCCTCTTTTTTCATGGCATGTTCCAACTGATCACAGGTGATCAAGACCAGCAGGTCAAGGACCATATTTGGCAGGATGCAATGCATGATATGAATGCCTTGGGAGCCCATGGTTGGCCGCTAAAACAAGTACAATGGAAGGGTATAGATTTGCTCCATCCTGCAAAATGGAAGGGTCAGGACATTGTGGTGGTCATGACCACCAGAGAAGGTGAACAAACATAAAGTGGCTAATAAAGGTTGACAAGTTTTTGGCAGGATGCAATGCATGATATGAATGCCTTGGGAGCCCATGGTTGGCCTCTAAAACAAGTACAATGGAAGAGTATAGATATGCTCCATCCTGCAAAATGGAAGGGTCAGGACATTGTGGTGGTCATGACCACAAGAGAAGGTGAACAAGCAAACATGAAGTGACTAACAAAGGTTGACAAGTTGTTGGTAGCACTCACCATATAGGAGAACATGGCTGGCACTACTACCCAATTATTCATAGACAATGCCCAAGTTTAGTACTGTCCATACTACTGTAATATGACATATGTATGCATTAAATGAAGTGGCTAAGATTTTTGGCAGCTTGGAATTGCTGTCTTGTAAGTACAATGTCTTACCCAGCAAGATATGTGGTAGAGTTCTGTTTAATAGTGTTTACCATGTATCACAGTATGCATGCCACATGAGCAACCATAAGTCTGTGGGTCACACTGTCATATGTTTCATGCATTCACAGGTTCCACAGATTAAGGGTCCTGCATAATTAGGCATCAGAGGTCTGACATCATCATTCCTGCTTTGGCTAATGATGATAGACATGTTGGTGGAATGGTCTGATGATACTGTGACATCACTGCCTCAGCTGTGGCTCCACACCTACACTCTCTTCCCTTCTATCTCCTCCCTTTCCTGCTACAACTGCTGCATCAGTCATTACCTTTTCTGGCATGAGTGTACTTCCTGTTTCTGATGGAGTATGTTGAGTAAGATGGTGCACACTATAGATATTTTGCTGTATCTTCAGGCCATCTTGTAGGGCATCACTGAAGATGTTTAAACAATGGAATCTACCCTGCAGTAGTCCAAAGATTGTTCCACAATATTCCTTGTTTTGGCAGTGGCTGGGTAGTATGACATCTATGCCGTTATCTGAGATTTGTAAAAAGGGTCATCATCGATGGCTTAAGGGCATATCTGGTAACACCTGTGACTCACAAGATACAACATATGTTTCTGTTTTCAGCTGCCATTCTACCTGTATGGTTATTCTGTTAACACTATGTGTGTGCACCTAACAATGAGGTGACCATTTGAGAAATCGCCTTGCCGGAACTGTTTGTATAGGTTGGACATATGACAAATGCATGAATCATGTAAGTGACACACAGTTACATTGTAGATAATGCCCTGAGTATTAAAAGCCACAGGATAGCTCATGGAGTGGCAGCTCTTCCTATTTATGTATCTCTGTCCACTGCATTTGCTGGGGTCATATTAGCAACAAGTGAGCAATTTATAGCACACAGGACCTCAAGGAAGTCTGGAATTAAGTGTAACAGACCAAAGTGCTGAGCTGTTAATGAACTTCTTTCTGAATGGTTTGATTCCTTCCACATTCATTTGTCTATTATGTGACCCTGAACAAGTCATTTATTCAGAAAATGCTCCTGGATTACCCCTGAAAAGGGACAATTGTGTCCAATGAGCTTACCTGATCAACAAATAGGTAAAACAAAATAATAATAAATAATCAAAGCATGCAATCTGTAGAATGCCCACATAGAGTTGGTTCTTACCTGTTCTGTCCTTGGGAAGTAGAGCTACTCCTCCACATGCTATAGTATGATGTCATGTAAATGGTTTACTGTTTGTGAGGCAGAGGCTTATGATATACCTAATGTGTTACCTATATGTCACTGGAAGGTCTCTGCAGCTAGGATGGTCAGTGCTATACATACACATACCTTAGCCCACTCTCCGGTGATACAATTTGAATAGTTCCCACAGTGTATTCTTGTCATCTCAGAAGTGATCAGTTATCTGCTGCACTGTCAGGTGATGATAAGTAAGTTGCTGTCTATACTATGTCCAGTTGTGCAGGTGGCCGAGATGTACATTGTTTCAATACTGGCATTGATGGCAGCTACCAACACATGTTGAGTTACAGCTGCTGCCACTGTGTTTAACATGGCTCCATAAAACTCATTATATTCAATATAGGTGTGCAGTGTCACCATTTTATACAACTTGGAGTCAGTCTGACATATTGCTCTCCTACGTTTGCATATTCTATGATGATCATTTTAAAGGCAGTTCTGATTTACAGGCCATTGCAAATTTGCATATCACCCAGTTTCAAGCATTGTGCTTTCATGCAAATGGTGTATTTGTCTCACCCACACCATCTGCATGGCGACTACCAGTCCTGCTTTGCAGTACACATTGTACAAACTGTCAATGAATCCCAGCCTTTGTGTTATTAAGTTATAATAAACAAACAATATGCCGGTGTGCTCACATCCTGCATGTTTTACACACACACACACACACACACACACACACACACACACACACACACACACACACACACACACACACACACACACACACACACACGCACGCGCATGCGCATGCACACACACACACACACACACACACACACACACACACACACACACACACACACACACACACACACACCAACAAAATTTAAAGCAGGTAATGAAGCAATCAGCGTGATTTAGCTGATAAGCTCACCTTTTTTTAAGCAGACCAATATTAACATTAAAAATAATAGTGGGTTTTAAAAGCTCATAATTATGTTCTACCATCATTCTAATCACACAATTAATTTAAATATTTATCTTGTTTAATAATCAGTTTACACAGAAATTTGGAACTGTTCTTTGCAGACCATAATTGCTCGTTGTTACATTTGCCAGATGCCACTGCCAAAAAACTTGCCTCAGCAAATAGTTATTTCTGTCCCTCTTGCAATTCTCAAGTTCAATGCAATTTCTGTTCTTTGAAAGTTAAAACTATGTTGTGAACCTGTCAAGTTCCTATACTTAAGCAGTTGTTGAAATGTTGTTTTTCATGGCTTTAAGCTGCAGTACTGTCTGTTCCATGAGTCCCAATTTATTTTATTCACATGGACAGGAAACAGTAATGAATTACTTCACTCATTTTTTGTTGACTGGTGAGTGCTGGACTCTCAGAACATATTTCAGATATGTCCTGGGTGAATTCCAAAATGTTAGTTTGCTGCACTTTTATACATTTCCAAAAGACGTATAAAATAAAAGGCATACTTTGAGTTTTATTTATTTATGTTTTGCTAACCAGGTTGGTCTCACTAGGCCTGTGGCTTACTTTCAGGGGAGCCCCAGTGTGATATTCATATGGCTAGGAGAAATTTAGTCAGTGAACAAGGGGCATTCTTCTAATCTTTTTGATAAGGGCCATTTAAATTTTTATAAAAAACATTTTATTTATAAACAAGAGTGATAAGTGGCACAGTTTAAATGGAAATGGCTATTTTTACCTGCAGCTTCTGGTTATCCCCATTAGAAAGGAACATAATAAGACTGTACTAATCAAACTGATAGTGGTAATTGTGGATTTTTAATGTGGCAAATAAGGGTGAAATAATAACAATGAAATAAAATTGTACTATGTTTCATTAGCTGAAGGTTGGCAATTCAAGGTCTTCTAGCTTATTAATCGATAGTTCCTCGGACTCCTGTCACTGTAAATGTTTCTTAAGTTATAGAAAAGTTTATGAAATTCCCCTGGATATAAAAAAGTCTCTCTATACAGAAAAACGTATACATTGCTCTATGATACATGGGTGGACGCCTTAGAAATTACCAATATTTGACATGATACAATATTATTTTAGTGATGAATCATAATAAAAGCACATACTCATTGTCTGTATACTTTTGTATGCAGCCTGATCTCACATAGAAGCAATGCCATGGAGTTCATGTTTTAAATACACATTTTCAGACTTGCTGGGGTCTCCCCGAAATTGGTCTGTGCCTCCCCAAGGAGGCTGATCTCAGCATTTGAGAAACTATACTCCAAAGACAAATACAGGTATGGGTTAATTTGCAGAAGAAGCCTTACTAGCTGAGGAAGGTTTGTGAGTAAGAATATTAACAGTATTTGGGACTTAGATTCTGAGGAGACAGCTGTATGAGATAAAACACATAAATGTGTTGATGGTGGATTAAAGCTTAACTATACAACTTGAAAATTAACATGCACATTTATTTTCAGGCCATCTTACAGATAGTTATCCATGTTTAAATCAGATAATGTGCATGATTCCATAAAATACTGTTTCCTGTAGCACAAGTAATGTCTAAATGTATATCATCCAAGTCAAAAGAAGTTATTATCTCTTTGTATGCAGTCATAATTAGGCCAGTTGCTAAGTACATTGCCCCCTTTGGGATGTACTTTTCTACTGAAAAGATCCCATCAGTTTCTAACCAAGAACATTGATGGTCTAAAGTCCCTGAGCTACCAGGAAAGGCTTGAGATGCTATCCCTTTACTCAGTTTCTTATAGGTTGCCTCAGGGTGATCTATGCCTTGCATTCTGAGCCTTTAGGGACTCTGTCTGCCTTGATCTGCTATATCTTCTAAAATCAAATACTAACATCAGAACTAGGAATTAAACCTCTGCCAGCACATAAATAAAAAGTGCTGGAGACACAGAGGGCAGGATTCAGGAAGCCTCCGTGTAAGAGTTATAACTCTTACACGGAGGCTGAATAAACAGTGTGATGTCAGCATGTCATGCATATGCATGAGGTGCATGAGGCATGCTGAATCACACTGTAACTCTTACACGGTCCGTGTAAGAGAGTAGGGGGTGTGTCCGTAGACACGCCCCTGGAAGTCTAGAATGGCTGAAAGTAAACAGCCATGGGAGAAGCCATGGAAATGTGAATAAACACACTACACAACACATACCCCCACAGACCAGCAATGTAAAAAGTGAACAGAGGTTATAAAATGAAAATAAAAACTGTTTTATATTTTTTAAACCCCGTAAATGTTTGCTACTGTGTGCGCTCATGTGCGCGGGTGTGCTACTAGCACAACTGCAGTTAGCAATCAGTGGAAAAGGATATAAGAACTACATATGCAAAGTAAGCCAAGAAGTAACAGCATAGCGGTAGAGTTGTCGGCTTAAGAGCAGGCAGGCAAGGTTCGAGCCCACACAACAACCTTTTTTTTTTGTAAATAAGCACTAAAAAGGCCCCTGACAGTATTGTACAAATGTAAAAGTATTTCCTTTTGTAAAATGGAATGAAATGGAGCATATGTTTTCAAGTAATACAATAATAAAAATATTTAGAAATGTACTGATAGCTAAACTGCAGTGAGACAGAGTGCCCGTAGCTAAGTAATGTTTCACAAACTGCAAACTGCTTGCCCATAGCTAAGGACTGGTTTAACAGGCGCAAACTGTGTGCAACTAACTGTGCTTAGTTTAACATGTGTGTTACTAGCCAGTTAAGGTGTAACCCAGCGCACACCGTTTGCGCGACGCGCCCACAAGCTAACCGGCGGTGCGCATGCGTGAGCTCCGCGCAAACAAGCGCAGACCTGGTTTTAAAGTGCTTAAAAGTGCTTTTGGCATGTTTGATTGACAGGTCCTGAAGTCATTTCTAGACAGTCATAAAATTTAAAATTCAGTGGTCAGATTCGAACCCAGGATACCTTGCACTAGAGTCAAGGTACTAAACCACTAAGCCATGACAGCAGTACTTAGAAATGCAGAAATAGCATATATATAGGATGTAAGCCAAAATGGAGCATGATAAAGCAGTTTCTGTGAAGTAGATACAATTCTAAACCGGCCAATCATAGAAATGTGCGGGAAAATCGGCATATATAAGCCCCATAGATGGGAATACACAGCATAAACGATTGTAGAATAGACCTGCAGGCAGAATGAGTGGAGTAGGGGAGGGACGTTGCTTTCGAGCACAGCGGTGGGGCATTGAGGTGTCCAGATACATGGTCTGGCTCCTAGTTCACCATCATGAGGCCCAACTCATGCAGGGCCAGGTCTCATGGGGAGCGTACAGAGCGGAGGCATGGGACCAGTTGGCTCATGATCTTACTAGTGCTACTGGGATTCCACGCACTAGTGAGCAGGTCCGTCACCACCATGCGGACCTGAAGCGACATAAGCAAGACCAGTTGACCCAATGGATCCAGAAGGCCCGGGATATGCCCAACGCCCCACTACTGAGTAAGTTACATTTTACTTATGTATGTAAGGAATTCAACTAGCTGATACCATGGAGATGTGTATCCCAATATTACTTGTTTTGTATTACAGCTGCAGGTGTCCGCTCTATGAATCGACAGACACATGACCGCAGGCTGGTGCGGCTGCGCCACCATGCAGGTTAGTAACCCCACCTAGTACTTGTAAATAAATACTATAGTGTAGCATGTAGCAGAACACTGCAGTGTATTGCTTAAAAGTAATAGAATGTGCAAGCAGCAAGTAAAAGTCTGCAGGTATGGCTGCAACAAGTTCATCAGTATGCAAGTGAAACTGGAAATATAAGTGATAGAAGTAAATAGTGCTGTAATACAGATGTCCCACCATTAATTAAATGTAGTATAACCTGCAGTAGTCTCAAGAGTACAGCTTCAGAATCTGAGGTAATCACATGTGAGATTTATCCCCTGTTGAAATGCTGAATCATGACAGAAGTGAGGCTGCTGGAAAGTGTTGGAATCCCCACAGGTCTAATATGTGAACAAAGCCTAGAAGTACCAACCTGAACTGTGAAATTGCAGGATGTGTGAGAGTGACAGAAAGGGTCATGTATCAATGAATAAAGTAGTAATAACACCTGAATATATAAGCTTCAGTGTGGGTCTACAGAACTAAATGCATGTGGGAATTAAAACTTAACATCCCAAACTGATTTCAGTGTGTCTGACTCTTGAATGTTCAGGCGAAAATCTGTATATGGTGATCACAGTCAGCAATTTGCAGATAGAATGAATGATTGTCTGACATACTAAACATCCATAGTTGTCCCCTGCCCTGTCATCAAAGTGTAGCAGGATGATGTATCTAATCAAATTCAAAATAACTAGGATAGTGATGTATCTGTAACAGGTCTAGCATGACAGTCAAGTAAAAATCATTTGGAAACTATCACCCACAAGTTAATTGTGTTTCTATTACAAATGTATATCAATGTATAATTTATGAATGTGTCATCATTTTCTTTCTCCACCCCACCCTATAATTGCAAATTAAAAAGCCCACTAAATATTGGTATGTGAACATTTCATTAACCATGGACATGTGTCCTGTTTCAAAAATATATGCATGTCTATTGTTGCATGTGCCCTGGTCATACCTGCAAACCTGATGGCCTGTTGCCATTAATCAACCCTGCATGTTGTTCGATTGTGTATTTCTGTTCAAATAATGCATGTGATATTGATATGCCCGTTGTTCAATGGTGTTAATATCTGGGTTTTTGTTTAATGGGAATACCAATGCATGCTGTTACAACTAATTTGAATGGAATAATATGCCACTAACCCAAACTAACATAACATACACACAAACCTAGAACGCTTGGGAAGGCAGGTCCCAGCAGACCCACCTCTCCCACCTCAGCTGGCGAGTGCACCTGGCACTAGTGCCCAGGCCGGACCCTCCTCCGTTGGCCCTGTGCCACCTTTGGGTGGAAGCGCTGCAGAGGATGGGGCCCGTCCCCCCTCTGCAAGCGTGGCCGGAGGAGCATGTCCACTCACCCTCCAAGGTGTCCGGTCTGTGGTGCGAAGGGAGATCCAAGACTCTGTTCTTGGGCGCCTATGCCAGCTTGAGGCCTGGGTGGCACAGCTTACGGGCTTGCCCGTTGTCCCGCCTGCACAGCCCCCAGCACAGCCCCGTCCTAAGCTGTGAAGGAACAGTGGCAACTGCCTATGGGTGGGGATATCAGTTCCACTGTTGCCATCTGTGGGCTCATGTACCTTGGATATCCCAACCTCCGTCCCCGTCAATTGTGTAACCCCCCCCACATGTGTCATACACCACCCCTGTATGCGTCTTGTCTGTCTTGTCTGTTAACCTACCCAACCTACCTCCCCAGCTATACCGACTACCTCACCTGACATATCACTCTCACCTGAAAAAAGAACAAAAAAAAGGGCACTCTGTACCCACAAAAAAATTATGCCCCATACATAGCTGTCCATGTTGCACACATGGGCGCTGGGCAGTGAAACTGCTAATTACAATTGGCTGTACAACAGGTATTAATGTTGTCCTGACACCTCTCTCAGGGGTGGAAGGTTCCAAATGTCACACCAAATTGCATACAAATGCACAGCTGTTGCTGAGAAAGACATGGGCAGCTATGGGCCTCACCTACATCCTTCCTGCAAATACCAAGCTTGTTTCCCTACTGTCTTACCCTCTTTGTGCCCCCTTTTTCACCACTTTCCTGTCACCCCTTTTTCTTTTATTTCAAAGAAAATAAGCTGGTGTGTCTTGTGTCTTGTGAGCTCATCGCCAGTGCGCATGCGTGAGCTCCGCGCAAATGAGCGCAGACCTGGTTTTAAATGCTTAAAAGTGCCTTTGGCACTTTTGATTGACAGGTCCTGTACTCATTTCGAAAAAAAAATAAATACCCACTGTCAGTCTCGAACCCAGGACCTTGGTAACACTATTCTGTATGACCTACCACTAAGCCATGACTCTAGTACAAGAACATAGTGCTAAAATAAATATAACATGTAATAGTAGGAATCAATATAAAGGCAATATAGGATGTGTACTACTCAAAGCATGTCAGGTAGATTTTAATGCCTGAATTACTGGATTCCCATACTAGTTTAGTGTTCATGGAAACAGCCCTGCTAATTGTTAGCTTGTACATAATAATCTAAGGTAATGTACATATATGAAAGTATTATATGTACACACACACACACACACACACACACACACATATATATATATATATATATATATATATATATATATATATATATATATATATTAATACATGTGAAATATAGTGGTAGGTGTCAGTATTCACACACACTCACTACAGGAAACAGTGAAAATAAATGCAGCAACCACAATCTACAACACAGCCTGACTCCTGTGAGACTTAATAACATTTTTAACTGCGTAAAGGTGCATTCAGCACTTTGATTGACAGGTCCTATACTCAGTTTGAAAGAAAAAAAATTCCTACTGTCAGTCTTGAACCCAGGACCTTGGTAACACTAATCTGTATAACCTACCACTAAGCCATGACTCTCATACAAGAGTATAGTGCTAAAATAAATATAACATGTAATAGTAGGAATCAATATAAAGGTAATATAGGATGTGTCCTACCCAAAGCATGTCAGGTAGATTTGTAATGCCCAAATGACTGGATACCCATACTAGTTTAGTGTTAACAGTAACAGCCCTGCTAATTGTTAGCTTGTACATAATAATGTAAGGTAATGTACATATATGAAAGTATGTATATGTACACATACATATATATATATATATATATATATATATATATATATATATATATATATATATATATATATATATATATTAATACATATAAAATATAGTGGTAGGTGTCAGTATCCATACACACTCACTACAGGAAACAGTGAAGATAAATGCAGCAACCAGAATCTGCAACACAGCCTGACTCCTGTGAGACCTACTAACCCCTTTAACTGCTTAAAGGTGCCTCCAGCACTTTGATTGATAGGCCCTGTACTCAATTTGAAAGCAAAATATAAGCATAGTAGTAGGCCCTACCACAAGACCATTGTAACACTAGTCTGTATGACCTACCAGTAAGCCATGACTCTCATACAGGAATATAGTGCTAAATAAGTGGAACATGTAATAGTAGGAATGAAGATAAAGGCAATATAGCATGTGTACTACCCAAAGCATGTCAGGCAGACTTTTACTGTCCCAATTACTGGATTCCCATACTAGTGTAGTGTTAACAGAAACAGCCCTGCTAATTGTTAGCTTGTACCCAATAATGTCAGCTAATGTACATATATGACAGTATGCATATGTACACACACACATATATATATATATATATATATATATATATATATAGCAATACATATGAAATATAGTCGTAGGTGTCAGTATGCATACACACTCACTACAGGGAACAGGTGAGAGAAATGCAGCAACCTGAATTTATAACACAGCATGAAGCATGAGAGACGTACTAACCTTCACACTCACAGAACACTGTCAACAGCATACCAGCATGGTCCACGCCCTTACAATCTGAAAGGGCAACGCCTATCTCACATATCCTTTTATAGCACTGTCCTAAAATCACAGTGAGACATGCAATCAGTACACAACTGGCTGCATGCAATTAGCAAATGCTGCCTTACAATTGGTGCAGAGGCCATCACATGGACCTTTGCAGATACCTACAAAAGCATCCAGTACCCACACTCCACACATGCAATACATTCATTGCACAAAACCTACAGAGAAAGAGACAGAGAGAGAAATAAAAAAAATATAAAGACAGCCAGCAGCAAAACCAGCAGCAGCAAACAGCAAGTAGCAAGCAGCACCACTGACACAGCAACAGCTGCCACAAACACAGGTAATGCAAAGTAGCAGGTTAATAATGTGTTTACTGTGACACCTCCAAATGTATCATAGTTCACTATCTATAGGTATGTCCATGAGATAGGTTGTGTGTACATAGTCCTGAAATATATACATATGTAATATTGCTGTACATGTTGCCCATACTTAAAACTTCCATAGCTTAGAACACAAGGCCAGTTATGCATATGATGCAGTAGTTTCCAGGGTCAGTAGAGGTTCCTCCTCATTGGTGTGGGACCACTGTGTATGTATGGCACTGTTCAGGTACATATCCTGTAGTATGGCCAGGGATTAATATCAGTCTGTAATGTGGTGCTATGTCCTCCAGGGGTAAACGTAGCACACATCCAGGGATACCATTTTGTAACAGTGATGCTATGTGTTCTGCAATGTTGAGGGTGGCCCTCACCTGGACATGTGAGAGGATAGGGAGGTTACAGTCATCTGTGATAACTAATTCCACTTATGTAGGAGAATGGGGGGGGGGGGTAACTGCACCTAAACTGTCTGCAACAATGTTGCCAATATTTGTGCATTTGGTGAATGTGAAGCATCTTAACACTGCTGACCACAGATGCCTTGCCTTCATGTGAAGCTGCCCTGTGCTGCAGTAGCCTCCTGCTATTGTTATACAATGTGCCTGTATCTGTAGTCCACTGGACAGGATAAATAAGTGGTGTGCATACGGTCTGGGTTAGATATGTGTGTGCACAGTACATGCACTATGTGGGATGTCTGTGGTAAGCTTTTGCAAAGGGGCCAGCAGTGTGTGTTGTGGCTTCCACTGGCCCAGTGGGCTGCATGGATAGCATCACAGTCCTAACTAGTGAATAACTGTGTAATTACATGCATACATAGCAAGGTAGTGTACTGTGCTTGTGGTGTTGTTGGGATATGTATATCCAGGCTGAGTAATCTGTGTCCACATCACAGGGTTGGATGGCAACACACATACAGTATGTAGGGATGAACACCCAGAGTGTTTCAGACATGTTGCCTGTGCAGAAATATCTGGCCATTACCTGTGCATCCCCCACAACACACACACATGCAACATATGACAGAAGTACTATAGCAGTACACATAGGTTCATAGGTTCATACTAGGCTATTTGCCCTAGGGCATTGATAAGCCTAGTAGAATGTGTTTGTCTTTTGCCACCCAATTAAAATTTATGCTGCTATGCCCTTTTCCGAGGTTAGTATACTGTGCCTCTGTCTAACAGTGACATAGAAGTGATACCCAGGGTACAACTATGATCTCCATGCACTCATCCAGATTCCTATGGAAGAGAGTCAATGAGGGACTCTGCCTAACCTGTAGTGTGAGTTCATCACAGAGTGAAGGGAGCCTCTGGGTTAGGAATATGCCCCTCCAGCATGTCCTATTTATGTCAGTGCTGAGGTTCAGGTCTCCTGAGCATGTGGCTGTATGGGACTTTGATTTCCTGAGGTGCAGCATGTTCATTACTTCTGGGTTGGACATGGCTGTAATGGCAGGCACAGATTGCCTCTGAACAGGCAGTATGCCACTGAGTCCAGCTTGATTTCCTTTAACTGGGCAGCATATGGCATCTGTTTGAGCCCTTTGATCCTCTAGATGAGGTACTGTTGGGCTTTACCAGTTGTTGTAGGTGTCTGGTTAGGTACATCCCAAAAGGTGCATTGTACTCAATTATAGGCCTGATGATGGATGAGTAAAGAGGCACAATGACCTCCCCTGCCATACATGTGAATCTCTTCATGATTAACTGGGCTATATAACATGTCTTTTAATCCACGTTGGCCATGTGGTTGACAAATGACAGATTGCTATCAAGTTTGTTCCCCAGGTCCCCAATTATGTCTTCTGTACTTAATGGCTTAACACCTATGTGGTACTTTGCCACCAATGTGGAGGTATGGGAATCTGTGATGAATATTGATACTCCCCCTCCTTTGTTGTCTGGTCCAAGTGTTGGGGCCGACAAGAATGGTAACAGGTATAACTTGTTAGTGCTGGTGTGCTCCTGGGATACCTGAAACAGGTTTCTGTTACTGCACAGATATCGATGTCCATAATGCTACGTAGAGTTTTGAGTGTGTGTATCCTGAGGTCTAGACTTCTGGTGTTGAGTAGCATCACTCTTAGTTCCTCATCCTTTGTGATACGAATGGATGTGGGTTTGCCTTATGAGCCTTGCCTAATAAAGGCACTATGGGTGTAGCAAGAGCCTCTGCCAAAATCCAAAAGGCCAGGGGTGACAGGTTAAAGCTGTCCCTAGCAAAGCATCGTGGCTTGTACAGCATATCACCCCAAGATGACAGGCATTGGCTTCAGTCAATTGTTGGAAGGGATCATCTTGCCTTGATATTGTGGCATCATTCTTGGTGAGGGTAAGATGCTACTCAAGGTCAGGGTCATACTGTCTTGGGCTACATGCTCAGAGAGCTCCTTTCTGTGTCATGTCATGTAGTCCAGGGAGGTATGTGTCAGGTCATTCACACCAGCATGGACATTGAGTGAGTCATACCTGTACTTGCCTTGGAGTTACTTGAGTGTTTGTGTTATGTGGTGGGTCGTAGTGCCCGACAGGCTGCACACTGTGACCCTCTCCTCGTTAAGCCTGGTGAACGTGATGTCAGTGTGCCTGATGATAGAGGCACCTATTACAGGTGTATGAGGTGTTGTTTACTGTTAAGGGCTGTGAGTGTTCAGCACATTGGCTTTGTAAGATATGTGTTGCACGTGTTAGTTTCTGTGGTAGTGGTTGCTTGGGTGTCCGCTTTGGAGGTCTCTGCTGCATAGGCAGATCTGTAGTCTGAGCCTCCGAGTATGTTTTTGTGTGATTATGTGTTAGTTTTGCTGTCGTGGTAGGTCTATGTGAGACTGGAAGTGTAGTGAGTGTGGTTTCCTTCTCCACCTGACTGGTTATGGCAGTATTGAGTAAAGAGAGCCTAGCCTCCAGTTTGGTATATGGTTGCATCACTCACATGTGTTTGAATTTGTTGTTAGGAGGAGGGGGTTGTCTGTGTACATGCAGCTGTTATAACATTGCCTCTGGATTACCACACTCACCAGCTGGACTGGGGAGGAGACTGACAACTGACCTTTGGACATGCTAGAATACTATTGTGAACTGCGTAATAATTGAAAACAAGGTCCAGTTGGGAGTGAGGGTGTACTGATACTTACTACTGCTGACTGATATAATAGCTTCAGTGAGCAAGTGCCAGGTAACTTAAGTGCAATGTGTTACAATTAAGTAAATGCAACAATGACAAGCAGTCACTTGCTGTCATGTGTATCAAGGAAATACGTACAGTAAGCAATGCAGATATCAGTAGTGAGTCACAGAAGTGCTGAGAAGCTGTGTATTATGTGGAAGTAGCGTACCAGTGAAATAACAAGCTAACAAATAACAAGCATATAAACAAAGCTAGATTCAGGAGGCTTGGATGTAGTGTTTGCTACAGCAAACAAGGTGTACCAATGTCAGTAAGATACAGCTCAAATATGCAGGCACTATAAACCTGAAACCAGAAGTTCCCAGCTATGAATGGCAGAGTACAGCCTATTCTCACACAAGAGTGCAGACCACAAACCTTGTTAATGTTAAATAACTGGCCTGAAGGCCAACTGCCTATACCATAACTAATACACTTGGACACTGGCCTCTCAATCAGCAGTTCCCAACTTCAAAGGATGAAAGCTATGTGTCCTGCCACCACAGTGCTTGCCACAAACCTCCCTAATGTAAAACAACTGGTCTGAAGGCCAAGTGCTTAATCCAAATGACTTAGAATGATAGCTACACTTTAATCAAGTTACAACCAAGCAGTAATAAGTACAATTTAATACTCCCTGTATAGAATATGTACCATGTATTGCTGAGATACTATGCTGATAACCTGTTTGTGTACTTTTCCAGGGGAATATGTCTCCAAAAAGGAACCCCGCCTACTCTGCTGCAGAGGATGAAGTGATCCACCAGAGCCTGGTGCGTGACTATGCCATCCTGTTTTCACGCACCACCCAGAATCAGCAGGAGAGGTCTGCACTGTGGCAAAATCTTGTTAGCAGGATAAATGATGTTGGCATGCATGATAGGACATATGAGCAGGTGAGACATCACTGCAGTGATTTGATTAGAAATGTCCGCCAGCGTGCTGCAGATATCAGCAGGCAACAGGTTGCCACAGGTGGGGGGGTGGCCACACATCCCCCCCCTCACCAGACAGGAGGGTCTACTGCTAAGTGTTGTGGATCCAGCCCCAGAACAACAACAGCATCAGTCGTGCATCATGATGGAGGTTGGATCCACACAGCAGCAAGACAACGAGCGTGCAGGTAAGATGCCATATTTATTGTTATTAGTTTTACATTTGTTGACCGAGCTAGTCTAGCTGGATATATGTCCATTTTCAGTCGAGGCCTGGGGAGAAAAGCTCCACACATAACATAATAAAGGCAGACAGACAAGTTGTTAATACAGACATCCAAAATAATAGAAATATAAATCAGCTTGTTAATTAAATCAACATACATTTAAGGAACTCAAACAGTTTAAAGTCATACACAATGTTCTGTCGGTTTCAAAGCAATTCTACCTAAAACATAACAGTTATGCAATAAGGCAAAAGCCATATAGATAATAGTTAAAGCTCAGAAGGGTAGAGAAGTAGAAGGAGTATGAAAGATAAAATAATAGGGAAGAGGCAGGAGTCAAGAAGGGAAGTCAGGAAAAGAAGGAAGACAGTCAAGAGGAGGTGGGAGGGATGGGAGAAGTAGGTCAGAGCATAGAAGGACAGCAAGGGAAAAGAAACAGGGTAGAAGCTAGTTTTTACGCACAATGAGGGGTTAAAGGTAAAGAGAGGGTGGGGAGAGGGAAGTTAGCCTGGAGTACTACAAGAACAAAGCCAGTGGTTTTGGAAGTACAGTTTGATTTGTTGTTTGAAGAGAGGTAAGGGTGAGATTAGAGTTAACTCCTTGTATGTACATATGACTGTTCTGTACACTGTTACTTCATGCACGCATAAGGTGTGCATGTGGTATGTATCTGTCATCATGATATGTAATTGTGCATGTGTGATACAGACATTATGAGAAGCTGATGTGTATAAGGGAACTAGTGTACTACTGTACTGTATCATATGCAAAACAAATGGCACACTTGTGCCCACTGACATTACTTTCTTCATATTTCCAGGTCCCTCCCATCTAGCAATGAGGCAGGCCATACATGCTGGTGAGTGTGTTTAACATTACCTGAAAAACAATTTATAATACTAGTAAGAGTAGTATACATGCTGGTGAGTGTGTTTAATAATACCTGCAATACCCAGTTTAACAATAGTAAGAGTAGTGTAACTCAGTACTGATGTGTGTGTTTACTGTGGGGTGTGCATGTGTGCAAGTGTGCCTGTGCCCATGTGTGCATGTGTGTGTGTGTGTGTCCATGAGTGCATGTGTCCATTTCTGAATGTGTGCATTAGTATTGTAGTGCATCTCTGTCAAATATGTGTTGAGACTGCCCCAGGTACTGATGATGATGAAATGTCTATAATGGTGCAGGAAAGTGTGTCTGGGTCCACCATTGGTCAGCCAATTGACAGTACACAGCTGTCAACCCCTTCAATGCGCACAGTCATCCTGCCGTTACATCCTTTGTCACCATTGTCCCTAGGTGATGGACAGTATGCAGTGGGCATAGATCAGGGTAATGTGGTACCTGTGGTACATGCATCCCCACAAAGCAGCCATGAGCAGGGTCTTCCAATGGTACCACGCAGACAGTCGCCCATGGGTTCTCGTGGGGGCATCCGTGGCCGTACTGCCTCTGGCCGACGTGCCCAAGGAGGTATGTCAACCTCCACTATGTTTCGGACTGTTATGCAGGCACGTATGGAAAGGTACACCAGACAGGGTCTGGGGGAGCTGAGAGCATGTCGCACAGCCATGACAGACGGCATGCGTGACGTTGCGAATGCTATCCGTAACTTCACAGATGTCGTTGACAGACGTTGTGGGGACATACAACAGCTGCTCCACAACCAGATGTCCATGGGCCAGGCTGATGGTGTGCATTTGCGACGTCAACGTGGCCGTATGCCAGCAACAGCACCAGCTGGCAGTGGCCGCGGATGACAACAGGCCCACTCACGCACCTCAAGTGCCAGCACCAGCCCCAGCAATGCTGGGTCTGTGCTGTCATCAGGACGCCCCAGGAGACCACGTGCACGTGGCTCTGGACAGTCCCAACAGGGAACTGTGTCCAGTCAACACCCCCCCGCTTCCGATGACAGTACCCAGTCTGGGTTAGTACCGGATACGGTCCGTAGCACCCCTGCCAGGCACAGGTACCCTGTCCGTGCCCACAGACACTGATCTGGATGACCTGACAGGTGCAGTCTGTGGCTTTCCACAAAACCCTGTACATGGCAGCCATTATGTTGGACTGTGTGCGTGCTTACACACATGCAGAAATTTAACACCTAGGGCAAACACATACACACACACACTGCACCAACACCGGTCCACCCTGTACTGCTGCCCCTCACAAACACACATACACACACATGTCAATTGGTGTTACCAGTGGCTGGCTTGGGCATACCTAACCCACATCCTGTGCATATGATGACACTGTGCCACCTCCTGCATACTACAACATTGGTGCAGGAAAAGGTAAACACGTTGCTGATGCACAGGGTGACTATATAGATGTGTATAAGTAGTAACATGTTGGTAACTGTTCACTGTTCCAATATGATTGTGTGTATATCCCAGCATTCCTGCTGCAGTAACTGTATGAATGTCCTGAATTGTTATCTGCACCCATACTACATACCAAAGTGTACCAGCTGCACACCATCACATGCTACCATTGACTATGGGAATGTGCATCATGTGCTGTTATGTAGATTCAGCTATATGTATCTGTTCTGTCACACATGCATTTACACACACCCTGCTACCCCCACACATGCACACGCTCACCTGCCATTCCCATTATTTATTACCCTACATGAGTAGCTGTCGATACAGGTACACATTTGAAAAGTGCACTATGTGGATTACTACCAATTTCCTCCTCTCTACCTGTACTCACAGGGTGCAGGCAACCTCATTAGTTTAAAAGTGTAATGTGCATCAGGTACTGTGGTACCCTGATTGCCACATCAAACATGTTTTCCATACGGAAATGCAAACACAGAAACATCCCACATCCACACACTTGCCACATTCAGGCTTCAAAACACTATCTAGGTATATTCTGGTACATGTGCGTGTTACAGTAGCATGTAGCACTATACTGAGTACTGGCAGTTGTCTGTTGTCATGTTGTTTGTATAGAGTAAAAGGATTGTTCGTTTATCCTACTTCGTTTTGTGGACATTACTTGAAGAAGTGTTACCTTACATGCGTTATTGGTACCAACACCTTCTCTTTTGTTGTTTTGTTTGTATAGGGTGCTGTCAGCATCACTGTTTGTTAAGGGAAATGTGCACCCTGCAGTGCATAGCCCCATTTGGCAAAAGCCACATCCCACCCCCACCATTGTGCACACACACTAACCCCACCCACAGTAAAACACATACTTTCCATTTGCAAGATTCAAACCCCTACCTAACTGTGTTATGACACTAGAGGTAGACACATTAGCAGAGTGTGCTATTTGCATGAGTGGAAGCAATTCTTTCTAATGCTGTACTTAGAGGGTGTTGACATCATCTGTGTTTAGGAAGAGGGATGTGCACCCTGTAGTGTGTTCTCCCAGTTGGCAAAAGGCACTTTTCCCTCACAGCATTATGCACACACACAAAGCCCACTCATATTAACACACATACATTCCCTTTGCAGGATTCAAACCCCTATCTAACTATGTTATGACACCAGAAAAAGATGCATTAGCAGAGCACGCTATACGAACTAGTGGAGAACTTTAATTCAGGTAATATAGTTATAGACTGCTGACATCATCAGTGTTTCAAAAGGGGAATCTGCATCCTGTAGTGTACTGTCACAGTTGCTAATAGGGGCATTTCCCACACACACATCAATGTGTTTGAGGTTTGCATATGTGGGGGATCCAGTACTTCAGTGTGATTAGTATATGGTTCGATTGCAACAATGAGGGATATACTTCAAGTGGTGAGCATTTTGTACTCATGTTTGTGATGATCAGGTCTAGTATATCTGCCCCTCTTGTGGGAAAGTTGATTACCTGTTCCATAGCTAAAGAGTGTCTGAACTATGGGAACCCTAGAGCTTGGGTATTGTGGCTTGCGTAATGTTCACAGTCTATGTTTGGGTAGCTGATGTCACCCAGTATGATGGTGTTTGCAGAGAAATCTATACTCTCCTGTGTGAGCATGAAGGCTGTGTGGGAGTCCTGAGTTTGAGCGGGTGCTGTAAGAGCTCCTCTGTGTCTCTTTCCATGTGGTCCAGGGAGGTACATCTCAGGTTGTTCACACCAGCATGGACAATGACTGCCTCATACTTGTACTTGCTGTGGAGTGACCTGTGTGCCTCTGTTATGTGGCACATTCTATCACCCAACAGGTAGCTAAATGTGACCCTCACCTTGCTCAGTCTGGAGGGCGGGACATCAGTCAACAGCTCATGTCAAGCATGTTCACACCCCTCATAAATGATGTGGAAACCTTCAAAGCCCCCAGGCCTGTTGAAAATATGGACCAGACTGCAGATACCTGTATAAAGGCATTCTATGGACACATTCAGGAATGTATGGATCATGCAATCACATATGAAAGCAAGACCCAATCCTCCAAAGGCAGACGTCCTGTGTGCTGGACACCAGCCATAAACAAGCTATACAATAGAAGGATGAAGCCACTACATGATACAACAAACTCCCAAAATGTGAAGGCATCACTGATGAGTATTAGAAGACAACTACAGGCACTCATAAGATTGCCTAAGGCCATCTTTGAGAGATGATTCCACAAGACACTGAGGATAATCACAAGGCTTTCTGTAGTTATGTTAGGAACCTGGGTGGTAATACC
Organism: Protopterus annectens; assembly: GCF_019279795.1. NCBI lineage: Eukaryota > Metazoa > Chordata > Ceratodontiformes > Protopteridae > Protopterus > Protopterus annectens. The sequence goes on from NC_056725.1 coordinate 1,116,582,861, forward strand.
CAGATATGCTCAGAGGTAGTCCAAGATGTCACACGAAATTCCAAACACACAGACATTGCCATCATCCTAGTGGACAGGTTCACTGCTACCTTCTCCCCCCCCACCACACCAAAAGGGCAAATATGTCTCCCAGCAGAGTGCTTCCCCCCCTGACATCCCAGATGCTCAGGTAAGAGCTGCCCTCTCCAAAGCAATAAACACTGCATCAATGGGACCAGACAGTGTCCCAGGCTGTGTCCTACATGAACCCCAAGAAGAGCTACACCCAGAAATAACACTACTGTTCAATCCCAGCCTTACTACACGATATGTGGCCAAAGAGTGGCGTACAGCAACAGTGGTCCCTCTACATTCAGGTGGTGCCTTAACGAATCCTGGACACTATTCACCCCATATGACTGAATAGCTTGGTCTGCAAAGCTATGGCAAGGATCATCATGAACCTCATATATATAGATATTGGGGACCTACAGACATGTCACCATACACAGTTTGGCTTTGTTAATGGCAGATCCTGCCTCTCAAACCTGTTTGATTTCTTTGAAACGGTCACCAAGGCCACTGTCAAGGGGAAGGTGGTCTACACAGCCTACCTGGACCTTGCATAAGCCTTTGATACAATACCCCACTTGTGCATTCTAGGGAAGCTCACCAGTGTACATATTAACCCCTATGTCACTACGGATATTGCACAGTGGCTCAAGGGCAGAACACACATGGTTAGAATTGCTGGAGCCATGTCAGCCTCAAACCAGTTACAAGTGGTGTCCCACAAGGCTCAGCCCTGGGATCTGTCATGTTCATTATATATTTATCAGAGGTACAGGCCAACATGGAAGTACTGTGGATGAGCAAGTCGCAGATGACTGCAAACCGGACGCCATAATCAACTCTCCAGCTAACACACGCATCCTCCAAAAGGGCCTCTTGCAAACACACGACTTGTGCCACAGCCATGGCCTCAAGGTGAATGCCAAAAAGTGTATAGTCATCCCCTTTGTCAAACACAAAGTGACCACAAAGTACCACATATGTGTTAATCCATTAAGTGCAGATGAAGGAATTATGGACCTTGGGGTACACAGGTTGATAGCATTCTACCATTTGACAACAACATGGACAAAGTGGTTAGGGAAACATTTTATATGGGCCACATCATCATGATGGGATTCACATGTAGATCAGGGGAGGACATTGTGCCTCTTTACTCATCCCTCATCGTGCCCATAATTGACTACAATGACCCTGTCGGCATGCACCTTACCAGACACCTGCAGCAACTGGAAAGACCACATATGTACCTCGACAAGAGGATCAAAGGGCTCAAACAGATGCCACATACTGACTGGTTAAAGAAACAGCAGCTCTACTCAGTGGCATACTGCCTCTTCATAGGCAATCTGTGCCTGACATATAAAGCCATGTCAAACCCTGACTTAATGGCCATGCTGCACCTCAGAATATCCAGATCCCATCAGGATACACGCTGGAAAGACTTGAACCTCAGGAGTGATATACATAGGACATGCTGGAGGGGCACATTCATAACTCAGAGGCTCCCTTCATTCTGGAATATTATCCCAATAGAGGTTAGGCAGAGTCACTCAGTGACTTTCTTCAAGAGTGATATTAATGACTGGATGTGACATTGTAGGTTTACCCTGGGTATCACTTATGTGTCACTGTTAGACAGAGGCACAGTATACTAACCTTGGAAAAGGGCATAGCAAGATAGATTTACAATGCATGGTGAAAGCCACACACATTCTGGCTAGGTGTATAAATGCCCTGGGCAGATATCCTTGTATGAACCTATGGACCTATGTATCTTGTTCACCATTGGCCCTATGTACTGTTAATCACCAATGCAATCTCAATACTATGGTAGCATGTGTAAAGGTCAGTTGTCAGTCACCTCTATGGTACAGTTGTGGAATATGTGAGTCATGTAGTAGTGTCACAGCTGCCACATGTACACAGTCAACCCTATCCCCTACCCATGGATGTACAACACATGTATGAGATGGAAACACATGGCCAAACTGTGGACTAAGCACTCTGAACCCAGTACTGGCATAACCTGTCAGGTGGCATGAAATACTACAGTGACTGCAATACCAGTCTGATGTGGACCTACACTGACAGCAATACAAGCATGGAAACACACGGGCCATTCGTGGAGCCTAAGGATAGCATCCTGCATGACTGGCAGACACCTCTGCAGCTGGCACACAGGCATACGTTAGGCCTGCACACAGCATGCATAACACATAGCACACAAATCCTGTGTGCCAAACAAGCACAGTCTGTACAGCTATACAACACTACTGCTGCAGTTGTGTTAGGTACTTTTATTGTCCAGTACAGTGAGGACATGCTCACCAGGCTGGACAAGGTGAAGGTCACAGTGATATGCTCATGGGGCACTATGGTCCACCACATAACACAAGCATACAGGTCAGTCAGATGCATGGACACATATGACTCAGTCATTGTCCATGCCACCACAGCTGATGTGTGATGTCCCTCACTGGGATACATGATAGGGAACATGGAAGGGATCACTGAGCAAGTGACACAGGCTGGTAGAACCCTGACCTTGGTTGGCATCAGACCCTCAGCAGGGATGCTGACATATTACTGAATGCTAATGAATTACTGTAGTTACAACACCCTAGCTGAACGGTTCTTAGCATGCGGTCACTGCATTGCTATGGAACAACGTCTTACCACTCCCACAACAGGTGAAAACATGCAGCACCTGTTCATCAACAACATGTAGACTATATGCTCCAGACCAGGTATGTATCCCTCACTAGTAGGCTGATAGCATCTACATCTCACACTGTATATACACATCCCACATGCAGCACCTACACAGAAGGCCACAGTCATAATGTTACCCTGTGCAAATACCATGTATTCACATGTGGCAGGCATCACACATGGTAACTATTGAAGGTCACAGGTACATATGTGTATTTGGCACACACATACATCATGTGTGCATTGCCATAACTGGTTTAATCAATGTCATGCATTATTGTGAGAGACAACCCGCACACATGGGCATTCTGTGTGGGCAAAACACACGTGACATGTCTGTAATCAAAAGCCATAAATAATTGTGATATCGTTTAGAAAGGGGTATGTGCATCCTGTAGTGTGTTTTCCCAGTTGCCAAAAGGAATATTTCTTTCACACACACTTGCTGGATTCAAACCCCTACTTAACTATGTTATGACACTAGAGACAGATGCATTAGCAGAGCGCGCTATTCACATTACTGGGAGCTTTCTTTTCCCCTGATATACTTATAGGGTGCTGACATCATCAGTGTTTAGAAAGGGGAATGAGCATCCTGTGGTGTGTTTTCACATTTGCCAGAAGGGATGTTCCTTTCATACACACTTACTCCCCTTCACACACACTTGCCAGATTCAAACCCCTACCTAACTATGTTATGACACTAGAGATGGACACTTTAGCAGAGCACGCTACTCAGATTACTGGGAGATTTCTTTTCTCCTGATATACTTATAGGGTGCTGACATGATCAGTGTCTAGAAAGGGGAATGAGCATCCTCTGGTGTGTTTTCACAGTTGCTAAGAGGAACATTTGGACTAAGTGTGTGAGCATGCCCAGTTCAGCCTTCCCATGGCATGTTGTGTGAAAGATGTCTCATTTATCTAAGTGTGTGAGCATGCCCAGTGTGAGCTTTCCATATGTTGAACTCTGCAGCCCATCACATTTGTGGATGAGTGTGACCTTCAACAAATATCTCCAGTTTATGGTTGTGTGTTCTGTGCCATGTTGTGTAGTTACTGTCCAAATGCTTTTTGTGTGAACACAACAGGGATTATACTGTGCCTGCAGGTTTTGCATGGGATACTTTGCACACAATTGTCAACATCCGTTCATACTGACCTAACACTGTAGTACTGTATAGTGTAGTGGTTCAATACTTTCACTGTGGTGGACAGTATCCTGGGCTTTAGTCCTGTCACTGCTTTACATTTCCATAATGTGCACAACAGCCTGGTTAGGGTCCAGTTGTGCACATCTGCACAAAGGTGGTGCCTCTACGGACCCTGGTAATTACCACCCCATAAGCTTAACAAGTCTACTCTGCAAAGCTATGGAGAGGATCATAATGGAGCTCATAAACAAAGATATAGGGGACATGCAGACATTGGACCCATCCCAGTTTGGCTTGGTCAAGGGCAGATCATGCCTTTTGAACTTGGTCAACTTCTTCAAAACAGTCACTAAGGCCATTGCTGAGGGAAGGGCAGTCCATGCAGCCTACCTTGACCTTGCAAAGGCTTTCGACACAATACCCCACTCGGGTATTGTAGAAGAACCTACCAACCTAAATGTAAACCCATATGACACAAGATGGGTTGCAAACTGACTTAAGGACAGGACCCACAGGGTTAGAGTTGCTGGCGCTATGTCAGACTCCAAGCCGGTCACAAGTGGTGTCCCACAGGGCTCAGTCCTTGGCCCACTATTGTTTGTCATCTACTTCTCAGAGGTACAGGCCAACATGGGAGGACTTTGGCTGACAAGGTTTGCAGATGACTGCAAACTGGGCGCCATAGTGGACAGTGCATCAGGCACGGATATCCTTCAGAAGGGACTCACGGACACTGATAGCTGGTGCCAGAGCCATGGCCTGACGTTAAATGCCAAAACATGTATAGTCATACCCTGCGGGAAAAGCAAGGTAACCCCAAGCTACCATATAGGTGGCAATCCTGTAAGCACAGAGGAGGTTATCATGGACCTGGGGACCCAGGTTGACAGTGGCCTTTCTCCTGACACTCACGTTGCTAACGTGGCTAGAAAGACCTTCTACATTGCCCACCTGATCAGGAAGGGATTCACATCCAGATCTAGTGGGGTCATTGTTTCCCTGTACTCTTCACTTATCAGACCAATGATCGAGTACAATGCCCCATTCTGGATGTATCTCACCTGACATCTGCAACAATTGGAGAGACCCCAAAAGTCCCGCACCAAAAGGATAAAGGGTCTCCAACATCTGTCATATGCTGCTAGATTGAAGACACTCCAGCTCTATTCAGTCACATAGCGTCTGCTCAGAGGTGACATGTGCCTGACATGCAAGGCCATGTCCAACCAGGAAGTAATGGACATGCTCCACCTCAAAACCTCTAAATCCATCAGATCTACAAGGGCAGGAGACTTAAACCTCAACACGGCTATTAATAGGGCATGCTGGAGGGACAGATTCATCACCCAGAGACTCCCTATGCTGTGGAACATCATCCTAGTACATGTGAGGCTGGGCACCTCGCTGGCTTTGTTCGAGGGAAATCATGACCAATGGATGGGAGATCGCAGGTATACCCCAGAGATAACATCAGTGTCACTGCTTGACAGAGGCACAGCAAAATAATGGGCATATTATCCTTAGAACTGAAGGGGTGGCGGAAGGCACAAAACTCTGGGCTAGGCTTATATATGCCCTAGGGCAGATAGCCTAGTATGAACCTATGAACATAGGCCTGGTGCGGTCCCTGCTATTAGGACAGTGGTCTGCAGCAAGCTATTTAGTAGTAGGCAGTTTTAGCAATTGGTATTTGACCATGGCTAATCCATGTTGCTTCTTGTTGTGGTACCAACATGGGGGTGTGGTTATCCATGACATTTATTGCTAGTCACCCTCGTTTTGTAGCTTGTTCCATGTTTTTGCACATGTACATCCCTGTATGAGGTGTGACCTGGTAGTGTTAGGGTGCTGGTGTGGGCTTTGACCCAGTTGTCTATTACAGCACTGATATCTACATCCTCTATACTGTGTACGTTTACACTGCACACATCTTTCTGTTTATACTTCTGGCATTGGGTAGCATTACATCTAGGTTCCTATCCCTTGTGGTACCTATGAATGTGGGTTTGTGTTTTTGTGGTTTGTGATTGGTGAGGGTGGATGTCAGTCAGGGTCCTCAGGTGTGCATATGGTACATGGTGTTACATTACTTGACACATGGCATCCATGCCTCAGGTGGTGCTGCAGGGCTGCCTCTGTCGGATGCACATACTACACTCCCTGTACATGTTTGGAAGCAGGTTGTGTCATGTTAGGCATCCCTGTTACTATATGAGTGAGTCAGAGTGGGTATCAGTCCCAGTGTTCCTACTGACCAAGTGTATGTGCTATGCGTTGCCTCTTTGCCAAGGCCAGGGCATACTGGGCATGCCTCCTTCTGCCTACTGGGGCAAGGTCAGGTTGTTCCTCCTCTGAGTCACCCTCTGCCTGTGGTGGCCTTGGCAATGGTGTGGGTATGTTTGGCCCAGCCCTATGCTGGTCCTGCTGCAGCTGTTTCTGCAGGATCATATTATGTAGCATAGCACATATCATGATCATTTGGGTACATGTAGTTGGTGTGTACTGCAAGGCTCCACCAGATGTGTCCAGACACCGGAACCGTGACTTGAGCAGCCCAAACACACGCTCTATGACATTACGTGTTTGTGCGTGTGCCTCATTATGGCGTTCCTGTTCAGGTGCGTGTGCATTTCTGATGGGTGTCATCAGCCACGGCTCAAGTGCGTAACCTGCATCCCCCACTAGGTGTCCGTGTGGGAAGTCCCCACTGGCAAATGATTGGTACAGCTGTGTCAGATGCCAGATGTGGGAATCGTGGTAGCTCCCAGGGCAGCCAGCACACACATTCATTATTATGCCCTGGGCATCACACACGACCTGGCAGTTGATGGAGGGGAAGCTCTTGTGGTTCATGTAGGCTCTACCCCGCTCACCGGCTGGTGCTTTGATACATATGTGCGTGCAGTCTATTGCACCCAATACCTCAGGGTATCCCGCTATTTGCTGGAAGAGATGCATATTGCTGGCCACAACCTCACGGGCATTGGGGAAATATACATGATCACCGACATGTGCTGACATGGCATCCAGGAACTGGTGCAGTACCCTGGAGGCTGATGCCTGTGATATCCCCATCATATCACCAGTTGGTCTCTGGAAGGTACCTGTTGCTAGTATTCTTAGGCCAACACATACCTTGGTTTCCACTGGGATGGGTTCCCCTCTGTTGGTTCTGTGTGTGAGGCATGGCCTGCACAGCTCAACAATTTGTTGCAGAAAGTCTCTGTCCACTCTGTAGCACTCTACTATCTCCAGCTCATGTAACCCATGGTAGGTGACCCTGGGCCTGTATACTCTTCTCCTTCTCCTCACTCTGGGTTGTCTGTCAGCATCTGCATTGTCACCACCCTCAGCAATTCGCCTATGCCTGATTATAACAGCTATGGCAGCCCCTAGCATTTCTGCTCTGTGTTCAACTTTTTTCAGTTTTCAATTCTGATAGCTTACTTTCTTGCAGCATCTCTTGTGAGAAACAGCCTGCACTGCTGTTTGTAGTGTTTTAAGTGCTGGGTTGGGCTTCTAGTCTGCCTGTGTAATTGCCTGCTTCCAATTGTTTCCACCAATTAACTCCAGCAGTATCCTCTGGCAGTTTCCTTGTATTCTGGTTGTTTCCTGTTTCCTCTCTGTTTCCTCAGGGGGAGCAATGTGCACACCAGCTTAAGCACGCTCATAGTTACTTAAACGCGCGCACATCCTTACGGTGTTACACGCACACATCCTTACGGTGTGAACTTGGCTGATTCATGTTAAAACACACGCACACTGCCTTACACGCAGACGCCCGTGCAAACCGTTGTAAACGGTTTGCAACATGCTCCTACATGTTGAACCTGCCTTACATGCACGCACACGCGCATGCACGTATATCAAGAAAGTTTGAGTGTAGGGATAGTGTGCACCCTCTGTTTCTTGACTTTTCTAGTGTTCTGTTGGGACACACCTCTCTCCCTGATGTCTGTCTGTCATCTGTCACCTTACATTGCCCTCCAATCTGATACATTTATTTCTATCATTCCCCCCCGTGATGTCACCTACCTCTTACTCTGTTCCTCCCCCTTCTGTAACTCTTACACTACTCAGAAAGTGCTCATTACCTATGTGGCAGTGTGATTCAGTATTGTAACCCTCATTTACATAGGATTGCCTAGTAATGCTTAGTTACATATCTTTGACGGAGCTTCCTCCCCTTGACAACCACTACACGGAGGCCATATTGTTTTTGGTCTGCTAGTCCCTCCATTGACATTCCATGTAATACATAAATCCCACAATTGTGGGCTTATAAGCTTTGGTTTTCAGTTTTAGGCAGTGCACCCCGTTTGCGCGGGTGTGCGCTGCAGTTAAACATCATAATCCCACGAAAAAAAAAAGTTATTTAAAATATTTTTGCAACACTTTTTCATGCCAATGGCCACATATTTGGCCATTGGCATGCTAAATGAAACATATGCACCCTTTATTTGGAGCTGACATAGCTCCGTTTTCAATTTTGCAGAAATGTACTCAGTTGTCAGCTGAGTACATTTCTGCAGCTAACACGTCCATTACACGGACTGGTTTGGGCTTCTTGGATCGCTCAAATACCTCATTTGCATATCTTTTAGCTGCATATGAGGTATTGAGCATTTCCACGCCCAGTCCGTTTAAGAGAAGTGTTAGCTGTCTCTTACACGGAGGTTTGGGCTGTTCCTGGATCGGGAGGCTTACACGGAGGCTTACACTACTCTTAAACTCCGTGTAAGCCTTCCTGAATCCTGCCCAGATTTATTACACAAGATCTATCCCTCCTCTTGAACAGACTATTTCTTTGAGTTAAATACTGTGGTACCTTAACATTTTTCAAACTAAACTTGGATAATTGGCTGGATATCCATAAGGTTATTCCAGGACTGACCTGCTATGCTCTTCTTGAGAGGTTTTACGCTGCATGAGGTGAACACCATCAAGGCTTAAAAGGCCTTGTAAAACAATTGCCTTGAATCTCCTGTAATTCTATGATGCTATGATGATACGAAAGAGGAAAGAGAAGAATAATAATTCTTGGTTGTTTTGTACAGTCCCGAGATTCACAGTACTGATGAGTAAGTCTAGGGAGATGAGTGATTAGGAATATGTAACCTGGGGATGAAAATATTTTTAGATAGACATCCATATGTAGTAGCTACAGATGTTCTTTTTTCCCAGTTTGTAAAACAGATTTTGTTCTAAAAGGAAATCCTTTAATTTAATGTAACCACACTCTTAAGGTATGAATGAGTCAATGGTTTATCTGAGAGGTAGCCTAGCAATGAAAGTTTTCATTAAGCTTTCTATTTTAGGCCAGTTCCAAAAAACACTGTTTTGACTTTGTCATGGTTTTACTACTAACACATGGAAGACAGCCATATTTTTGTAGTCAGTAAGTTGGGACTGTGCTTTGTTCATTCCTGTGGTACTTGATTTTCTCAGTGAACTAAATGGCATCTGCATAGTACATTATGGAAGGGCTAAGTTTATTCTGAGTGAAATAATTTATTAAAAAAATTAAAGAAGTGAGCCCATGATTAAACTTTCACTTGATGTTAGTCTGAAGTGAGTCTTTGTATTTCCCTTAAGATACATTTTTAGAAACATAGATTTGGAATGATACTATACCTGTTACGGGAGTAAAAAATTCTTAAAAAGGAAAATATGGGGTCACACAGACAGATGTTTTAACTAAATGAGCCCAAATAAACACCAAGTTATTAACTACAAACAATATTTATCAAGATATAAGGAGAAATCATTAAAAGACCTCACACAGTTTGGCTTTGTCAAAGGGAGATCATGCCTGTTAATTGGTCATCTTCTTCGAAACAGTCACCAAAGCCATGGATGAGGGGAAGACAGTGCGCACTACCTACCCTGACCTAGCCAATGCCTTCAACACTATTCCCCACTCAGGCATAATAGATAATCTCTCCCAGCTAGGCATCAACCCGTATGTTACCAGATGGGTAGCTAACTGGCTCACTAATAGAGCCCACTCAGTCAAAATAGGGGATATCACCTATAGTTGTAGACCTATAATTAGCAGCATACCTCAAGGATCAGTCTTGGGGTCTCTACTGTTTGGGATATACTTTTCTGAGGTGCAAGCCAAAACCAGTGGTCTGTGGCTGACCAAGTTTGCAAATGACTGCAAGCTGGGCACTGTCTTAAATTGTGAACATCCTCCAAGAGGCCTTACCCAAACAAATGACTGGTGCCAGAAGCAGTCTCAAACTGAATGCCAAGAAATGCATCATTATTCCCTTTGGGGAAAATGGCATCTCCACTAATTATCACATTAATAACAATGTAGTAAACACGCAATCAGTCGTGAGGGACTTGGGCACCTAGGTTGATAGCAACCTGACGTTTGACCACCAGGTTGCATCCATTGTATGGAAGGCTTTCTATATGGCCCACCTCATAAGTAAGGGTATTTCATTCAGGAACAAGTAGGGCATAACATCCCTGTACTCCTCCCTTATCAGACCCATTATTGAGTACAGTGCCCCCCCTCAGCTTGTGACTTGCCAAGCACATGCAGCAGATGGAGAGACCACAGAGGTTCCTGACTAAGAAAATCCAGATTCTCAAACAGCTATCCTATACAAATAGGCTAAAAACCCTGTCCCTCTACTCAGTCTCATTCAGACTGCTCAGAGGCATACCTCTCAAACTTACAAATTCCTCAGTATTTACTAGTTTTGAGGGCAAAATAATGGGGTGCCACAATTTTCCGAGTGGCCCCTTCAAGTTCCGATTTTTTTGTCTTAACCAACGAAAGCCCTAAAGAGAAACAATATTTTAAATAATGGTAATAATAATAAGGCAAATCTCAAAAGATCAGTCTTGAGCCAGCATACCAAGTATAGCAATTAAAGAAAAAATAAGATCAGAATTGTGGGGCACATTAACACTATCTCACGGTTGCATCATGCATCTAAAAAGGTTGCAGCTCTTTGATCTCTGGACTGGAGACAGCAGTACAGTATAAATCCATTGATTTCCTCCAGTGTTACACCCATCCTAGGCTAGTACAACGCTGTGCAGTGCACACACATTTGTTACTGCAGTACCTTAGTAGCCCCTCGACTGTCAATTGCTATTTTTACTGAAAAGAAAAGGGGACCAAAGAACTAGTTACTACTACAATTTGCTCATAGGCTTGCCTCAGCTGTTCAAAAGAAAGTGATGGCTTTATAACACTTCATAATAACAGCACGTTTAAAACCAATTCTTACTGAATTTCTGTTACACATTTCAGTTTACAACTTTACATATAGTCTTGTTTTTCATTTCCAAATCACTGCAGCCATTAGAAACTGTGAGACTCCTCCCATATATTTTCCGTGACGTCTAGTGCCACAGTTTAAAGGTAAGGGGTCGGGTGTTTCACGCAAAAATGTAGTTTAAGCTTCTGAAGAAGCAGTTTGTGTTTTGACAACTTAGTTTTAAGGATTTAAGTTGGTTTATGAACATGCCTAAGTGATGAAATCCTTTCAGTGATATCGCACCACTACAGTTGAAAATTCACATCGGCTTGGAGAGAGTTGAGTCAGAGAGCATTTGGGAAAATACAAGAAATATTTGGCAAGCTAAAAGCTTTTGACTGAGAAATGCAATTGTAATAGTAATGTTAAGTTGTTGATTTGGTGAAGAAGCGCAGCAAATGAAGAAAATATCCCACCCTGTTTTGGGAAGTATTTCCATAGAAGAAACTTAACTTGCTTTGTAGCTAAGGGTGTAGGGAAATCTGTTTGAGTAGGTGGTTAGTTAACAAAAGTGAAGGGGGTATTGCTTTTCATTAAAACTGTTGATTGACTTTCTGTGGGTACTTGCTGATACTGTTACAAAACAAGAAGTGTACTCTTCGTGGTCGTGAATCTGTCAAATTTAAGTTTATAAGTACAAATGTGTACAGTACAAAAGCAACCTAAAACACTCACTATACAATGTACCAAAACTTGACTCAGAACAAAGCTTATAGGCTGACAGTGTTCTATTCATGAGAAGAAAGCGCTCGTTATTTTGGATATTGGATTTTTTTTAATAAACTATCAGCCTATAAGCTTCATTCTGAGTTGAGTTTTGGCACATTGTATAGTGTTTTAAGTTTATACTTAGTGGGAAATGTTCATTTAATATGGGTATGCATCTCTACTAGTCTTTGTATTGGATTGCATTTATGAGCAAATCTTAGCTAAAGAAAAAGTACTCAAAAAACATTGATTTGCTTTGTATATATGTATAGTTGTTTTAGTCGGCAACATTCATTAATTGTACTGACCTGTTTTTGCAGTTGGCTCCATCCCTGTGATACTAAATTACAGCAGGCAGGCACTCTTTCTAAGGTAAGCTGTGTTAAGTATGACTTATGGACAAGTTCTAGTACAACATTCTTTTTATTGTTGAGAGCCTTCCTTCTCCTCTATAGTTTTAAGGTTAAGCGGTTGGGTTTAGGGTTATAATCTTAGGGATAAGATTAGAGGTTACCTCTCAACTGAAGGCCCATGATTTTGACTCAAATTTAGCTCTGTCTTTCTTAATCCATCCTAAAATTGGTAACTTTTGGAGAAAAGGTGGTGAATTACACTTCATAAATAATGACACAATAATTAGAACTTATTTCACGTCAGAAAATGTATCCACATTTTCATATTCTGTTATTGTCTTATTTTGCCTCTTCTTCAATTACCATTTGAATATCATTGGTATGGGTGGGGTTACATAATTATATATGCAAACTATATGTTAATTAATACCCTGTTTTTTGTCCAGTGGTACCTACTTTTTATAGGAATTTGTCCAGATTTTCGATGTTTTCAGGTTGAGAGGTATGCTCAGAGGTGACTTGTGTCTAGTATACAAGGCCATCTCATAATCAGCCTGATGGAGTTGCTGCATATCTGTAAATCAAACTCCACTCATGCAACCCACATGCAAGACCTCAACCTGGTCTGTGACATTAATAGAACTTGTTGACAGGACAGATTTGGGTCTCAAAGACTCCTCCATCTGTGGAACAGACCCCCTCTCCATGTCAGGCAGAGTACCTCTGTAGCCCTCTTTAAGAGGAACCTGCATGACTGGATGGGAAACAGAAAATATACCCCTGTGATCCCACCTGCATCACTGCTAGACAGGTGAAACAGGTGCTGACTTTGTGGGAACATGGGCGAAATTCTGGACTAGGCTTATAAAGGCCTCAAGCCAATAGCCTAGTATTGTTCTAAAAAGCTAAGAACTGTGCTTATATTTTGGCTTTCAATAAATCACTGCTTTCCTGATTTAAAAAATAGCAAAGGAGTTCCTACAATGGTTTATTAAAAAAAAATAAAATAAAGAAGTAAGCACATGATTAAACTTTCACTTAATCACAAGATGTTAGTCAGAAGTGAGTCATTGTATTTTCCTTAAAACACATTTTTTGATACATAGATTTTATACCTGTTACAGGAGTTAAAAATTCGTAAAAAGTAAAATATGGGTCGCACAGACAGAAGTTTTAGCTAAATGAGCCCAAATGAACACCATGTTATTAACTACAAACAATAGTGGGATGTTATTAAAAGAACTGTGCTAATATTTTGTCTTTCACTAAATCAATTTTTTCCTGATTTAAACAAAAAAAAAAACAAAAACAAAAAAAAAACAGTAGAGGTTAAATGGCCTTCTTTTCAACTGTGTGGCTATCAGATTCTCAAGTATTCTGGACATGGAAAACAGAAGTGACATTGGTGTTAAGTAGTTTATGACTAAAGCATGCCCATATTAAGGAATATTTACAAAAACTGCAAGTTTTAGTAGTTCCTATGGTTGTGTCTGATATATGTGAAAAGTTGTAAATGTAGAAATGTGGTGATGTTATGAAAATATCACATGCTTTTAGGAATCTGTGACAGACCTTGTCAGTACTTGGAGATGCATAGTTAGAGACCTGGAATTATGCTTCATACTATATCAATGGCTTATTACCAGTAATCAAAAGGTGTAATATGTGATTTTTAATTAGGGGTAATGAATTATCTGCTCACCAGAAATAGTGCAATGAACAGGTGCACTGCTGAACATGAGCACACTGTGTAATGGTAACACAAAATACTGTTTTCTTTTTGTAACACCCAAATATTTCTTAAAGCATATGGTCTCTCCAGCATGAAAATTGGGGTTGTCATTTGTGAGACACATAAAATTGTTGCAAGATGTGTTATTATTTGCTGATTATCATTCGAACAACAGGACAAAAGAGGGCAAGTGAGGGCAGTAGATGATAACCAGATACAGGCCCAAACTAGTGGATTGTAAAATGAATAGTGGTGGAAATGCTGGGCTGTCTTTTGCATTATTATGGTTTTGCTAAGGATTGTACTTAACATTATTTATAGAGTGTCCATTATTTTGACAGCCATTTTAGCATGGAGAAGAAACTGGCTGCATGATATGCAAACCAGTTTGCCATTGAACAGCAAGCTATGCAAAGCAGCACTATGTATGAAGACACTGTTCTGCCATCCTCATTACTGAAATTAATTTATACAGCTCCCCATTGCAACAGCAAAACCCAGAAATGAGAGTTCAACAACTATGACAAACTGTAAATAACTAAGTAAAATGTTGAATTTCAGAGTTGCAGTATTTATGGATTTTGCAGTGGTTGCTTTGTCGAACCCCTTTCTGCAAATGGGTGTACCCACAACCCTGCTACTTCTATATACTAAATCTGTGACAGCCGTACCTCAGGCTAAGTGTAATACTCCAAGGCAGCACAAGGTTAGTATATATTCTGCAATTTGCATTTTTAGTCTTACTATTTCAAGGATACATTCCTCAGAGTATTAAGAATAACTTCCATTATGCATACATTAAAACAAATTTAAAAACAAAACTACATGCTGGACTGTGAAATGGAAACTGATGTTCACTGGCTTCAATGTCCATAGTGACAAAACAAGTTTAGGACCAGAGGTCACTAAGAAGCTTGAGCACAGTCTGTTTCCATCTGTATCTTCTGTCTTCCAAATAAGGCTATATCTTTATTTATTTGTTTGTTTTCTATTTGATAACTGGGTAGGTAGGCTCATCCAAAGCCCCTTTTCAACTATGACCGGGCACAGAAATTCAAGCAGTGTGTTGAAATTAGTAAATACTACATACTATGTCCAGTATGGATTTGTGCAGACTAATCCTCTGATATATGGAGGATACATTTTAATATAAAACCCCAGAAGGCCATAGATCAAAAATCTACTTCTTTTCTTGTTGATGCTAACATCTAATTCTAGTGGAAATTACCAACCATTGTGTTATCCTGGTGTGCATTTTATGACAGGCATCATAACTGAAAGAGTGACATAAACAGACAAGGCATTAAGACAAGAATCTCATAAGTAATGTATAAGGCACTCAAACAAACATACAAGCATAAACATAATTCAGAATGATCTGTAAACAATTCTTTACCTGAAGCATGTTTTTGGTATAACACATCTGCACTCTTACCAGTAGGCTGAAATGTTTGGTTACACATAAATAAAACATATTGTCTTCCATAACTGCTCTGATATGTAAATTGTGGTGAGGAAACAGTCTATGATGACTAAAGGGTAAAGCTCACATAATTATATGTACTTTTCTAGACGTTTCTTTGGCCCCAGTGGATATATATATATATATATATATATATATATATAGAGAGAGAGAGAGAGAGCATAATCCTTATCTATAAAGGTACCTCTGCTTGTGATTTTGTCTGCCATTTTTATTGCTTGCTAGAAGATGTCTGTGCAACTACATGTTTTTCCAGATTATTATTACCCATTCTTTACATTAAAACTCAGGTTATTCCTTGACAACCAATCATTTGGCATTATTAGGTAATTCTTATATGTGAATGACTCTACTGGTGAGGTGACTACCTATGCAACCTTACAATTTTCACAAAATTTAGTTACCTATATGAGGTGTATCACTTTAATTTTGGTTATACTTATATTGTGAAAAGAATTGCCAGGGACAGATCTTCTACAAGATGCCACTTGCTATGACTGATAGCCAGCAAAATGTATCCTCATGCTTTATTCCTGTTTCGTACTTTATAGTCAGCTGTGTATCCTATTAAATATTTTGTTGTTTGCTTTTAATCTTACTCAGCTATTATAACCTCAACATGTGGGATGGTGATGAAAGCTTTTACAAGTTCCAGCTAACTGGTGTAAAACAAATAGCCTTTGGTCCATTACAGTGTTAACCTGTTCAACTAATTTTAGGAAGCAGGGTCTGCCTATGACAAGGCCTCACAGTATGTGACCTAATAAGGCAGCAACTCCAAGTTTCTTTGTTTCTTTTTTATTACTCAGATAATGATTCTTATTGAAATTTCACAAAGGGCAGCCATCAGATATACAGATCTGAATCTCCCTGGTCTCGTTCAGACTCACCTTTGTGGATAGGGACTATGATGGTTTGTTTTCACTGTTAGTAAAATGTAGCTTTGAATGGATTTATTGCAAAAACAATAGCAGTATTAAACTATTTTCATTCTAGATGTCCTGGGATATTATGTGGTTGCTTGTACAGTAGGAAATTATGTTGCTATTTTTTGTGAGTTGCCTCACTGGCCCCATTTGTGCTAGTACATGCATTCACGAACCACTGAAACCTACCTTGACCAAAACACTTTCTTATACTTTAGGACACTTTCTGATCATACAGGAAATCACATCCTGTTACAGAAAGCTTTGAAATGATTTACTTTGTAGAATCTATAGCTGGGCCAATGGGTGTTTCATACTGTTCCCAAAATACTACTCTACAGTATTGCCAAATTGTTCCATCCCTTGACCTGAAAGATTCCCCTTGTTTGTACCTTGAGCAGTCTGAAGGCATCATCAATCTTTAACAGCGGGTTCTTTCCATACACTTGCTATCTTAGACCTTATTATGGAGGATTCCTGAAAAACCCACACCTTATGATATCCTCAGACTACATGAGCCAAATATGGAACATGTTTGGTCGTTCTTGCTTAAAACTGCATTAGCCAATGTTGTGGCCCATTTCTACATCTTCTGAACAACTGTAAATTCCTAGAATGTAAATAACAAATCAGAGTCTCCATACCAGATACTGAATATACCATCTTGATTGCAAACTCCTTTCCACAACTTATTCTAGGTGGCGAGTAACCATGGTACTTAAGCAGAAGCATTTTTCCCATAAAATAAGTGAAGGGTTTCAAACAACACAGCAATTTCACGCAGAGTGCCTATATCCCTTGATTTGTGTCATCTCCCACAGATGCAATCATTCATTTGCTTTGCCTCTAGTTCTCCCATAAATTTTCCTATAAAAATAGGGCTTTACTGTCTTAGTTATGCCATCTCAACCAGCTTGATACGACCCAGTTCTTTCTGCATGAGGGGGGTTATTATCTACAACCACTTATAATTTTATTACAGCATCTCTCAATGCAGTTATCACCACCAGTTCTTTCTTGGCAGCCCAAACTGGTTTTGAAGGAAATCAAATGGTGCAAGGGTTGGATGAGACTCCACTCACTTTATGAAATCTTCAGCAGAGTTTATCCCTACTATCATCAAATTTTCATAACTTGCTATCATACCCCCAAATGTCAACAAAGTTTGTCCACAAATAGATGTATTCCATCCTCACAGTTGTGGCACCTTAAATTCTCTGCTTATCTTTTTAAGTTCCTTAAATGAACTATTAATGACATATTATTTCTCAGGAGTCATGGGGAAACTTACAGTGATATCAACCATATGCAGCTGCACTGCTCCCTCCCTAACAGTCTGGCCACTGTATTTGCCCACAGAGACGCCAGAATTTGTGTTCCTTGACAGATATGCTCTAGGGGAAATGAGACAGCATACTTAGAAATGCCTTAAAAGCCAAACCCTCCTGTTCTTGGTCATAATTATTACTAGGCTTGGCTTAAATCCATGTCAAGGAATGTGTACCAAAATGTAGAACAGAAGTGGCATAAAATATCCAACACTAGTAGTCTTCTCCACACATAGGACTCGACGGGCACACTATATAATCTTGAAATGTTGGAATATCGAATTCCAGAATCTCGAGAGTATACAGCCGTAACCCCTAAATATTGAAAGACCAGAAGTGCGAAATTCAAAATCCTGATGTTCGAAGATAATGGAGTAGCGCTTCTGGTGTTACAATTTGTTGATGGATAGGTGGAAGATCAGGTAAGTATCTATGTGTAAGTGTGTTGGTTAGGGGTTTTAGTGTGTGTGTCAGTGTGTGTTGTGACTGTGATGTGTGTGTGTGTGTGTGTGTGTGTGGGACTGTAAAATGTGTGTGTGTAAGTTTCCATTGTGTGTCTGTTTGTGCGATCTTGAAGTTAGTATATTTAAGTAGGGGGGGTGCAGACCCCCACATGGGGGGGTGCAGGTGAGATTGCCCCCTTGCTTATTTTTAATTTAGGATGATATGTTTGATTGTGGGGGGAAGTTGTGTGTATGTGTATGTGTGTGATGTATGTGTGTTGTACGTTTAGGATTTTGAATTTCACACTTCTGGTCTTTCGGCATTTAGGGGTTTCGGCTATATAGTCTCGAGATTTTGCAATTCAATATTTCAAAATTTTGAGATTATGTAGTGAACCCGACTCGACATATAATTTTACCAATTGAGCATGATATTGAATTTAATCCATTTTCTCATATCACATATATCATAATCACCTAAACATTTGCATAACCCCAAATGCTATATGAAGCCTTCAAGCCACTAAACTTACAGGAAATGTTTCTGTCTTCCCTGCATTGGATCACAGATTTGATGTAATATCTATGCCTGTACTAGAGCCTGCATAGTGTACTGACAGCACATAACACCCGTACATTCTAACCTAATATTGTTTTCTCTTCGTAATCTCTGCATTTTTTATAACACATAACTTCACTGTGAACTGGATGTTGTTGCAAGTTGATGTTTTATTTACCAAAACATCTATCTAACAAAGGTTGCATTGCTTAGATAAACTTAACAAATTATAACTTATTTCCCTTGTCTGGATTTAACAAATTTCCTTATACATCTTATTCATAGATTCATTGAGTTTTTTTTTTTTTTTGCTAAGCTTATGGCCAAAGGATACCATTGAGAAGCTCAGCCACATCTCCCAGTACTGTGGGAGACTAACAGTGTCCTCTGTTAAACAGACTTTTTCCACAAATGTCCAGTGAAAATTTGCTGTCACTCACCTATTCATCCAGTGTGGTTTTAAATAATGCCAGGGAAATACTCTGGTTGATAGATAAGCGATGCCTATTCTAGGTATGAGGTATATGTTGGGTTAGATATCTGTAATGCCATTTGGCATTGTTCATAGGTTCATAAGTGTATACTAGGCTAACAACCATTAGGGCCTTTATTAGTCTAAATGTGCAACTCAAATTGTCCCTTGGTATCGAGTGTTTATATGAGGAAGGGGTATGTTAGGATGTTGCTATTGAATATATAGAGAGAGTATGTTAGTTTGGACACAATTTACTGTCTGCATCTGTCCATCAGAGGGATGGGAGTCAGTCCTGGAGTAAACATTTGATTTCCCATCCATTGTTAAGCTTTCATTTTAACAGGGTTAGGGAGGAACACATCAAACTTCACATGGATGCAGAGCCCATTCTGGATAACAGATATCATCTGAGGAACATATTGTCTCACAATTATGACCTATTGATGTCACAATCAACATTTAAATCCTTATATCTAGTAGTTCTGATGCTGTTCATTTTGCAGATGTGCAAAAGGTCCATCAGAGCTGGTCCCAAGGATGCGTTGTATACCAGGCATAGATCGCCACTCAGTAGCCTGTAAGAGACTGAGTATAGAGACAGGGCTTTAAAGCAATATGCATAGGACAATAAGTTTATGCCCTTGATTCTTCTGGTAAGGAACCTTTGCAGGTATTCCAGTTGTGACATATGTCTGGTCAGGTACATGCTGAAGGGGGGCATTGTACTCAGTGATGGTCTGATGAGGACCGAGTAAAGTGGCACTTTAAGTTTCCTGGACCTGGATGCCATGCCCTTACTTATAAGCTGGGTGACATAGAAGGATTTTCTTTCTACCTTGGACATGTGTTGGTCAGAAGCCAGGTTACTATCTACATATGTTCCCAAATCCCTGATTACCTGGTCAGCTTTTAGGGGTGTTGTATTGAAAGAGTAATTTCCCCTGATGGGTCAATTTTCCAGAAGATACTATAATGCATTTCTTGGCATTGAGTTTGATGCCATAACTTTGGCACCAGTTGCTTGTTTGTGTTAGGCACTCTTGCAAGATGTCAGCGCCATGGGGGGCATCTATGGTAACATCTAGTTTGCAATCATTTGCAAACTTAGTCAACTAAAGGACCCTGACATTAAACTTGACCTCCAAAAAGTAGGTGCCAGTGAGGAGATGACCCAGCATGGAACCCTGTGGGACCCCACTGGTTACAGGTCTCTTTGTGGAGGTGGCCTCACTATCCTGACTTCCTGGGTCCTATTTGTGAGCCAGATGGCAATCTAACATGTTATGTAGGGGGTTATACCTACTTCAGTGAGTTTGCTAACAATGCCCAAGAAAGATATTGTATGGGCTGCCTTAGTCAGGTTGAGGTAGGCAGTACACACCATTTTCTACTCATCCATTGCCTTAGTGAATTTCTCAATGAAGTCCACCAGGTTTAGTAGGCATGACCTTCCTTTGTTAAAGCCAGATTGGGTTGAGTCTAGTGTCTGAAAGTTGACTATGTCTTTATTGATCATTTCCATGATAATTTGTACCATGCCTTTGCATATAAGACTAATCAGATGCATAGATCTGTAGTTTCCAGGGTCGCCACCCTTGTGAAGAGTGATGACCATTGCAGTCCTCCACTCATGTGGGACAAAGCCTGGTTTGGGATTATAGTTAAATAGTGACTCCAATGGCACTGATAAGTCATGTTTCAGGGTATTCAGGAGGCATCCTAGGATTTTGTTGGGCCCTATTTAGGCTGCGTTATTTGGCTTTATTGAAAGGGGTGACTTTGGTGAGTGGGAGGCAAAGTTTTTACTAAATTTGTCAGCCAGCAGGTTTGCTATGTTGCTTTGCTTAGTGAAAGTGGCACCATTGATCACCCATTCAGCACACTGCTGTAAGCTGCCTTTTAGGTTTCAGACATAGCTGTAGAAGGCCTTGTGATTGTCTTTCACCTGGAATGCTACCTTAACCTCTAAATTGGCTTTGTTGGACTTAATTAGTCCTCTTTGTTTCTTGTTTAGTTTAATTAGAGATCTCTTGCCATTATGAGAGTTGCTCTTCCTGATTTTAGGCATGAGTGTTTTCCTATTGTTGTATAGCATTTAAAGGTTAGGATTCCACCAGTGTGGTTTATTTTTAGTTTGTTTTGGGATTATGTACAGCAGCCTCTATGCAGCCGTTTACATGGTTGTACAGAGTCTCTGTGCACAATTCCGCAGATGCTGCTGTGAAGTTGGGATTAGGAGGGACACTGAATTTTGGTAAACCGTGACTTAATAAGAGTTGTTTTTTGTTTTTGTAATACCTCCTAACTGTTACAGGGTTTAATGGGGTGAATACATTGATTTTTATTTTGAAGGAGACAGCTTTGTGGTTAGACCTCAATAGTGTGGATTTAACAGTGGGGCTTGCAGCACTCTCCATTGTTAGTGAGTACCAGGTCCAGTCCTACTTTTTAAACCTCTGTTATAGTAACTCTTTCCACTTCTGCATTACTAATTTTTATACCTATAACAATCTGAATTTATATATATGATTATATTCTTCTGAATGGAAAAGTCTTTTGCTTTGTATCTTTGTATTTTACTTTGTATTCATTGAATAGAAAATATTTACTTCATATATTTAGAGTATGATAATATCTATGCACTTTAAATTCACATAATCTAACACCCCTAACTTATGTTACTGTATATAAATATATATATATATATATATATATATATATATATTTTTTTTTTTTTATTTATTTTTTTTCTTTATTAACTTTGTATTTTTTCTGTGGAATATTTGAATATTGTGGAGCTTTTCTCCCCAGGCCTGCACTGAAAATGGGTTCTTGATCCAGTGGGCTTTCCCTGTCAACAAATATCAATCAATCAATCAATAAATAAATACATAAATAATTAATAAACAGTATGTTAGAACCTGTAGTGGGTGTGTGCACTATCTGCTACAGTCATCCCTCTCTATAAAGGGGGAGTGACTACAGACCCTGGGAATTATCACCCCATTAGTCTGACGAGTCTGATATGTATGGCTATGGAGCACATCATCATGGACCCAATTGACAAGGATATAGGGAATCTCCAAACTCTAGATCCCATGCAATTTGTTTTTTTGAAAGGTAGATCATGCCTGCTCAACCTGGTTGACTTCTTTGAGTCCGTCACTGGAGCTGTGGATGAGGCAAGGCAGTTCATACAGCCTAACTCAATCTGGCCAAGGCCTTTGATACCATTCCCCACTAAGGAATTATTGATAAACTCACCAAGAAATGCTACATCTAAAGAAATCCCAATCCATCCACACCACATACTCCAGAGACCTCAACTTCATTACCATAAGCCACTAGGTGGGTTGCAAATTGGCTAACAGACAGAACCCACAGTGTGAAAGTAGGGGACTCCAAGTCAGACTATCAACCAGTCATGGATGGAGTCCCACAGGGATCGGTCCTGGGTCCTCTCCTGTTTAGCATCTACTTCTCAGAAGTCCAGGTGAACACGGATGGACTCTGGCTGACCAAGATCGCAGACAACTGTAAGCTGGGAGCCATTATTAACTCCCCCAAGTGATGTAGACATCCTACAGAAAGGCTCAATGAGACAAATGACTGGTGTAGAAACCATGGCCTTAAGCTTAATGCCAAAAAAAGCATTGTTATCCCCTTTGGGAAAACCTTAGTTTCCACTAATTACAACATTAATGGGAGCCCACTCAACACTGAAGGCATTATAAGAGATCTGGGGACACAGTTTGACAGCAACCTCTCCTTCAACAACCACATTGCCTCTGTGGTCAGAAAGTCCTTCTGTGTGGCACATTTCATTACCAAGGGTTTTGCATCTAGGAAGAAAGGGGTCATCATCTCTCTCTACTCTTCCCTCATTAGGCTAGTCATCGAGAATAATGCCCCATTTGGCATGTGCCTTACTAGACACATGCAACAGCTGGAAAGGCCACAAAAGTACCTCATGAAGAGGATCCTAGGCCTTAAACACATGTCCTACATGGACAGACTCAAAAACTCCAGCTATTCTCTGTCTCATATTGTCTACTAATAGACGACCTCTGCTTGACTTACGAATCCATGTCTGACCCAGCTCTGTTAGAAATGGTACAGCTAAAGAAATCCCAATCCCTCCACACCACATACTCCAGAGAGCTCAACCTCATTACCACAATCAAAAGAACATGATAGAGGAACAGGTTTATAACCCAGAGACTGCCAATGCTCTGGAATAGACTTCCCATACATGTCAAGCAGATAACCTCACTGGCCCTTTTCAAGAGAAATCTTGATGAGTAGATGGGAAATAGAAAGTTCACCCTGGGGATCACTCCAGTGGCTCTACTTGATAGAGGAACTGGGAAATAACATTGGGCGGCACTATGCAAGGGCACTTCTGTGGGCTAGGCTTGTAAAGGCCCCAGGGCCATTAGCCTATTGCACACCTATGAACCTATAAACATATGAACCTATGAAGAAAGTCCAGGAATCTTTGTGCCTGCAAATTTGAGGCTGTATAGGTTTCAGAGCTGGATCATGGTCAAATGGGGCCTTATGGAGGGAAATGGATCAGGGCCATCTCTGCCCCCTTCCCTGAGACATTGTGGTGTCCCATTAATTGAGTAAACAGTGTTCAAAACTGTCAGTGTATATAAACTACTTTCTTCTTTGCTTTTGAAATGAAGACAGATATGTGGACTTAATTTGTTTATACTTGTTGACCAGGTTAGTCACACAAGGCCAGTAGCCTCTTTATATGGAGACCATTGGTGTCATTTATAATAGAGAATACTAATTTATACTAGGGGAAATTTGGCCAGGACATCAGAGAACTTCTCCCTACTCTTTTCAATAGCTCAGGTGGATTTAAAACATATCATAGCACCTACCATCAACACAGGCAGATGGGGCCTTGGTTTAACATTCCATTGGAAGGACAACACACTCAGGAATGCAGCACCCCACCTTATACTGCACTGCAGTATCAGCAATCCATCTACATGGTGTAGGAGTAGAACCCACAGCCTTCTGCACCAAAGGTGAGTATGCTGCATAGTGCACTACTAACACTGCTTTCTGTTTTTGTAGCACAAAGACAAGACGGCCATTTGTGAAGTAAAACAGTTGTACATTGAAAACAGACATCATGAACTACAATTAACTTCTTTTCCTTTGAACCTCACATTAAAATTCACATTTGCTGAAAGTGCATTGAGACTCACATTCATTGAAAGTGCATTGATACTAACCACTTGAAAATGCACCTGGCCAATGATGGATTAAGTTTACCTTGGACCCCGGCTGTTTTCAAAACATGGGCATCCTGCATACATTTTTAGGACCATGCATAAATGCATATGCTATTTGATTCACCTTCATGATTTAATGTATTTCTTGTTAAATATATGAACATTTATTAGAGTGCATTTTAAATATGTTGTTTTGAACATTTTTTTCATTAAGCAGTGAGACAAATTGCATGAAAATAGAAATGACAAAAAAGGTCTGTTAACTGGTGTAGCAGATTAAGGCCCTTGCCTCCTGTAGCCAAGGTGCAGTTTGAGCTAGTTAATTTACTAACCTGCGCTCTCTAAACCCAAATACACACACACACACACACACACACACACACACACACACACACACACACACACACACACACACACACACACACACACCTCATATCTGCAAGTCTCCCAGTATTGCAGGTTCCAAGTTATGAATGAAATCAAAGGCCTTAAAATAAGGTTCCAAGTTCCAAAAATCAAAACTTGTACCTTCTGCAGCTTAATGCTGCTCCAGTATTGCATCTACAAGTCTCACATGTTCTCTGTGCATGCATCTGCTTTGGAAAGCAGTAAAATGAATGTATAGCAGCAGACTTAAAAGAGAGGAAGAAAAAGAGTACTGTAGGGAAAAAAAACTTTTACTTCTTTTTTTTAATTAATTGAATTAATGTTGTGGCTACCCTCCAGCCAGCAGGCCATTGTCAGCTGCCTAGGTAACCTAGTGCTAGATCCAGCTCTGGTAGGTTTCCCAGTCTATAGAAGGATAGTTAAAGTCCTCAATGAATAGGGTATTTGGCTGGATGGTGATTGCCTCCAGTAGGTCTAAGTATGAGCTATGGCTTTCTTGGGGCATAGAGGCTGACCTGTAATTTGCTAGGATATGGTATGGGACTCTGTCTATGGTGATTTGCATGTGGATAAACTCCAGGGCACCATCCTGTTTAACCAGCTTAGAATTATACTTGCTGTTAATGGTGATCAAAACTCCTCCCTGTCTATGTCATTGATAGTCTAAATGTGTGGAACATACTGAAACCTTGCATTGCTGGAGTACTTTCAGTGGCTTTAAGCTATGTATCTGTAATGGGTAATGGCACAGATGCCTCTATTTTGCTGAGAGAGGACATCTTGAAAGGTGTGGAATTTTTTGTTTATTTTCCCAGCACTGAGAAGTAACACCTTAAGGTTTCTTTGGGTTTTATTAGCTATTTATGTAGCGTTGTCAGTTTGCAATGCCTACGAAAGCTCGGGGGGGGGGGTAAAGGATGAGGCACAGACTCCTTCCCGGACCACTTTACTATTATTATTATTGGAGTAATGATGTGCAGTTCTGAAGAAGTCTTGTGAAGAAGATGAAAGCACTTGACTGCTACAGTTTTTCAATAATAAAGTGGTCCTGGAAGGAGTCTGTGCCTCATCCTTTGGTTTTTGTTTATTGTTTTTTCTTGTCTTGGCAGTGTTATGGCTACTGATGGAGACCCGTTTATGCCCAACATGGACCTGGCATCAAAAATCCTTAATGGAATTGGTAACCTCACCTTGCTGTTGGAGCAAATGAACCAGCAGATATATAGGGGGAAACAGTTTCACCACTGCTGTTAATTTCCATTCTGAACATGGCTCAGGTTATTTTAATCTGCTGGTTTCTCAGCCAACTGGAGATGATTCCAACAGGGGTAATCAATTTTGAGTCTTGGAAAGCAGATATGTTTGAATTTTCTATGGTTAATCAAGGTGAGTCGAACATTAGCCTTGATGTGGTTGTTGGTGAGTATTCCTTTTCCAAACAGCTGAACAATAACTTAATGAATGATGGTCTCTTTGAACATTATTTTACCAATTATGCCAATATATTCAAGAAAATAGATGATATATTTTTAATAATAAAGATCAGAAAAATGAAAAAACTGCAGAGGGATATGGAGGCGTTTTCAGAAGAGAATGCCTATCCAATACCAGCGGCTTCAGTACCCTATCAGCGTAATGAAACATGCCCATTTGATAATGGACAGGGTGAAGCTTTAAATACTCATGAGAATAGTATTGCCTCCTTCTCAACACATGAAAACTTAGAAGAGCAGCTGGTTAGATGTTCGGATAGACTTTTGGGCAAAAATAATGATCCTAAGGGTTGGAATTCATCAGTAAATGCACCAGTTCAGGATAAATTGAATCCTAATTTTGAGCATTTGTGTGCTTGACCTAAATTAGTGTATGAAGGTAACAACAGGCCCAAAAAGAGACGTTTGTGACAAAAAAAAATTCCAGGGGATGGAAAGGTATGAAAAAGAAGAACTTTTAAATTCAACGGTAAGTGAAATGTCTAATCCTACTACGAATCAAGATACTGGTGTGATTAATCAATGGATGTTGGCAGCCTTGGCTAGTGAGGCAAATTTAATTAACTTGGACTCTACTGATAATGACATTTGTGTTTATGAGACGTTTCCATTTGATATTTCTTGGCTAGCAGTTAGCGAATTTGCTAATAGTGAATTGTTAATGGAGCATAGTGACCATGAACAACCCTTTAATGGTGGAAATGTTGAAGTTAATTACATGAATTGTGTTACTGGTGAGTTGAGTGTAGATGAGTCATTTGGTGGAAATGTTCCAAATGTTTGCGCTTGTTTCTTCAATAATAATATGGAACAGTCTTACACAAGTGTCAATATGGATGGTAACAACATGAATGATTTTGCTTTTGATTTAGATATAAATGACTCAATTGGGGATGATGTTACTAAGGTGCCCATTTGAATTTACAGTTCAGATAAGGATTTTACCATTTACAATTATTCAAATGTAAATTTTTCTACCGAGTATGCTGATGTCTTATGTAAAGGTTTAAGCTTTGTGCCTGCTAAAATTGCGAACTTAGCAGAGGTTTAGATTGACCCCAAGTTATTCATGAGGAAATTAAACATTGTGGTTTAAATCTGATATTATTAATAAGTTTACCAATAATGTTGCAAGTCATAGAAAAGCTAGTACCTTTAATCTGCCACTCAATAACTGACTTTTGTTTGAGAAATAATGTGAAAAAGACATCCGTAAGATTTGTAAGGATATTAAAAATACAGATGCTGTAAATCTTACTAAGAAAAAAGAATAACATTTTGAAGAATTGTGTGAAAATAAAAATATTAGGATAATGAAGCCTGATAAGGGTGGGGGGATTGTTATTATGGATGTTGAAGACTATAATAGGATGTATGAATTATTATTTACTGATACTTATGGCCAAATCTCTAGAAATTAACTTAATATTGCCTATTCTAAGACTGATGTCTTCCTGTATGACATGCTTATGCAGGGACAAATTACTTTGGATGTGTATAATTATCTTTGTAATAATAACCCTGTAGTAGCAGGCATTTTTGGAATTTCAAACCTACATAAAGACATCCATAATCCCCCCTGAGACCTATAGTGGATGTCAAAAGATGTAAAACCTTCTATGTAGCAAAATTTGTTGATAGTCAATTAAAACAGTCAGTCAATCAAATCAAAAAGGTTTGTAGGCACTCATGGGATTTTTTGTCAAGAATGGCTGGACATGAGTTCTCTAAAGACTGTTTATTGGTGACTATTGATGTGTAAAACCTATACTCGGTTATTCCATACAATGAGGGGTTAGACTGGTTAGAAAGCATTCTCTTTGATGTTGGCTTATTGGAGACTAATGAAATTACTACAGTAGTAACTTTGATGGGGATGGTTTTGGTAAATAATTTTCTTTATTTTGATGGGCAGCTGTTTAAGTAACTTAGTGGTGTGGCAATGGGGGTATCATGTGCCCCAGTTTTGCTGACCTAGTCATGGCATACTGAGAGAAAAATTTTGTTTTCAACAGTCCCTTTAGTGGTTGTTGGAGTATCTACACTAGATTTTTGGATGATATCCTTCTAGTGTGGGTTGATACAGAGGCCAAACTAAATGAGTTTTTGCATTTTATTAATTGAAATACTACTTTTTTTAAAATTTACTCATTCAGTGGATAAAGATGGGTTGGCCCATCTAGATATTTTTCTTACCAAAGACTATGACAATGAATGTTTTTACTCCAAAATTTATTATAAGAGTACTTTTTCTAATTCATACCTCCATTTTGAGAGCTGGTACCCAACTTTTCAGAAAATAGCTGTCGCTAAAGGCAAGCTGATTAGACTTGCTTGTATGATTTCAAGTGATGTTACATTTTATCTGGAGGCTGATAAATTGATATGTTTCTGAAATGTGGGTATGCATCAGAAAAGTAGAGGAATTTTTATGCCATTGCTACCAATGCCTGGTAGTGATGTTCAGGGGGCTGAGAGTATCACGTCAGCTAGTAACATTATGAGTACAAAGGGTAATTCTAGTCAATTTGAATACTCTGATTGTAATTTTTTCAACTAACATATATGATATAGTGGATGTTACCAAAATGTTTTGGCCAGTTATTTTAAGTATGGATGGTTGCAACAAGCATTTTGGTAATAGGCCAAGGGTTGGGTTTAGAAAAGGGAGAAGTTTTAAGACTGTATTAGAAATGTATTTGAATGGGAGAAGTGAAATTAGGCCTAAGGGCTTGTTTAAATGCAACCATTGTAACCAATGCCAGTATATTTTAGTTTGTGAGTCCATTAGGATCAATAATAGAAAGTTGTTTAAGAAACATTTTAATTGTGATTAGATTCCAGTGGGGTGGTGTACGGGGCTTTGTGCAAGTGCTGTGGTGCATTCTATGCAGGCAAAACTTGTAAGTTAAAAGAGAGAATTTATGAACATATGAAGGAAGTTGCTACAGCCAAAATTATGAATGCCTTAGGCAGACACATTTCAAAAGCACCAGATCACAAATTTAAGTTTGCGGTATTGGATTATGTTGAAAATGATCCCAAAGAATTTTTTTATAGTTGAACATTTAAGTAGAAAGGAGTTAGTCTTGATTTTGAGATTTAATGCCCTTGAACAACCTGGTTTAAACGAGTCTTGCTCATTAATTCCTATTTTAAAGCTAAAAAGCCTTGACGGTTAATGTACCACTAGAAGTTTTAGTAATGGTTTACATTAGTGATGTTTTGTGCAAAAATGTTTATGTTTTTTAACAATTAGATTTTTTACTATGCTGTATTTTTTCTACTTATAATTAATGTGAATTTTTTATTGGTTGTTTTAATCACATGCATGGAGAAATGATGTGACAGTATTTATCAGTGGTGTTTGATGTGTAAAACAGTTCTGAAGAAGTCTTGTGAAGAAGACGAAAGTGCTTGACTGCTACAGTTTTTCAATAATAAAGTGGTCCTGGGTGGAGTCTGTGCCTCATCCTTTGATTTTTAATATACATAGGTCCAGGCATTAAGCCATTCATTCTCGGCATTCCTGGACTTGCTAAAGTGGATCCCTACATTTCAAATGGTCACCCATTGAAATCAAGTCATACACACCTCCTTCATTCCCTGTTTCATCATTGTGTAGTGTCCTAGCTAAGAGTTCCACTGCAAGAAGGAAAATAGATGGTGACTGGACATTTCTTTTTTGTCCCTTTCTGAAGAAAAAAATGTGTGGCAGGTTCCCATTAGTCAATAATGTATCTTCTTTGCTCCAGTGTAGGACCTCCACTGCCTAGATGAAGTCTTAAAGATTTACCATAGTCCTCAATACTAAGCAGCATATATAATAAACAATTTCTCAAAGTTAGCAGAGACTACTGCTGCTCAGCCAGCTTTTTCATTTTGTGACTCTATCGCTGAAATTAGTACTCGGGTGATCCACACTAGTATAAACTGGAACACATCCCACCTGTGCGAATGAGATAAAATGTGGACATATTCCCTTTAGTTCATTCTCCAGGAAGTGAGCACATACCTTAATGTCCACATTTAATAAGGATATTGGAGTTGTTCCAACTCTAGAAGAGTCTTTTCCTGATTTTGGGAAGAATAAAATAACTGAGTATGAGGCAGATGTTGAGAGTAGCTCATTGCCTGAATATCAGGAAACATGACTGCTGGAAGTCCATCCAGCCCAGAGGTTTTCCCATTTGGAGACTCACTGAGAGCCATATCAAGTCTGCTCAAGTTATATGGGATTTTAAACCTTCCTGCATGTGGGTTAAATCTTAAGTATGTTGCCTTCATCAGAAAGTGCTGTATTTCTTTCTCATTCCAGTGAAGGGGCATTTTTTTCTGTACATAGGCTGTCATAGGAACCCTTAAGTGATGTACTTATTTGCTTTGACTCTTTTTCATCAATAATATTTACATTCAGCTGAGAAATGAACTACTTAAAGTGTCATAGTAGCACGGCACCTGGTTTACTACTGACCATCCTTTTCTGGAATGCCACCCTTTCTAGTCAGTCTAGACATTTATTTTTATTTAGGTTACACACAAAAAGCATTTGTTAAGCTTTCACTTACAGTGCTTTGTAATTAAGCAGGTCACCATATTGGTCAGCCATAGGGCTCTTTGTTTCTACTTGAGTGGTTGCCTCCTTCCTCTGTAACTGCAGTAAATTGACTCTTACATTAGAGCTGTAATACTTACCTATAGCTTTAGGACACCTTCTAAATGTATAGTACTATAGCCACTCCCCCACTTTCTAGATCCTATCTGCTTTCATCTGGGATAATTCCACCCACCCCTATTCTACTACCTACATTTAATAGCACCTATTAGCTTTCATCTGGCATTCTCCCATCCCCTTCCAGTACCTTTACCTCACCACTCTATCTTCTGGTGTTGCATCACCAGGTAAAACAGTTCCTTCACTCACTAGCTGAATCACATATAATGATATATTCCTCTTTACTACTCCTCTTGTTCACACCATACCTCCTTACCTTGTATGAAAACCAGTTTCTCAGGTCCCAAAAGGCCATACTATCACCCCAGCTGTAAATCCTTCCACCTTCAACCATACTTACAGTACCAGATCCTATCCAACATCTTTTTCAGTCTATCAACATCTCAACCCCAGGCACATTGGCTCTAGATCCAAACACTACCACAAGCTAATAAACAAATTCCTGAAGTTCATAACCAAGTATAGACTCAACCTAATACTTGGTGGTGATATTCACCCCAACCCCGGCCCACTCACTTCAGATACACATACCCCCTCTACTTGTAATCTAAGCTACAAACCTACAATTAATAGGCCAACTAACTCTCTCCTAGTCTGTCATCTCAATATTAGAAGCATTAATAACAAGGTACATACTTGCATGCACTTCTGGATGTCCACTCCCCTGAGATTCTCTTTATCTGATACCTGGTTAAAACCTAACACTAAAGACAATGAAGTGTTACCACCTGGGTACAACATACACAGGCTGGAGAGGAAGGGGGGGTGGGTTAGCTGTACTCTATAAATCTGAGTTGAATGTCACCATAGATGTAATACAACCACCTCAGATTAATAACTCTGAGATTCTTGCCACCAAATTGCAACTTAATAAAAATAAATGCATTAATATCATTTGTATGTACATTCCCCCAGGTAACAATATATCTACATTTGAAGATATCCTGCACTGGTTATCATGTCACTACCCCCAAGAAACCCTACTACTTGGAGACTTTAACATAGACTGGGGCACCTGTTCCTTAGAATCCCCAACCACCCATATTAACCTGCATGCATTTACACAAATCATATCCACCCCTACCAAAAAGAAAGTATACTTGACTGGGTACTCATAAACAGTCACCCCCAACTGTACACCTCTGGTACCCTCCTTAATGGCTTAAGCGATCACCTTCTCACATTTGCAATTAAGCACAAAACCATTAATTCCCAACAACCCTTACTCAGAAAGGTTAGAAACAATAAAAACTTTGACCCTGCCAAATTCCAACAAGAACTAAACTCATGTAATTGGTCTATTTTAAAACACCTCCCCTTAGAGGAAGCAGTAGCATACTTTAACAACAAATTCCTTGAGATCCTTGATTTGCATGCACCTGTTCGTTCAAAGAGAACCAAGGCAAAAACTGCACCATGGCTTTCTATAGAGTCTAAACTCAAAATTACCCTTAGAAAAAAAGCATGGGCTTTATGGCACTCTTCTAAAGACCCTCAAGCTCACACTAAATACAGGCAATCCAGTTTACAAGACAAAACAATGCTACAGTAATTTACAGACAGTAAATCAAAATAACCCTCAGAAGTTTTGGGCAGGTTTAAATAATCTACTACATCCTGGACAAACTTCAACCCCAATCCCTGCTGCTACTATTGATAAAACCCCTGAAGATGTTTCTGAGTTTTAACCAATTCTACTGAGACAATTCAAGCCCTACTAGCTCCCTGGTCCTGAAAGTAGCACCAGAAACCTACTTTTCATCTTCCAACCTTTGATCAAAAAATTAAAACCCACTACACTTTCTGCTGATCAACTCGTACCTACAAAATCAGATGATGCTATTGCTAATACTAATCAATCGAACCATAGTAGAAGCTAAAATTCCCACCATCTGGAAAATATCCTATGTAATCCCACTTCACAAAGGAGGCAGCTCTACTGAATTCTCCAATTATAGGCCAATAGCTATACTCCCTCCACTTGCAAAGATTATGGAAAAAGGTATTCATAGACAACTCATGCACCACCTAATCCAAAAATGACAGACACTCAGCATGGCTTCCGTCCTCATCACAGCACTACTTCAGCCCTCCTAGCCTTTACTAACACCATAAACCATAATTATATATCCTCAGCCCTCTTTTTGGATCTTTCCAAGGCATTCGATATGGTTGATCACCAACTTTTAATCCACACCCTGCAAACATTCTGTCTAGATACTGGAGCCCTCCAATGGTTTTACCTGAATGGTCGACAGCAGGCTGTCCTCTGGCAGAACAAACTCTCTATAACACTACTTTGAGTACCACAAGGCTATACTACTAGGCCCTTGCTGCTCTCCATCTTCATTAACGACCTTTATACTGCCATCCCAAAAGTCAGCTGTATCCAATATGCTGATGACTCTACTCTGATTTGCTCAGCCACATCTCCAGTAGAGTTATGGTCAGCTACCCAGACCACCTTTAATACAATAGAAAACTGGCTTTCTGAACATCGTCTGATCCTAAATCCCCAAAAACTAAAATGCTGTTATTTTCACCAACACGTAGGTCTACCGCTTTCACCTTTACCATAAAATCAAATGATGGCACAATAATCTCCCCTGACCCATCTACAAAACGATTAGGTGTCATCATAGACAATAATCTCAAATTTGACCTACATGTTAACCAAACTATCAAAACCATCAATAAAATACTAGGGTCACTTTACAGAATAAAAGCCTTCCTAACCCCTCCAGCTAAAATCAGCCCTTCTGTATACATCCCTCTACTGAATTTGAACAAGACTGTCCTTAACAAACTCTCAATTTGCTACAACCACATTGCCAGGTTTGCCACTGGGCTGCCTTTTAGTACACATCATTGCATCAATCTAAATCAGCTTGGTTGGCTTGAACTACCTAGCCTAATCCAGTATAACCAACTGATTATGGCCTATAAAATCCTCTATAATCCGGACAATACTCCTGCACTTAAAAATATTATCACCCCTAACAATCCTAGACGCTTGATCCTCTAACAAACTACTAATTCAGACTAGCAAAATTAATAACACAGCCGGTGATTCTCTCTTTGCAAACTCTGTAAGTAGATCCTGGAACTCTCTTCCAGCTGATATTACCTTACTTTCTACCTTAGGTCAATTTAAAACTAGACTCAAACAACATTTGTCACTTAACTGGCTATGTCAATGTATCAAGCCTGGCTATGTAAAAATCTGTTAACCAGTTTACTGTGTAATTTAATTTAATCCTGACTTGTGCTCAGGACTAACTGTAACCTGTGGAACTTGTTTAACTTGCTTACTTATGTAATCTCTGTAAATAGTCTGTTTGTAATATGTAATGCTGGTATTATGTAATGCTGTATCTGCTACTTTGAGCCTTTCCGCTGAAAATGGACATGCAGCCAGTCGGACTATCCCGGTCAACAAATGTAAAATAAATAAAATAAATAAATAAAAATGTATTAATTTTATTTTACATTTGTTTACCGGGAAAGCCCAACTGGACACATGTCTTTTTTCAGTGGAGGCCCGGGGAGAAAAGCTATAAGTTAGCAAAATACAAACATACAAAATACAAAAATGACAAAAGAACAAAGCTGATTAAGTACAGAAAATGAATTGCATTATACAAATCTAAAACAATATGCAAACCACTACTAAAATAAATAAAATAAAATAAGATAAAATACTTGACCAGCAATATAGATCGAAAGATTTATTTAAGCACTCTAGTGCCTCTGCTAATAAGCCTTCAGGAGTGAAAAACATACAAAAACCAAGCCATATAAATACATAAGCAAAAAAATTAAATAATCAAACAATTAACTAATCAAACCAATTAAAGTAAAATAGTCCAATTAAGTTCATTATTGAAACTAGGGGACAGAGTTCCAAATTTTAAAATGTACATGGATTCTTTAAACAGTACATTATTTTTTAAAGTATCATCAGTAATACATTTATTATAAACTTTTTCAAAAATGGAAGCTTGTAAAACAGAAAAATCAGAGTTGTGAAATGGTTTAAAATGATGAACAATAGGACTTTCCATCTTACCATGTTTAATATACCTAATGTGTTCCTGCAATTTTGTTTTAAATTTACGCTTGCTTTCTCCAACATAAAACAAATCACAAGGGCATCTTAAAACATAAATGATACCCTCAGTATTACAATCAAATCTATCCAAAACATCAAAACGAATACCATTAATAAAAGGAAAAGACCTCCCAATATTAATACAAGAACAACAATTCACACATGGAAAAATGCCCTTTTCTACCAGACTGGTGATTATTGAAACCTCTGGCAAAGTAAAAGAATTATGGATCAATAAATCTCTAAGCTTCCTACCCCTTCTATATGAAATACTAGGATAGCTATACAAAAATTCAGTTAAATCTCTACATTTCAATAAATAACCCCAATAATACTTCACCAGAGAAACCATTTCACTACTAAAACATGAAAAGGTAGTCACAAAATATATTTTCATCTTGGTGTCAGTAACATTCACATTATTTTTAGAATATTTAGCTGGATTCTTCATCTGATAAGCAGAAGGGGAATTATTCAAATTAAAACATCCTGTAGCCATTAATAACCTTATTAATAGCCATATTGACTAATAATGGATCATAAGCCCTAGACACAAACATGTCAAAGGTTCTATGCATTTCCAACCATCAAGTCTTTGTCATTATTATATAATCTCCTTAATCTAATAAATTCTCCATATGGTAAAGCAGATAACACATGGGGGATGACAGCTTTTACCATATAAGAACTGTTCCCAATCAACAAATGTTTGATGTCCTGAAGTCCTAAGTAATCCATTACTACAAATTGATAAATTAATATCTAAAAAGGAAATACCTTTATGACACTGAAAACCATCAAAAACTAAACCAAAATGATTATGATTTAAAAAAAATCATAAAAATTAGAAACATATTCAAGACTACCCTTGCAAATAAAAATCAGATCATCAATAAAATGATAATATTTCAACACAAATTTATCAAAGAAAAAATGACAATAAATGTATTCAATTTCAAATATATCCATAACCAAATTCGCTTACATGGGGCAAAAGATGACCCCATCACCGTACCTTTGCAGTTGATTAATATTTCCATTAAATACAAAATAGTTATGCATCAAACAGAAATATAATAAATCAATAATATAACAAGACAAAGGAGAGTCACCCAAAAAATATCTCAATACCTTTATACCTAAACAATGCCTAATATTAGCAAGTGTTAAAAGATACATATTATCAGTCTATTCAATACATATTATCAGTCTATTCAATACCAGATATTTTTTCCAAAAAATCTCTGCTATCTTTAATAAATAAAGGAAGTTTATTAACATAAGAAAATAAATATTCATGCAAAAAAGACCAATATTATATAAAAAAAGATTTGCAAGCAGAGACTATTGGACATCCTGGGGGATTATAACTGTCCTTATGTGTTTTAGGAAGCGAGTAAAACAAATCTAATTCAGTGTTTAACATCAAATTTTTTTTCAATACCCACCTTAGTAAAATAACCTAAATGGTACCCAATAAGTCATTGTATTCATCTATAGTTAACTGATAAACATCAAAACTAACTAATTCATAAACTTCAATATTATCTAAATGGTCCAGTCACCTTTTCAGATATTGTATAGCATCTATAATAACAATTTTATTTCCTTTGTCAGAAGGTTTACTAACCAAGTTATTTTTGCCTGCTTAGCCACTGCAAATCATGTCATTCATTTTTAGATAAATTATTTGACAAGTTATGTTTATTCTTAATGAATTCATTGTAAGCAGCTTCCAAAGCAAAATTCAACATACAAGAAAATTATTTAATGCCCTCATGTCTAAAGGGAGGTATATAGTTGGTCTTCTTTATAATATTATCAGTATTTAACAAACAATAAGCATTTGCATCCAAACTGTCCCCTAGGTCGGAATTACAAGAATAAAAACTATCATCACTACTACTCAAACTATCCTCTAATAAATTATCAGAGGAAGCCTTAAAATAATCAGCATTTTTACACATATAAGCTAAATGCAATTTACAAACAAATTTAAAAACATCACATTTCAAAATATGTAAATGAGGCAGGACTGTGGTTACAAATTTAAGTCCACAATTCAAAACTGATAATTGAGAATCAGATAAACTATAACAAGAAATATTCACAACCAAAGATGCAAAATTATTTATTCTACCACTATTTACTGCATTTAAACTGAAATTGTCCTTCTATAACTGTTGTGTTACCAGTCTCATAGTTGTTACTCTCCTGTTTCCTCCCATTGTTTGAGTTTTGGCTGTCCACGAATTGACCATTAGAGTCGGAACCACAAAATCTCTGTGTATGACCTACTGGGTTTTGAGCAGGCAGTAGGGAAGGATAGCATTGTCTGTCACTATCTGCTTCACTACAAACAACCAAGCTATCAGATGAAGCAAAGGAAACTGCCTTATTCTTATCACTTCCTTTTACCTCATAACGATGAGAGCTCAGAAATTCTGCCTTCCAGTTGGTCTTCCACAAAAAGGCACGATTATGTTCATAATCTCGGAGATTTCTTTTCAGTTTAGCAGGCTTTTTAGTCAATAAATCAAGCTCATATTGCTTAAATTTTCTGTTAATGTCACACAAATATTGATCCATAAGTGAGGGAGACAGGTGAACATACAATTCAGCACAAACTGCATCCACCTCCATTTTTAATTTACGTTGTTTCACCCCATCTCTTTCTATCAATATGTTGACCCATTCCACAGCACATGTGCCACAGCTACCCATCTCCATTGGAACTTTCTTTCCTCATCATTAGATAAATCAAAAGGGGCAGAAGATGTCTTAAAGGCTCTTAAGCCCCTAGGGGCGATGTCTAAAGAATAGTGTATAATATTTTATATAGATATACGTATTGATATACACATTTCAGGTTATTGTGATAGTAATATATTGAAAATCAGACATATATATATAGATCTCATAAGGCAAAGCCACTGAAGCATTGATGTTATTGTTTTTAAGAGTTGCTGTACAGTGTTCCTTTAAGTAAGCTAGGTTCTAATTGTATGATGTCATAATTAGTTTGATTGTTTTAGCATTTAAATGTGATGTTATTTGTTTGTTTGTAGTCTGAAGAAGCGGTGTATCCAAGAAAGCGCTTACTCCATTAAATGCTTTTGTTTTTAGCCTTGTTACAACCAGTGTTATTGTTTTTTTCTTAGTACATTTTGTTTTTTTCACTGGTTGTTTTATCTGTTTGGGAGTTTTATTTTATAATAATGCCTTCTAAATTGCATGAAACATGACCTATCAGGGCCTCTGGAATTATTATTTAACTGTAGCCTCCAAACAAGCTTCATGTCTCATGAATGGAGAAAGGCAACAGCTATCCCTCTGCACAAAGGTGGGCCATCTACAGACCCATAAATCTCACTAGTCTTATATGTAAAGTCATGGAAAGAATTATTATGGAGATGATCAACAGATATAGTAAACTTACAGACACTAGACCCAACCCAGTTTGGTTTTGTCAAGGGCAGATCATGCCTACTCAACCTAGTGGACTTTTTTGAGAAGGCTATCAAAGCAATGGATGAGGGTAAAATTGTTCACACTGCTTATCTTGACCTGGCCAAGGCATTTGACACAGTACCCCACT
Organism: Protopterus annectens; assembly: GCF_019279795.1. Lineage (NCBI taxonomy): Eukaryota > Metazoa > Chordata > Ceratodontiformes > Protopteridae > Protopterus > Protopterus annectens. Next base: position 1,116,621,650 of record NC_056725.1, read on the forward strand.
CGGGCATTATTGACAAACTTAAGAGGTTAGGTACAAACCCGTATGTCACCCAGTGGATAGCCAACTGGTTCACAGACAGGAACCCAGGAAATTAGAACTGGGGATTCCACCTCTGCAAACAGGCCAGTCACAAGTGGAGTCCCTCAGGGATCAGTCCTTGGACAGCTCCTTTTCGGCATTTACTTCTCAGAAGTCAAGGCCAATGTCAGTGGTCTCTTGCTGACTAAATTTGCAGAAGATTGCAAATTAGGAGCTGTCATTGAATCTCACACTGACACAGATGTTCTCTAGGAGGGGCTGACACAGACAAACAATTGGTGTCAGAGCCATGGACTAAAAATAAATGCCAAGAAATGCATAATGGTATCATTTGGGAATTCATTCATCCCTGGTAACTATCATACTGACAACACACCCCTTAGAGTTGACCCAGTAGTCAGGAACTTAGGGACACACATACATAGTAATCTAGCCTTTGATCATCATGTGTCTACAGTGGTGAGGAAATCATTCTGTGTTATGTAATTTATAAACAAAGGTATGGCATCCAAGTCCAAGGAAGTCATTGTCCCACTGTATTCGGCATTCATCAGACCTATCATTGAGGTCAATGCCCCCTTTGGTATGTACCTAACAAGGCATATCCAACAACTGGAATATTCACAGAGGTTCCTCACTAAAAGATTACAGGGCATAAGTAAAATGTCCCATGCAGACTGCCTCAGGTCCCTATCCCTGTATTCTGTCTGCTACAGGCTTTTGAGGAGAGATAAATGCCTGGCATACAGGGCATTGTTAGACCCCAATCTGATGGACCTCCTGCATATCCACAAAACAAACAGCACCAGAATGACCCATTATAAAGACTTAAACCTTGGCTGTGATATAAATAGGACCTGTTGGAGAGATAGGTATGTATCCCAGAGAGTACTCCATCTATGGAACAGGATCACCATACATGTGAAGCAGAATTCATCCCTAACCCAATTCAAGTGCAACTTGGACAATTGGATGGGAAACCAAGGGCAACTAGCCTAGTACTAATCTATTGCTTGGGAGTGTGGCCTAATGGTTAAGGTGTTTGCCTTACAAATACAAGGTGCAGGGTTTGAGTCTTACAAGGGATAATTGGCTAGGCTTAAAATGGCTTGCAAGGGCAGTTAGCTTAGTACTAACCAATGAATAACCAATGAATGAATGAATAACTGGAAATTCATCCCTGGTTTGGCACCTATGTCTCTAATGGACATGGGTAACTTGTAAATGGTTCATCTCTCAGGCCCATGCTTACATTTATCAAGGGTATCAGAACTTGTCAGAGATTTGGGATGCAAGGATAGGATTAAAAAGGCCCTTGTGGTGGTTAGGCTAGTAAATACCTATGAACCTATGAACTAGTATAACCTTGAATTTTACATTAGGAAACACGTAACCAAAGAAGGAAACTGGCCCACATCGGCATTAAAGCATCTAAAATCACTGGCGTTACGACATGCCCACCTTCTCCTACATAACACCCTATTATATCACATAAGGATTATACCTACTTGCTCACACTGTAACTGTCAAAAAAGTCAAATTTACCATGTTCTCCTTTAACTGCTGTGCACCAGTTGTACACCATCTTAATCGACAAAAGTATTATTTATTAAAACTGGACATGAAGCATTTTTCTATGCTATGTTGCCCTCTTGTGTCTTGCACAAAATATTTAAACTTCTTTGTAGTCAACATTCTAAGACAACAGCCATGCCAATCTTAATAAAGCCATTCAAGTATTGAAGTCCAGCTAGTTTAATAATATTAATTTCATATATACTTGTTGCCTTATTTTTTAACAGAACGCTACATAAATTGCAGTTGAGTTGAGACAGCATCATAAGGAAATTTCTGGAAAATATTTTTTTTTTACCTTTAGTTATATGCCTTGACAACTGACTGACAAACCAACTGTTGCATTAATACCCCTCTTTTATCAGCTCTAGATTGCCTATCCCCCACATATCTAGATGACATCACTAAGCTTGCAACTATTGTCATGCTGCCTGCCTGTAACAAAACAGCATTTAAAAAAGTACCATGACTTGGTTTGCCATTTGCCGCACTACCCTACTACAATGTTCCCTTAAGTACCACAATGGTCCCTACATAATAAAATCCTCCTCTTGATGAGTGACACATCTGCTCATGGTCAGACAAATTCAATAGGCCTAATACTAATAAGTAGAGGAGGAGACAGTAGGGTTGGCATCCCTGATAGCTGCAGTTTGAGCAAGTATAATCCTTTGGTGATATGATACAGTATCAATTAGGCCTGATGTTCTTTTAACTTGGTTTAATGTGCTCATTTACCACCTTATCCATTCAGGAATGTGGTCATGGCATGGTAGAATAGATATTTTTCTGTAATGTAGCCACTTTCGTGAATGGAAAAAATGGAAAAGTCAGCATATTTAACCATGTGTACTTATGTGATAAATCAATCAAGAATTCTGGAACTGTGACGCCCGTGCCCTGGCCCAGCAATCATGAAGCTTCAGTCCTCACCACTAACACCAGTGAAGGGCGTCTCATATAGGAGGAAAGGATAACAAATGCACACAGAAAAGTGCAATTTCCCTAAAGTGCACACAGAGATCACAGTCAGTCTGGGGCTGGTCGCTCCCTTGCTCTCCAGGTCCCCAGTAAGACTCCCCACTGGCACAGGTACAGGGTCCAGATCTCTGCCTAGTGGGCAAGCTAAAACATCCAGCACCCTCTCTGTCCAACCAGTGGTTCGTGTCCCTGCCAAAGTAGCTGACACACATACACACACACACACACACACACACACACACACACACACACACACACACACACACACACACACACACACACACACACATTTCAAGAAGAGTTTATACAACTACACAGACACTCCTGGGGAAGGCTGGCACAGGTTCCCCAGCTGTGCCCCTTTTCCCAAGACTACACAGTAGTACCAGCTGCCACCACCCACTAATGTTTATCAGCTACTCAAAGGCCCTTAAAAGGGTGTCCAATTATTACTGTGCAATATTATTATCTAATTGGTAGTATAGCCCCGGGCTAAAGCTATTGGAGTGGATTTGTACAATTTTACCAAAAGCATGCAAGTACTATAAGAGCTTAAATTATCTCTACAAAAACAGCCACAGTTGAAAGGGTTTAAAAATATTTAATAACAAATAGTCAAAACAAAAGACAATACTTTTTACTACACAGTGCTAGTTAAGAGTTCAGAGATCACAGAGAAATACTTAAAATAATTCAGTAGTACAGTTCTGACATCACAGAAAAACACTTAGTCTAATCTTTCTAATTTCTAGCTATTTCTAAGAGAAAACACAAGTCTAAGATACTTACATATAGAACACAGGCAGAGTGCTGATGAGTTGGATGGTCAAGAGAAAAATGTTTAATGCTCTCTGATTCTCTCTGTTTAAATTGATATTACAGTCCTGATTCACATTACATAATTATTCACACTTTCCTGGGGTTCCCAGGCTAACAGGCTACATTCTTTAAGCTCACACCAGGTCAGAAAATAAAGCCATTAAGGACATTTATGCATGCCATTAACTCTGGCCTTAAAACATAGCAAGAATTCCTTCATCTAGACCAGCCAGAGCCATGTTTACATCAAAGGGTCACAACATGCTTTACTTGGTCAGCAGAGTGCATGTTGTTACATTTTTTTCAGTTCCACATGTAACACTATTTTTACCATTTAAGACAAGAAGCCTGTGGTTTACATTAATATTTACAGATGACAGAATTATCTTCAAAATTCTATCTGGCTAGGCTGGCAGCCTTCATCTATCTTCACCCAATCTTCACAGCATGGTAGAATAGATATTCTTCTGTGATGTAGCCACTTTCTTGAATAGATAAAATGTGATGTCAGCATATTTAACCATGTGAACTTATGTGACCAAATCAATCAAGAATTCTGGAACCATCAGATGGGTAAGGAGAGAGGCGAGGAGGAAGGGAGGGTTCCTCCCAAAAGCTTGTCCCCTGCCTTCTGGTATCTCTTTCTCACTAACATGGATACTTTCACTTTTTCCTTTTCCCACAGCCAGTGGTACTTACCCTCAGTCCTTGCACTACTGATTGGCCTTCATAGAAGTTTGAGTACCCAGTAAATAGAATCATCCTGAAGGAACCCTTATTCCTGCCTCCATGCATCTCCGTAAAAGAGGGATATCACCTCCCAGAAAGGGCAAACACAATGACACTCAAAGTCTGAACCAATTACACCAGTTGACATTAAGCACTACTGCACATTGTTCTCTTCTTGTCTCCCTACCTTCCTCACAGAACCTCTACCAAGCGATCATCCATTTAGTTAAATCTGACTGCTTAACGCTCACCTGAAGTTCTTTTAAATGAGCAAGTTCTCATCTGCCTGCTACAAGTCAAATTTACTGGCTAAATATATGCTTGCTTTACCAAGGAAACAAGCAGCAATGTTTACCACTCTGCAGCCTGTGCAACCTCCATCAAAGCCACCATGCATGGTAGCTAAGGATAGTTTAGCCCATCAGCCAGTAACCCATTTATCCCTAGTTCTTCCTGCCCTCTCAAATGTTCCCCTGTCTAAGTCTTAATTGTCTATTCCCCTTTGACCCATTAACTCAATGCATCAATCCACCCTTCCTCTCAATTACCTACACTGTCAACTAAGAGCAGAAATTATTATTTCCCATGCAAAATTTACTTCATTTGATGTCATCTTTTGATTGGCACATTTGTCCCATGGTCCAGCTTCTGTTGTAGGAAGCACCAATTCTGTTTTGGCTGGCATGTAAGAAAAATAACAAGCAATAGACCTAATACAATCAATTAAGCACTGAAAATCAACTGGTATAGTAAACTACTACTAAAAATATCTCTGCACATATCGCCACTTAGCTATCTCTTAATTGTTCCTGTTTTATATATGGATGTGCACACACACACACACACACACACACACACACACACACACACACACACACACACACACACACACACACACACACACACACACACACACACACACACACACACACACACACACACGAATATGGGTGCCAGGCACTGGATTGAATGGACAGTGCATTGACACTTGGTAGATTGGTCAACACAGACAGATGGTCAACAAGTGTTCCAGACTGACAATCTATGAGTAGAGAATATTTTCTTTCTCCAATGGGACTGTGTGATTTCGGAGTAAGTATATATAATTAGCAGGGGGGTATGGGATGGTGTAACATTTGTCTTTGGTTTAGTCTGCTCTTGTGTAATCTCCAGAGCATGTACAGAATGTGCTGATATTAGTAATTTTGATATTATGACATTGATCTACTTGGTGTTGGTGTATGGTCCATTCAATCCAGTGCTCTACATCAGGTCTATACCACTATATTGAACTGTCACTTCAACAAATGGCATTTCATTGGAAATGCCATTCATTGAATTCCCCTCATGTGGAGGGCTGTGCTCCCGCACTCCCTGATAATTATGTATACCAACTCTGAGATCGCACTACAGTGGGGAAAGGGCAACTTTTCCAGTCCTCACCATGTTTGTCAAACTGTTCATATTGAGATCATCGTATAGTGAGGATCGGGAAATTGAACTGAGTTTTCACTGAACTGATAGGACCCCCCCACACACACACACATAGATATATATATATGTAGGATCATAGGAGGTTACTAGGCTAATGGCCCTGGGGCCCTTATAAGCCTAGCCAAGTTTATATGTTCAAAAAAGAAACCTCAGTCAGCACCTGTCACCCCTGTCATTGAGGGACAAAGGTGTAACCCCTGGGACAAATTTGTGGTTTCCCATCCACTCATCAAGATTCTGCTTGAAGAAGGTCAGCAAGGTACTTTGTTTGACATGTATGGGAAATCTATTCCAGGGACGGGGGCAGCCTTTGGGAGACAAAACTGTCTCTCGAGCAGGTTTTGATGTCATCACATATTAGATTTAGGCCTTTCAAGTGGGTAATGTGCGAGGAGTTAGACTTATGAATATGGAACATCTCTAGTGGGTCAGAGCCTGATATTGCCTTGTAGGCGAGACACAGATCACCTCTGAGCAATCTGTATGATACCGAGCAGAGTGATAATGATTTGAGCCTGTCCGCATAGGACAAGTGTTGGAGGCCATGGATTCTCTATGTGAGGTATTTCTGTGGCCTTTCCAGGTGGTGCAGATGTTGGGAGAGGAACATACCAAACAGGGCATTATACTCAATTATAGGCCTAACGAGGGAGGAGTACAGAGAGGTAATAGCCTCCTTTTGTCTGGCTGCAATCCCTTTACTTATGATATGAACCAATAAAAGGCTTTTCTGACCGCTGCTGCTATGTAATGGACAAATGTGAGATTGTTGTCAACCTGAGTACCCAGGTCTTTCACCACAGATTGTATGCTAAGGGGGTTGCTGTTGATATGGTAATCAGTAGGGACAATGATTTTGCCGAATGGCATGATAATACAATTTTTTGCATTTAACTTAAGGCCATGACATTGGCACCAGTCATTTGTTGCTGTGAGACTCTCTTGCAGTATGTTAACATCGTTTGCAGAGTCAGTAACATAACCCAACTTACAGTCATCTGCAAACTTGGTCAGCCACAGGCCCTTTGCCTTTGCCTGGACCTCCAAGTTGATACCAAACAGTGAGAGTCCCACAGTGGATATAAAAAGTGTACACAGCCCTGTTAAAATGTCAGGTTTTCATGATATAAAATAAAAACGAGACCACAATAAATATTTTCAAAACTTTTCCCACCTTTAATGTGACCTATAACATGTACAATTCAATTGAAAAACAAACAAATCTGTTAGGGGAAAAAATATAAATAATACAAAATGTACAATACACTGGTTGCATAAGTGTGGACACCCTTCAACTAATACTTTGTTATGTGTGCACACCCTTAAACTAATACTTTGTTGAAGCACCTTTTGATTTAATTACAGCATTCAGTCTTCTTGGGTACACACCTGCCATCAATTAAAGAGACTGATTAACCCCAAATAAAGTGCAGCTGTCCTAGTAGGATTTTCCTGACATTTACTCAGTTGCCTGCTACAGGAAAAGCCATGGTTTGCAGAGAGCTTACAAAG